>NC_050446.1:45045419-45407543 GCF_903995425.1 Onychomys torridus | reverse complement strand
GCGCTCTAGAAGAACCGTCAAGGCTGTGAAGCACAACTTGGTTTGTTTCTCTGTTACCGAGGAACAGTTGGATGGGACACCCTTCTCAGAGGTGCAGCCTAAGATGAATGACAGATGCTTCTCTGTTCTCCCCTCAGACAGTAAGCTGGCCTTCTCCCCAGTTACCCGGCCTCCCTCCAAGGTACCCCTCCACCCTCCCAGCCCCACTCCCTCTGTTACCTGTACTTCCAATCTATTTGTTCCGTGACAAAAATTCCCCGACTGACGAAGCTCTTCACGGTGTCTATGTCGCCCATGCTTGCAGCCTTGTGGATAGGATAATAAGGTGCATAGCTGGTGTGGTATTTGGGCGGCTGACAGCCTCTCTCATCCTCTTTCCCAAAGCCCATGAAGATCTTATCCAGGCCATCACAGAATCCCAGGGGCGTCCTTTCCTTTTTGGGGAAGAATATCTCCATGGTAAATGTTGTCTGCTTCACAGGCCCCTTCTTTCCCGCTAAGCTTCTCCTGCATCCCCAACCCAAAATAAGAGACTACACCAAGATGGCCTCTCCCAAACCCAGAACCAAAGTTTATAGTAAGCCAGCTCCTAAATGTTTGAATATGGAAGGAAACTCAGAGCCACGTCTTGCCACAATGTCTCAGTAGGGAAGCTCTGTGCTGGCTTAGTAGCAGACGCAGTTGGCAACGTGGTCGCCAAGCAACGCTGGTAAACACAAGCAAGCTGGTGCCCAGGCTCGTGCCAGGGATGGGCGCACATTCTCTTCGGAGAGCTGTCCAGTATGTTAGCAAGGGAGGTGCTCAATGCGCATGTGCAGAATCCGATATTCAAAAATCAGCCAGAAAGCCCACTTAACATTCCCCTCAAATGAGGCACTAACCACTCCATCCTCTCCAAGCAGATGTAGGGGCAGTTAAAGAAGTTTTCTTATGTTTTCTTTTCCATTTATTTCCAGGGAATATTTTCTTTCTTTCCTGGTTTCTTCAGTGACCTGCTCCTCATTCAGTAATGAGTTGTTCGATCTCTGTGAGTTTGTATACATGCTAGAGATTTGTTTGCTGCCAAGTTTATGTCTTATTGAAGAGCTTTAAGCAACTAACAACTGTTGAGAGAAGGAGAATTAGTTTTCCCAGGGATGAGCTATTGAATTGTTATTGTGGTGGCTAGTCTTATGTCAACTTGACACAAGCTAGAGTTATCTGAAAACAGAGAACTTCAATTGAGAAAATGTCTCCATAAGATTAAGCTGTAGAGCATTTGTTTCTTTGTTTGTTTTTTGCTTAGTGATTTTTGTGGGAAGGCTCAGCCCTTTGTGGGTGGTGCCATCCCTGGATTGGTGGTCCCTGGGTTCTATAGAAAGCAGGCTGGAGAAGCCACAGGAAACCAGTAAGCAGCACCCTGCCATAGCCTGCAGCAGCTCCTGCCTCCAGGTTCCTGCCCTGTTTGAGTTCCTGTCCTGACTTCCTTTCATGCTGAACAGCGATGTGGAAATGTAAGCTGAATAAACCCATTCCTTCCCAAGTTGCCTTTGTTCATGATGTTTCATCACAGTAGAAACCAGGGTATCTATAAACATATACATTCAGGCAATACTGAATGAACTCAGCAGGTTATTGTTATATAGTTTTCCACATGTATGCTTGTGTAACAACAGTAGAGTAGGACCTGAGGTTTGGAGGGAGACACAGACCAAGTAGAAAGGAGGGAAGAGGGGGAAATGATGTAATTATATTTTAATTGAATAAAGGAAAAATATATTGGTATAAACGCAAATATTGTTAAGTTTCAACACTAGGACAAATGGCTGAGGTATTTATTTAACATATCAAAGCGGACCTGGCCTCCAGGTTCTTCCAGCATCCCTTAGTCCCTACCTGTAACAGGTTATGGTTTGCATATCCCACCCTTTACCCTGAACTCTCCAATCCAGGGGCTGGGATGCCCCTCCCCAAAGGTTCTTCTCTATATGATCCCAGCATTTGGTTACCACCTCTTTCGTACCTCTGGCCTCCTAACTGCTGCACCTGGTCCCCTCTCTCCCTTCTCCCCACATGACCCAGTTCAGTCTGGTCATGTCCACTCTGGACTCTCCCAGATGTCCCTGCCTCTGACTATGATCTCTCACTGTCTACAATAATCTTTCACCTTCACTACACCTCGGAGCAGTCATGTCCTTTCCTTTTTTAAAAAAATTTTTTTGTTTCTTTTTTTCATTCCAGTAGGACATGCACATGTAGATATCTCCCTAAACGTGGAATTTTCTGAGGTTCTTTGTTATTAGTATTATTCATACATATTAGTACATGCATGTGTTTTAATTTCTAAGTTTTTAAATTAAAAATTTAAGTGCCTCATTTAAGTTAAAGCTAAATTAAATGTGCATTTAACTGTTAAAAACATTTTCTCCTGACAAAAGAAAGGAAAGTGTGCATGAAAGAGAAACTCCTTAAACTGAAGGACTTTCGTGAGCATCATGACCAGAATGTGCAGAGGGAGCCTATTGAACCTTGCTGAGCTATGTATTCTGTGGGCTCCAGCAACTCTGCCTGGCTCATGTCCCTCCATAACAATGAATCCAAAGGAAACCTGTGGAATTGCTAACCAGCTCCAGCCCTCTTTACAAGAACCACATAACTCCTCCAAGGGGGAGATATTTTCAAAGAGGACCCTGCTGAGCACTCAAGGCCTCCCTACTCACTCCTAAGTAGACACATTATGATGCAAGCAACACAATCCTTTGAATTCTTTCAGCCTTAGAATTCCAGACTGAGAGTCTCTTTGATGGCATCACAGTGCCACCCTGCCCTGTCCCTGCTCTTCCTCATTTTAACTCTCCGTGGGACAAGAGCATCTTCTTTCCTTAAAGGCAGAACTTATCCCTGCTGCTCAGAATCTTCCAAGTTTTTTTCTAAATGTGATCATAACCTTTAAAATATTTACCGCTTAATTTTTTAAACTATCATTTGCTTCCAGAAATATAAGCCATCTATGCAGCCCCCAGAACTTATTTCCAGTGGTATAAAATAGGTGACCTTTATGGTAGAACTGAATGCTGGAAAAAATTTTCAGAAAATCCTCTGGGACCAAAAATATAGCAGCAATGACAACTCGACATAATCGCATGTATGGATGCAGCCGCTCAGGCTGGGGGTCTCCCGGGTTATGATGCTCAGGGCAAGGCAGGATGAGGCTTAGGCCTGCAGGATGCCGAGTTTCAAAACTGCTACCCTCTGTAGAAAGCCTGCTTCCTGCAAATGTTCTATTCAGAGGGAAGGGTGCCATTTGCCCAGGAAGACATAAGAGGCTTGCTTCTCCTCGTCTGGGCTCGAGGATAAGTTCCCTTGAGAAACTGTGACATTAGTTCCAAGAACCCCCATGCTGAGAAACAGGCATAAACTGAGGAAGGGGCAGTAGTTTACCTTGGCAGCTAATAAACGAGCAGGATTACTCTGCGGGATTAAACTCTTCTCTAGCTGTAAAATAAAAGATAATTATGCTACAGTCCACAGAACCAGAGAGACTAGGTAACAAGGAAGGTTCGTGGTCGGGGATGCCCGAATATCCCTGAGAAGGGGAAATGGAAGAGATTTCGTGAGTAGACTAAGGTTGGTGGGGATGGGAACATGAGCGATCAGGTTTTGGCGGGGGAGGCGGTGGAGGGAGAGGGTATTGAAAGAGACTACTGGAAAAGCGGCAGAAGCATTTCCTGGTCAGGTAAAAACCTGGCACAAGGCAATCTCTAAGGATGACCCCAGCTAAGACTCCTAGCAATAGCGGATACGTAGTCTGATCTGGCCATGTCCTGGGACCAGATTGGTGCTTACTCCAATTGCCATCTGAGAAGCTTCATCTACTTTTATTTCTTAACAGCAGCACGGATTTCTGAAAGCCCCAATAGCTTCTATGAACCACTGGCTCTTGCTAATCCACTTGACTCTCCTCAGCACAGAATATTTACGTTTGAGAGGCCTGCCCTCTGCTGGAGTATTGAAATATTCCATGCCAGATTTCAGAGTTTGCCCAAATTAGGTCTCATACATGGAAGTACCAGTTGTTAAGTGTTTTGAAAAACATAAATAAATAAATAGATAGATGATAGATAGATAGATGGATAGATTGATAAATAGATTAATAATAAATAGATAATAAATTAATAAGTTGATAAATTAATAATATAAATAAATAAATAATTCTTTGATATATTTTCCTGAAAGCCTTCAAAAGTTTTGCATAGACATTTATATGTATTTCACATATTTTCTGATTATATCAGATCAAAAATCCTCAAACAAACAAACAAAACTAGTTAATGACCCAAGATGCAATACTAATAAAGGCAAATATTTTGTTCATTCCAGGTCTCTGCAATCATTCATTGCGACCCTATGGAACAAAATCTGTACATCATTGCCTCTGCTCTACAGAAAGGCTCAAAGAGATAGTTTCCTCAATGCCATCCCACCTAACCACCCTGCAAATTCTTCCTGCTTTTTCTGGTCTACATCTCCCACAAACTAACAATAGCTGGTTAGATCAGAATAGTCACCTAAGCCAGATTAGCCAAATTCTTTTGAGAGGAAATTAGAAATCAGACTACATAAGCCTTGAATCCTACCATGGAAGAGCAACTCTGCATGGAGAGGCAGAAAAAAGTGATCAGAAAGATGACTTTTAAAAAAAGGATGGGCAGTGGTGGTGCACGCCTTTAATCCCAGCACTCCAGAGGCAGAGCCAGGTGGATCTCTGTGAGTTCGAGGCCAGCCTGGTCTCTAAAGTGTGTTCCAGGAAAGGCCAAAACTACACAGAGAAACCCTGTCTCGAAACCCACCCCCCCCAAAAAAAAATCAAGGCGGGCAATGGTGACGCACGCCTTTAATCCCAGCACTTGGAAGGCAGAGGCAGGTGGATCTCTGTGAGTTCAAGGCCAGCCTGGTCTACAGAGTGAGTTCCAGGGCAGATTCCAAAGCTACACAGAGGAACTCTGTCTTAAAAAACATTGAATGGTTTACATAGACAAATGAAAATCGGTTTCCTATCTATAGTCCCTTCTACGGCCCTCTACTTTGATTTAGCTTCTGAAAGTGGCTTTTCCCCATTAAATTTTTATATAACTGACACACACGAATAATGACATGCAATGGTAAATGAATAAAATCTTGTTAAAATGAAATGAAATCCTAGTTAATATGGTACATTGAATGATGTGCATAATTTGTATTGCATTTTATAGCAATTAAAATCAAACGAGAAAAAATAAATGGGAATGACTAATTATAATGGCAATAAAATCAAGCAATTCCAGGGTCAGCTGTAGGGAGGGTACATTACAGATGGCTAAGTTATGGTGGAGTTTCTCTCCAGGAACCTGAATTTAAAGGCCAGGAATCAAGTGCTCCTCACTTCTCTGGCACCAAGGCTGCTCACCCACATTCCCAAGCCCAGCTTCTTGATTTCTAAAGAGGAGGTATTGCAGGCCAGTGGTGGCGGTGGCTGGAACAGGCTGTCTCATTGAGAAACTCCTCCTTAGCCTAGGATTGGGAAAATACAGAGCACAGAGAATCTGCAGCTGGTTTGGAAAGAAGCTTCCAAAACATTCTTCATATGGCCCCGGTGTCTCACCTGTGTGCATCTGTATGGGAGGCTGGGGATGACACAGGTGCTAACAGCAACATGCGCTTGCCTGACTCTTCTCCGCGCAGATCCCTTCCATAGGCAGCTCGATAGGAGGCATCCACATGGATTTTGGTTACTGGATTGTTGGGTTCTAGCATCAGCTCAATGCTTTTTACACTGAGAAAAGATTAACGAGGAACACTTAGAATGATTACTAAATACTAGAGTCCTGAGGCTGGTGTGATTTAAAGTAGCCAGGACTTAGAGCAAGAAAAGTTTGATTTAGGGTACTTGAATTAAGTATGTACACAAGCAAGGTATTCCTCCTTCTACATGTAATCAAACATTTTCTGTGAACTTTAAAATAGATAGGCATATTTTTTTGACAGTAAGCCAGGGCAAGTGAAATCTTTCTTGTGTATTATTTTCTTGAAAATGTTTTTTTTTGTCACAATTATCTGTGATTTTTATGACAGGGACAACATCACATTATAGAAAGGACCAAGATCAGGTTTACGGAATCATTGAGCATCTATTATCAATTTCCACATGATGGGCATCTTGTGTTGAGAACTGGGAGAGAAATGGCAAACCGGAGTGTCTGTCTTCAGATGCTAACGTGTCAGGCAGTCACCATTAACTAGTGTGCGGACTGAAGGGAACATCAGAATGAAGGCTGTTCCTACCCTGAAGCATCACAATAACTTCTGGGCATTTTGGAGAGATAATGTTGGGTTAAAATAAATACTAAGGAGTCTGGTAGATAAAGGATGGGGGTGAGGACAAAAGGGAAATTGTAGGGAAGAGGAGCTGTTCTGTCAGAGCTGGCACCAGCTTCCTACTTGTGCAAGTGAGGACTGTTGTTAAGCACTCCAGAATCATCCCTCCACCCTCCACGGCAGCCCCTTCCAGACTCACTCAGACTGTCGTTTCTAGCAAAGGACAAAAGAAAGGATGTAATTTGCTCAGAATCCTTGCAAACTGCTAGAACCCATTTGCACATCTCATTTGTACAGACTGTTGTACAAGGGGTCAGTGCAGAAATAAGAGAGATGGAAGTATCAAGGTTTGCCCCCTACTGCAGAGCTAGTGAGAGGAAATGCTTACCTAAAGTTATGATGATAACTAATATTGATAACGTTTAAGACATGAATGCTGTTTTTTATAAGTGAAGAAAATAGAGAAGTACAAAATAAAAGTCTTCCCTGATCTACCTTCCAAGTTGAGATATAACCCTAAGTATTTTTTCTACATGTACAGAAATATATACAGTAGTTAGTTTCCCTTACCCATGAGGGGTAAGGTTATCTGCAGTCTGAAAATAATAAAAGGAAAATTCTAGAAGTAAACAATTCTTAAATCTTAAATCTTGTCACTTTAAGTAGTGTGGTGAGACCACTTGCTGTCCTGCTACGTCCCATCTGGACATGAAACTTCTTTGTCAGCATCTCTCTACTATAGATGTGACCCATTAATTTGCAATATAGTAGCCATCTGCACTATCCGTTGCCTGTCACAGTATCATAGTGCTTATGTTCAACTACTCCTTTGTTGACTCAACAATGTCACCAAAGATACTATAATGATGCTGGCAACCCAGTATGCCAAGAGATGCCAAAGAAGTGTTTCCTTTAAGAAGAGAATGACAGTACTACACTTAATGAGAAAAGGTGGGGGGAATGTCTACTGAAACACAATAGAAAAAAATGAGAGCTAAAAAGATAATAGTTTGATAACTTTATAATAGCATAATGCTGTAATTGTTCTAGTCAGTTATTGTGAGTCTGGGTAATTTAGTAGTTAAGGCTTAGTGAGCTCTGTGGTTATTGATTGGTTATCACAGTATCATAACATGTGTGTTCAAATAATCCTGAGCTGACTCAATGAAGTATAATAGTGATTCTGGCCACTCACTATGCCAAGAGAAGCCATCGAGTGTTTAAGTAAAAAATTATTGTTAGTTATTGTGAGTCTGAGTGACTCAGAGAATTACACTTTCTCATAGGTGTTTTTATGTGGAGAAGCACGATATAAATAAAGCTTTGTACTGATTGCCCCAGTTCCAATTATACACTAGAGCGGGTAACATCAAATGGAACCCCAAAGAGAAGAAGAACACTGTGTATGAACTAGATCTTTCCCATCTAAGAGCATTGTGGAATACTATTTTAACTAGGCAAAGACTGTGTTACATTTGTTTATGCTGCAGAATATTACCTTAACTGTACAAAGGTGTGTTACATTTGTTTATGCTGCATGTGTTTAATGATATAAGGATGTGTGTTTAATTATGTAAAGATGTTGCTGTTTAACCTTGCCTGCCCAAGGTACCTGATTAGTCTAATAAAGAGCTGAACAAGCTAATAGCTAGTCAGAGAAAGGATAAGCAGGGCTGGTGGGCAGAGAGAATAAATAGGAGGAGAAATCTAGGCTCAAAAAGAGGAATGAGAAAGAACAAAAGAAAAAGGAGAAGAACAGGAAGATGCCCAGGGCAGCCATAGAGACAGCAAGAAGTAAGAAAAGGTAAAAACCCCCGAGGCAAAACATAGATAAAGAAAAACAGATTGAGTTAAAATTAGTCAGAAAAGAGCTAAGATAAGGTCGAACATTCAAAATTAATAATGAACCTCTGTGTCATGATTTGGGAGCTGGTTGGTGGCTCCAAAGACAAAGCCTGGTACATAAGAGCCATACTGAACTTAGTGAATGTATCGTATATCCCTTAAGCATTTCATGATTGGTGGGAATACTCTTGCTGTATTTCACTTTGCAATTCAATGTGGCTGTTTCCTAATTCAGGTGCTAGCTTCACAAACTAGTTCTAAGTGTCCTGCAGAGGATTCTGAATTACGGACATGATTTTTTCCTCTCACCATCCATTCCAACGCTGACTACCCAGAACTTTGTGTTGTTCTTACTGCTTTTGTGTTTAGTTTTGTTCTTCTAGAACTTAATACATTCAGTGTGGACTGAGCACTTATGCCAAATGCTTGTCGGCTTATCTATTATAGCAGGTAGGCTATTTGACATCTCACATCTGTCTCTTTTCAAATTATTTCATATTACAATTTTGAGTTATTCAGTTTAATAAAATCCACAGTCCTCTATCTTTTGTGCTTTGTCAGAGATTTTAATAAAGGCAAATCCATATATTAATAAAGCTATAAAGCGATAGATAAAGTGGCAATTCCACAGAGTTTATCTGATAACCAAAGGGGTTTATTTTGGGTTACAACAAGCAAAAGGGAGTTGGTCTCAGGGTCCAGGAGGGGTGATGCATGGTCCTATGTGGTTCTCTGGAGAACTCTGCCTTGATCTGTAGTACCAGCATCCAGCATCCAAGACCACAAAGTAACCAAGAGAGTAAGCATCCTGGGGAGCAGGGCAGGTACCTAGCAGCTACCTGCTGACTGCTAGGGGTGGTGCTTCAGGAGTAAAGTGCAGACAGCCATCCCTACAAAGATATATCCGAATTATGTAAATATTACCTACTGCAAGTAGTACATGTAAGTAGGATATAATGATAGAGGCGATACTGTCTTCTGTGAACTAGCATGCTGGTAGCTGCAGGGATGAGCACCAGAGACTTGTGGGCCATCCTTTATTGCTTCTCAGTTTCTTCTATGTTATACTACTAGTGACTACTAGTCCTAATGCCCACACTTGTGGACCTAAGCCAAAGGGCTCCACATTCTTCAAAGCCTATAGGTTTAATATTGGAATAAGAACATGAATAATGTTATTCTGTGTCCATTGAGGGGACACATAAGTCCTAAGAGAGACACTGAACCCATCAGGACCTTGGGTTGTAGCAAAAGGCTGCCAAAAGCAGAGGCAGATGAAACCATCCAGAATGGCAAAGAGGACAACATCCTTGAACCATCCACATCTGTCTGCATTAATCCTCTGAGCTTTGCCTTTCTTCTGAAAACGCTAACATTAGTGTACCCTTTATATATACAAACATTGCATCTTGATGCATGCGGTCTTTCCTTGGCCTGTAGGAATTTCTGGAAAGGGTTTTAGGTACAAAACATTCTTGCCTGGGAAGCAAAGAACCTCAGGGTTTGGTTTCACTTTGTCAAACCGTATATTTTGCCACACACTCAGACGTACTACCACTCTATGGGCCACTGGGGATTTGAGGAGCGCTGAGTCCCCTCAATCCTCCTATGTTGAGAAGATAAAAGTGAAACCGCCTTATTTAGCTGAACGTAGATCCTAGCCCTAAGGACCAGGAGAGGAGGCACACTAGATTATCTTTTGCTATGAGGAGACCTAGTAACAGGTAAACCCTGGAACTAGAATCCCACCCTCACCATCTTCTGTTGCTTCAGTTTGCTGCGCCCTTCCTCAGGCCTTCCTCAGATGTTCAGCTCCCTGACCTTAAGTTCCTAGCTTATGTCTTTCTGTACCTCCTCCCTGCTTTATCTGACATCAAATCAGCTTCTTGTCTTGACGTATTTTTCCCTTCAGGAGCCAGGCTGCACTGTTCACCAGTCTAGAGGCAGTAGAACCTGGCAGAATGGAGGCAATAAATGAGGCAGACTAAAGTCTCATGCAATAGCCAACTTTATTCGCAGCATCCAACAATGTATATGCTGAGAGTTAAGAGGAGTCACATGAGTCAAGAGTACACTCACAAGAGCAAGCCACGCATGGCAGACAAGCTCCAAGCAGCAAAACATGCTTCTTCATAGAGTCATATACAACAATAGCCAACTGTAATAAATAATCTGAAGTAAACTCACTCCTACTCACTAGCCTGGGAGGGGCATGATAGCATGATCTGAGAACAAGTCTGTGTTTTTGAGGTAACTGAGGTCACAGGACTCTTGTCTTGGTTTTTCAGGGTTTTCTCACAAGCACTCAGAAATCTCCTCACAGGACTCCATTCTTGGTCTGTGTTCCAACATCACACTTGTATGCTCAGTGAATACAGTGAAAAATTTGACTTGAGGAAAGAAAGCATCAGGCTCTCTAGGGAGGAGCAGGAAGTAGGAAATGAGAATGGCAGTGTTCAACATCTGCCTCTGCTGATGCCTGGCTGTCTTAGCATATTTCTGTTCTTTGCTTTCTTCATCTGGAAGGTGGGATTAACAGACACAACAGCCCTACCCCATTGGTCTAGTGCTGAAGACACACTAGCTTTCTTCTAGTTCTTAAGAGGACCAGTTCTTTCTCAACACCGCCCCCTTTCCATTTTCTCCTCACCATCCATTTCTTCAGGCAGTGACTTTTGTCAATTCAATGGTCACCTCCTCTATGACTAGGACAAATATCCCTTTCATAAAGCTGTGCATTTTACCCCAAGGGCACTGATCCTACTTCTAAATCTATATTGATTTATTATTAAATTAGGAACATTTACCTTTAATAGACCATGTGCTCCATGAGAACATACACATGGGTTTTCTCTCACCAATGTCTCTCTAGCACCTGACACTCTTTTTTGTTTGTTTGTTTGTTTGTTTGTTTTGTCTTGTTTTGTCTGTGCTTTTTGTTTTGGTTTTTGGGTGTTTTTTTTTTTTTTTTTTTTTTTTTTTTTTTTTTTTTTTTTTTTTTTTTTGAGACAGCATTTCTCTGTAGCTTTGGCACCTTTCCTGGAACTCACTCTGTAGTCCAAGCTGGCCTCGAACTCACAGAGATCCACCTGCCTCTGCCTCCCGAGTGCTGGGATTAAAGGCGTGCGCCACCACCGCCCAGCCAGCACCTGATACTCAACAAACTGTTTTTGTATTTGTGGGATAAATAAGGGAATTTAAATACATAGATGACAGTGAGGAAGGTGAAGGAAGACTGTGCAGCACAGCCGCCGTGCACCATGTTGTTAGGATCACTACGTCCTTCCCCAAAGCAGATTTTGTGATGTTCCCAAGTCCTCAGGTCAGAAGGACAACAGAGAGTAAAGACTAAGAAATACATTTGTAAATAACAGCATCAGGCAAGCACCAGCATTTTGTGATGTCAGTACTCTTTACTTCTCTTTCCTAAGGGCCCCACGAATCCCTTGCTCAATGAATTTATACATACAAAAACAATCGTGCCTCAGTAACCAGATACGGACCTGTTTGACTATTAAATAATTGCCCTCATTGTAGCATGAATCTTAAAGGGTCTTATTAATAAAAACAAACCTGGAGCCAGGTATTGGGGTGAATGCTGGAAGATCAGAGAAGCAGAACAGGCCACAGCTACCTCACCTCGCCAGTGTCTCAGCTGATCCTGTTTCCTCAGGCTGGAAGACTCTTGAGTCCTCATCTAAATGGCTCTCAGCTGAACTGCTGCTAAAAGCCTAAAAGCTTAATCCCTCTTTAATTCCTAGTCCTCACACCTTATATACCTTTCTGCCATCACTTCCTGGGATTAAAGGCTCTTGTCACGGTGCCTGGCTGTTTCCAGGGTGGCCTTGAACTCACAGAGATCCAGATGGATTTCTGCCTCTGGAATGCTAGGATTAAAGGCATGAGTGCTACCATTTTCTGGCCTCTGTATCTAGTGGCTGTTCTGTGCTCTGACCCCAGATAAGTTTATTAGGATGCACAATATTTTGGGGAACACAATATCACCACACCTCATAAACATATCCTTGGTTGTTTCAAGCAAACAAATCTCACTGACTCTAGTGGCCTACAAGAAACACAAAGTCAAGTTAACCTTTTGAAGGGTCACCGCATGATTCAGTAAAGGAGCAGAAACCATGAAAACTGTAAATATGACAGAATTAATTCTAAGGAACCCTTTTATAAATCATTGACAATTATGATACAAGTACACCTTTAAAATTCTTATTTACCTTATAAGAGTTGAGATCTATTTTTTGAAAGTATTTTTTTCTTAAGAATTTTGACTCCTAAAACTTCATACAATGATACTTAATGATATTTTTTACACTAATAGTAACTATCTATCTTGACAGCTTAGAGTGCTGCAATCACTATGGCTTAAAAACTCTTAAACATCTGTGCTTGCCTCTTCCACCCAATCAGATATCTAGGTAATTGTATGTGCTAGAACTTTCAAATGCATGAAAGATCCTCACCAATTCAGCTATGCTTTCTTAGTAGCAGTTGCATGAATTTATAAAAATGCTGTGTTTTATAAAAGCACAAAAGATGACAGTATTCTTTGGAATTAATGATTTACAGTTTCCTTAAAACCCACAAGTGTGAATTGGAAACCTCTCATCCTCAGCAGTGAACAGACCTTTCAAGATGCATTACCGATAAAAACTGAAAAAACGCAATATAAACCTTTTAGACAGTCTTCCCTATAATTAAGTGGCTGCAGCCTAACTGAAGACTCTAATGATCAGAACTGTCTGCAAGTGTCTTTCTTGTCTGGCCCAGCCTCTGCCAGCATGACCGAAGGCTAGACTCACTGGAGGCTATAATAATCATTCCTTTAATGCCTCTCAACTTACGACGAACATTTGTCCATCTCATTATCTACCAACCACTTGTACTTAGTCAGGGTTCTCCAGAGAAATAGCCACTAACCTGTTTCTGTGTGTACATGCAAACAGCTTTAGTAAGGAATTGCCTCACGTGGTTATGATGTCCAAGGTCTGCAGGCCTTACTGGCTGTCTGAAGACTCAAGTGTGGCTGTGTTTCCAATCAAGTCCACAGGACAATGGGTTGCTACAGAACCAGAAAAACCTAATAGTACAGATGGAACCCAAATGCAACCCAAGGTCTTCTGACGCAAATATGAATGTCATTAAAAACACCTTCACAGAAACATTTAGAACTATGTTTAACCAAATATCTGGGTGTCCCATAGCCTACCCCAACTTCATACATAAACTAGCCATTACATCATCTCATACTGCATTTCATTTAAACACATTTTGAAATTCACCTTCCTTTATTGGCATGTAATTTCTATTTCAATTGTCTTCCATCATTTTGATTCTTGCCTTTCCAGCTTTTTCTAAGGAGAGTCTCTATTTGCTTGCTCAACCCTATGATAGAGCACCTGACATAACTTTTTAAAAAAGAGCAAGAGTTTTGGGCCCAGGTTCAGAGATTTCTGCATATTACAGCTGACTGTGTTGCTTCTGGCCCCATGGTGAAGCAAATCCATCACGGTTGTGGAAGCATGTCAAGGAGAAGGCTGCTTGCCTTACAAAGGACAGGAGACAGAACAAGAGACATGAAGGGACTCAGGACCAGATATAATCTCTGAAGTGACCTTCTTCATCCAGCTGGGCCCACCTCCCAAAGTCTATACCACCTCCCAAAATAGTACGACCAGCTTGGCTTCAAGCATTCAGCACATGAGCCAGTGGGGACTTTTCAGATTCAAACCATGGGACAACCCTTCCCCCTAAATTACTATTTGGAATGGCAGGAGCCAAATATATTTTATCCTGTAATTTTCAGTTCCTGGAAATCTTCACAGTGGTAAGTATACTGTGCAGTAGATTGATGTGATACACTAGTTCAGGCTGCGGAGGAGCAACCCTGCAGTCTCCACAGTGAAGTCATTTGGCTCCTAATTCAGATTCTTGTTCACATTTGTTATCTTGTTTCCATGTCTCTAACTCCCATTATCCTCATCTATATCCTATTCTCTCCCTTGCTGGCTGCTTCCTGTCTTGTACTAATTAATACTCATTGGAGAGAGCTCTCAGCCAGTCAATAATTGTGCAAAGTTCAAGCCATAAATTCAGGCATTCTGTTGCAGCCACACACACATACACACAACCATCATCTCTGTTTACATTGCTCTGTTTCTGCCTCCAACATTTATTACAAAACACACACACACACACACACACACACACACACACACACACACACAGCACAGCACAAGAATTGCAGGAAGGGAAACTCCCACATGGCTGTCTTCACATTGTGAGCAGAGCCCTGCATACAGGCTGCTGCTTAGCTATCTTGTAGTCAGAGAGATGTTTTGAACAGTCATGTATGGGTTAGGAGATGCTTCCAGTATAGGGTTAGCTGGAAAATCCTCCCATTAGCAAAAACAGTACCCCAAAAGACTTTGTTCCAAAGGCGAGATATCTAGAGGTAAGATAGAGGTGTTTGTCCTGCAATGTATGTCTCTTAATCTCTCAGACCTAATATTAAACAGCAGATTCCTGGACCCATAGGATGGTTAGTGTTGCCAACTTGACAGGATCTGGAATCCTTGGGAAACAAACCTCCAGGCACAACCATCAGGGATGATCTAGCCTTTGGACTTGCCCTCAAGGGATTATATTGATTATGTTAATTGAGGTGAAAATACCCACACCTGAAGTGTGTGTCACTATTCTCTGGGCTTGGGTTTTGGAATGTATAAAAAGAAGAAAGTTTGCTGAGCACCAGCACTTGTTGCTCTCTGTTTCTTGACAGTGGATGCCATGTGATCGGCTGCTTCAGGATCCTGCTACTGTGATTTTCCCTTGGGGACTGTAACCTTGAATGGAAATAAACCCTTCCTCCCTTCCTTGTTTCTGTCAAAGTATTTTATTATAGCAGTTGGAAAGGTAACTAAGACAGGTCACCTAAACCCATGGAATCTCAACCTGAGGGAAAGTTTCAGTCATTTACAGATTTTTATCATAAAAAAAAAACATAATAAAATTTACCATGTTCATTCACAGTTCTGCAAATTTGGTAACTTTAGGTGCATTTATCTTTCAGCCGTCACCACCATCCTTATCCAGAACATCTCCATCTCCCCAATTTGAGCCCCTATAGGGCTAAACACTAAGTTCTCTTCCTCCAGCTCCATGGCAACTCCTGTCCTACTGTCTGTATTTCTAGGCACTTCAAATAATGGGATCACACAATAGTTATATTTTGTGTCTGGATTATTTCATTTGTCTTAATGACTTCAGGATTCATCCAAGATGTAGATGATTTGAAAACAATCGTAGAGCCTAGGCTAACCTCAAACCCAACATCCTCTTGGCTTGTCCTCTCAAATTCCAGAATTATTACCACTGTGCCCAGCAAAATCCCTTCATTTTTAAGGAAGACTAATACCCTAATATACTAATGTACATAATGCATTTTGTTTATCCACGTATCTATGTTGTGGAATAATCTTTTTGTATACTTTGAAGAAGTGTTTCTCTGGTTGGTTTAATAAAGAACTGAACAATCAATAGGTAGGCAGAATTTCCAGGCAGAGAGGATACTGGAGAGAAGAAGGGCAGAGTTGCCACCCAGACACAGAGAAAGCAGGGCATGCAGGAGAAGATGACAGCCAGAGCCATGTGGTAGCACATAGATTAATAGAAATGGGTTAATTTAAGTTATAAGAGCAAGTTAGAAATAAGCCTAAGCTATTGGCTGAGCTTTCATAGTTAATAAGAAGTCCCCATGACATTTATTTGGGAGCTGGCTGGTGGGACAGAGAAAAATCCACTTATAAATGACATTCAACATCTAGGCATGCATTTCCATGTAAGACAGGAGAAGGCTTTAAAAAAGGTCCCAAACACACAAAAACAGAACCAAATTTGACTCCTGGTACTGCAGGTTCTATTCAGCCACAGTTCAGAAACATATCTCCCAGCCACTGCCTGTGGGCTTGAGCTACCAGCAATCCATGAGCTAATCTGCACAGTGGTTTAAGATTTTGCTCATACAGACAGAAAAGGTTACAGAGACACAGTAAGCAGGTTCAGATGAAAAAAAAAAAAAGACTTCTGAACAGGTTATAGTGTGTTTGACAATGTGCATAGGCTTAAAAAAAAAAGAAAAGGTATAGACAGTCACAAAAAATAGTTCAAAAATAATAAAGTCTTTAAAGAGAGAACTAAAATAATAACAATAATAAAAGACTAATCCACATAGAGATAGGAAACTCACAGGGAGTCTGGATTCTGTATGGTGTTGTATTGACTTAATTTTTTTTAAATTGCTGATGAGCAAACAATAGATACTGAGAGACAATGAATTAAGGAAACTGCTAAATTAAACCAACCTATATAGTTTAAAATTTTCTTAACTTCAAAATGGAAGCAAAAAAATGTTCCTTTGGGTAAGAGGTTATGCCTTTGTTTCCACAGAAAATGAAAGGCTGTGGATTTGTTCAAGGTTGAAGAGGATCAGGTTTGATTGGGGAAGACTCCTTGAAAATCCTGGCTACAGATATAAAGCAGTAAATGTAGACAAATGACAAGGCAGGTGACATGTATTTTACCTGTGCAAATGTAAGACAAAAATCATCTTTGGTTGGCTTGTGTGCAACAAACAGTCCATACTTGTGTGAATGCAGGTATGTATGTTACTTTTGAAAGTTTATGTGTTTTCAGAGCCAGGGGACCAGACACCAGTGAAAGCGGGTGGACCAGATGATTCAGCTCTGTTGCAGTTTCCTCAGAGTTCTGCATTCAGAACAGCTTCAAGGCTGCTGGCAGAAATGGTCCAACCTCACAGACTATTCTAGCCTGGGCTTAACCATTATCCTAATTTTCTCAGGGTCCCTCGAAGATGCCAGTGCCCCCAGATAACAGAAAGCAATCTAGAGAACATGACAGCCAAGTTTCCAAGAGATGAGGTGAGTGGTTTTTTGTTTGTTTGTTTTGTTTTGTTTTTGGACCTTCAATGGGTTATGGATATTTGTGGATTAATCATTTATGGAGGCTGGTTACAAGTTGTTCTTGGTAGTGATCAGGAGAAAAGATGAACAAAAGGATAAAATTCAGGGATCTCATTCTGAAAAGAAAAAGAGGGGATATAGAAATGATACAATAACAGGATAGATTACTGAATCTGCTTTTAAGCTAAAAGTGCAACTATCAGCCTTCAATTTTAATAAAGTGATACAAATTTAAAGTCATTTTTGCTATACTGAATGTACATTTCTACTCTTGTTTGGGCTCCTGTATTGTGCTTATGTAGCTCATTTAAAAATGTAATGTATTCTGTATGTTGCCGCTTTGTCTTGTTGACCGTGTCCTTTGCTCTACAAAAGCTTCTCAGTTTCAAGAGGTCCCATTGATTGATTGTTTCTCTCAGTGTCTGTGCTACTGGTGTTATATTTAGAAAGTGATCTCCAGTGCCAATATGTTCAAGAGTACTCCCTAGTTTCTCTTCTATCAGGTTCAGAGTAACTGGATTTATGTTGAGGTCTTTGATCCACTTGGACTTAAGTTTTGTGCATGGTGACAGATATGGATCTATTCGTAGCCTTCTACACATTGACATCCAGTTATGCCAGCACCATTTGTTGAAGATGCTTTCTTTTTTCCATTGTACAGTTTTGGCTTCTTTGTCAAAAATTATATGTTCATAGGTGTGCGGGTTAATGTCAGGGTCTTCAAAGGTCTTCACCAACCCCACATCTGACAGAGGGCTGATATCCAGAATATATAAAGAACTCAAGAAATTAGACATCAAAATGCCCAACAGTCCAATTAAGAAATGGGCTATAGAACTAAACAGAGAATTCTCAACAGAGGAAGTTCAAATGGCTGAAAGACATTTAAGGAATTGCTCAACATCCCTAATTATCCTGGAAATGCAAATCAAAACGACTCTGAGATACCACCTTACACCTGTCATAGTAGCTAAGATCAAAAACACATAAGACAGCTTATGCTGGAGAGGATGTGGAGCAAGGGGAACTCTCCTCTACTGCTGGTGGGAATGCAAGCTTGTACAGCCACTTTGGAAATCAATATGGTGCTTCTTTAGAAAATTGGGAATCCATCTCCCCCAAGACCCAGCTGTAGCACTCTTGGACATATACCCAAAGAATGCTCAATCATACCACAAGGGCATTTGCTCAACTATGTTCATATCAGCATTGTTTGTAATAGCCAGAACCTGGAAGCAACCTAGATGCCCTTCAACTGAAGAATGGATAAAGAAAATATGGTACATATACACAATGGAGTACTACTCAGCAGAGAAAAACAATGACATCATGAGATTTGCAGGCAAATGGATGGACCTAGAAAATATCATCCTGATCGAGGGAACCCAGACTCAGAAGGACAAACATGGTATGTACTCACTCATAGTAGGATACTAGATGTAAAACAAAGATGACTAGACTGCTACACAACTCCAGGGAGGCTACCTAGAAAATGGGACCCTAGGAAAGACCCAGGGATCACCCAATGATAGAGAAATGGATGAGATCTACATGAACAACCTAGATGACAGTGGGAGTAATGAAGGGCAAGATTTGAGGGAAAGAAAGCTTAAGGTAGCAGGAGATCCCAGCTGGATCAAGAACAGAAAGGGAGAACGAGGAATAACAGACCATGATAAATGATCACCACGTAAGAACAGGAATAGGCAGAGTGCTCGAGAGGTCCCCAGAAATCCACAATGATATATTCTCTGTAGACTGCTAGCAGTGGTTGAGGGAGGGCCTGATCTGACCTAGTCTGGTGATCAGATGACTAAACACCCTAGCAGTCATCTTGGAACTCTCATCCAATAACTGATGGAAATGGATGCAGAGATCCTCGACCAGGCCCCAGGTGGAGCTCCAGGTGTCCAACTGTGGAGAAGGAGGAGGGACTGCAAGAGTGTGAATTGTTGAATCCAAGATTGCAAAAAGCATAGGGACAAACAGCCAATCGAATGGAAGCACATGAATTATGAACCAACGGCTGTGGAGCCCCCAGCTGGATCAGGCCCTCTGGATAAGTGAGACAATTGAATAGCTTGATCTGTTTGGGAGGCTCCCAGGCTGTGGGACCAGGTGTACTTGGTGCATGAGCTGGCTGTTTGGAATCTTGGGCTTGCACAGGGACACATGCTCAGCCTGGAAGGAGGGGACTGGACCTGCCTGTACTGAATCCACCAGGTTTAAATGAATCCCCAGGGATGTCTTGGTTCTGGAGGACATGGTAATGAAGGGGAGGGGCTGGGGGGAAGGTGGGGGTGGGAGCAGGAGGGAGGAGGACAGGGGAACCCATGGCTGAAAAAATTTTTTATAGCTTTCCTCTAACATGTTCATGTACTAGACCACCATATTTGATTGTAAAGATTTTCAGTGAATTTGAGTATCTATCAAGTCAGTTCTGCATTTGCTAAAAGCACGTCTACTAACGTTGAATGGAATTTTCAGTGTCATCTTAGTATATTTATGTAATTCAAAACTCTTATCATACTAGTCAAAACGAATATTTTACTCAATGTTTTTTTTTTTTTTTTCTGGTCCTTTTATAGTAGTTTGAAGCTTTAAAAAAATCACATGGGACATGATGGATTAGATAATTTCTGTAAGTAACATACCTAAAATATTAGTAAATAAAGTGAGCAACCACCACCTATTAAAAAAAAAAAGAAAAAAAATGTAATATATAACTAAGGACTGTAGTTCTATAATAATCAAACTTATGTATGTTTTCAAGGCTAAACAGATATTTAGATAGCTAGATGGCCTTCAAACACTTCAAAGATCTACAGAATATGGCATTTAAAATGTTTAATAATCTGAGGCTTTTCATGACTGTGAGACATGTCTGTTCCTGGCAGCACCAATTTACTCCATAAAAGGATAATAGCCATCAAAGAAACTCCATATGGAGTTTGCTTTCAATGTGGCAAGGCTAGCTATTTAGGCAAGAAACTGTCCTTGCCTTGACTGCTGGCAGTAAGCTGTACAAACTTGACAAGCAGGACAAAAAGGAAAAAGACTGTTGAACTTTGCCAAGGTAAGACAGAACAGTCCTTCAAAATTCCTGCTTCATAGAAAAGTCAGCCAGAAGTTCTAGGCCTGTAGGCTGAAGATAGATGTCCCAATGTTGAAGAGGAACCTTGGGTGACTGTCCAGGCAGCCAGATATCAGTCATTGCTATAGGTTTGGAAGTGGCTTGCACTGCACTTTCTGTTTACTCGGGTAATATTATATCCTTCTGGGGTTTTTGATGGAGTTGAAGACTAAGTAGTTATGGTTGCAGTTCTCCTTAGTCTTGATAGAAAGTAAATTAGGCACAAAACTTTCACTCATCAAGATGTGCTAGATAATGGAATATTTTCTCTAAATTTGCCAAATACTAATGGACTGGGCATTGTAAATGTAATTCTTGATAATGGTTCTTATTGTGTACCATTTTACTGTGTTAGAGTTAAAACCTTTCCTTGTTATTTAGACAAAAAAGGGGAAATATTGTGGAATAATCTTTTTGTGCACTGTGAAGAAGTTTCACTCTGGTTGGTTTAATAAAGAGCTGAATGTCCAATAGCTAGGCAGGATTTCCAGGCAGAGAGGATGCTGGGAAGAGGAAGAGTCTCCAGCCAGACAAAGAGGCAGTATGGGACTCAAGTGGGCTCTTTTCTGTGACCATCCTGCATGGGCTTGTATCCTCTGTGTTGACATAGCAAGCAATAGTCATTTTTATTTTTTGGGTAGATCTGACTTATTGCTACTATGTTCAAAGGGAAGTTGGGGTACTTAGCAAAATATGTCCCCAGTCCCTTCAGACCTGCTAGGGTTCCATACTGTTAGTCCAGTCCTAAATTATCAATGAAAAGTATGACATGCTACAGGCAGAAACCCAAGCATGAGGTACCAGCTCTGAACCAAAGGATAGACAGTAATGTTATAGTTGTGACAGTCATGTGATAATCAGATGGACATTTATTTTAGAGCATGAATAAGATTGGGCTATAGCAATAGATGAAGATTAGAGTCAGGAAGTAAGAGTTTATCCACTGAGAACCTGGGATCAAAAATGAAAAAACGAAAAGAAAAGGAAGAGAAAACCAACAAAAAACCAGGCACAAGACTGTGACATACAGTCTGAAGGATGCGCTAGCTTCCTTGTAATTACTCAAGAAGGAATAAACAGTGAGCTTTGTGTCAAAAAGCCAGGAGGGAGAGCCAGGTTCAATTAAGTCTTCCACAAAGCCTATGAGAAGGAACCACGGGAAGGCTAGATTTAATTTTCCTCCCAGATGCTGAAGCAATCCTTATTTCAGAGGGAAGGCTGTGCTGTGCTGTAGTGGGAGACTCCTTCTTTGTGTTCAAGTGCTGGCTAATTCACTAGAAATCCTTTCCTATCTATAACTTGATGTAGACACTCATTAAAAATACTGTTATAGAATTAGCAAAACAATGAATGATTTCTATCACTTGTCCCTCTAATAGTTGGATAAGGATGACAAAAGCAATTATTTTTAGTATATTTTCATGCAATTGGCACCTAAGTACCTTCCATAGAGAATAATGAATATACTAGTTTATGATAAATTTCTGAGGGGAGAGAATATGAATGAATTGATGAATTTGAGGATTTTGAAGAAATTTGCCTTTAGGCTGTAAGAGAAAAATTCCCCCATCAGTTACTGCCTGTAGTTTATACATCTTAACCTTTAAAAGAAATATTGCTATGTCCCTGAAGAGGAATATGTCCTTTTGAGTTGGGTACTTGGAAAAAATGTATATAATGTTGCTCTAGATTCACAAGCTGCATACAGAGACAGAGAAAACATGTTGATTTTAAAAGTTCATCATTTTTAGTAATATAAGGTAAGTGAAAAAAAAATCACATTTAAAATTTTGCTACTTTTTATTATTATGAAAAGAAGCTGAATTCATTAAATGAAGCTCAAAGCTACTCAGTGTGGTTGAGGGTGGAGGGGTGGGGAGCAGGGAATTTCTTGCCTAAGAAAGTGTTCTAAATCCTTTGCTCAAGAAGTTAGTGTTAAGAACAACCTTCCTGTATTTGCAGATTCGATCAAAATAGCCTATCTAGAATCTTCTAGAAAACTGGAAAACTCAATAGTGTCTAGCTCCTAGAATAAAATCTCAAACATATTCTCAAATGTTCATATTGCTTCTTAGTTTCTATTTGGGTTGTTGTTTAAGTATAATGATTTCCATGTTATGTTTACCTAGGCCTTGGACCCTCTATTCCACCCTACCCACTTTCCCTTCATGCTCTTTCTGCTACTGGTAGAGAACATTCTGCTTCTGGAGCTGTCTGTATAAGCCCCTGGAGCCAGGCCCCTTCCCCTAGGACCTGTAACTGCCAGGTTCCACCCATAGAATACTCTAGCTGCCCTAACCACTGGATCCTGCCCATACCCTGCAGAGCAAAAAACCCAATCTCTGGACATGAAATCCCATCATTCTCCACCCTGGAAAGCTTCACCCTGAGAAGTTCCACCCTCTTCCCAAGAAGCTCTATCCAAGCCCTCTATCCTCTTCAGTTTGTTGTTCTTTCTTGCTCAAGCTGAGGCAGCCACCCTCCTGTTTTTTTCCCTCCCAATAAATCTCATGCTAGGTTTCTTTTGCAGTATGACTTTGGGGTATTTCTTGGCTTCCAGCTGCCAGGATACCTTTCCATCTGAGCTGCAGTGCTTATAGTCTGATCCTACCAGAAGAGAATTAGAACTTTACCAAAATTTTGAGCCAAATTTAAAGCAAGCTTTTTAAAAAATATTTTTATTTTATAATTAATTTATTTTTACATATCAGCCCTGTCCTCCCTCCTCACACACCCCAGCATTTCCCCACAATCCACCCCCCATTCCCACATCCTCCAAGGCAAGGTCTCCCCTGGGGAGTCAGTCCAGTAGATTCAGTTGAGGCCGGCCCAGTCTCCTCCTCCCTACACCAAGGCTGAGCAAAGTGTCTCAACGTAAGCCCTAGGTTCCAAAAAGCCAGCTCATGCATCAAGGACAGATCCCAGTGCCATTGCCTGGGGGACTCCTAAACAGTTCAAGCTAATCAACTGTCTCACTTATCCAGAGGGCCTGATCCAGTTCCAGGGGGGCTCCTCAGCTATTGGTTCACAGTTCAAGTGTTTCCACTAGTTTGGCTATTTGTCCCTGTGCTTTTTCCAATCATGGTCTCAATATCTCTTGCTCATATAATCCTTCCTCTCTCTTACCGATTGGACTCCTGGAGCTCTACCTGGGGCTTGGCCATGGATCTTTCATCTACTTCCATCAGTCACTGGATGAGAGTTCTATCATAACAGTTAGGGTGTTTGGCCATCCTATCACCAGAGTAGGTCAGCTCAGGCACTCTCTCAACCATTGCCAGAAGTCTATAGTGGAGGTATCTTTGGTGCTTTCTTAGAAAATTGAAAATCAACCTCCCTCAAGACCCAGCTATACCACTCTTGGGAATATACCCAAGGAATGCTCAATCATACTACAAGGACACATGCTCAACTTTGTTCATAGCAGCATTATTTATAATAGCCAGAACCTAGAAACAACCTCTTAGATGCTGTTCAACTGAAGAATGGACAAATAAAATGTGGTACATATACACAATGGGGTTCTACTACTCAGTAGAGAAAAACAATGACATCATGAGATTTATAGGCAAATGGATGGAACTAGAAAATATCATCCTGAGTGAGGAAACCCAGACTCAGAAAGACAAACATGGCATGTACTCACTCGTAAGTGGATACTAGATGTAAAACAAAGGATAACCAGACTGCAACTCACAACTCCAGGGAAGCTACCTAGTAAAGAGGACCCTAAGAAAGACACAAGGATTGCCCAATGACAGAGAAATGGATGAGATCTACATGAGCAAACTGGGGGTATGAGGGTAATGGAGGGCAAGGGTCAGGATAAGAGATCTTAGGAGGGCCCAGCTGGATCAGGAACAGAGAGGGAGAACAAGGAAAGAGATACCATGATAAATGAAGATCCCATCGGAATAGGGATAAGCAGAGTGCTAGAGAGGTCCCCAGAAATCCATAAAGGAAGCTTTATTAAATACTGGCCAGGATGATGGAAACAGGCCATATCCATACCCAGGATTCTCAGAGAATGGTCGTGAATTACATTAGTCTGGTGTTTATGAAGGCAGAACCCACGAGACTATGTACTTCCCACCTTTGTCCAACAAGTGGGGAGGAAACATCCTGATGTAATTCCTGCCTATAAACCTCCCACCTACATGTGATCAAGCACATTCTGTGCAGTTGGGGCAACCAAATATGTTTACTGAAGTGAAAAACACGTGGCTTGTCATCTCACATAAACAAAAGCCCTCAGCATTCAAAGAAGCTATCTGTCTCTGGGCAAGTAGGACGTACAGGTTAGAGGCATATTTGATCTCTTAAGCATGGTAATTTAAACTTAAAACATTACTATAGCCATCACAAGCCAAGTTTGGAATAGTTCATGGAAATACCCTGGCATTCATTGTGAATGACAGGACAGGGTTAATGCTCAGCTTCTATTCTCTTTAGAAAGGAAAACTCTGGAAGCTATGCAGGGATAGCAAACTGCCACCTCACCCTATTGAAAGCTCAATTCTTTTAGTCTTTAAGACAAGCTGACAGTGGACAGACTTCAGGAGAAAAAAAAGCCTAAAAATACATTCATATAAATACACATTGTGGTTGCAGAATATGAACTCAAAGAAGGGCCTTGTACTCCAACCTTAAAAACCTTCATAATAGAGAGAAAAGATGGGGCTATCAGCAAAAATAGTAAGTGACTCTTAGGGGAGCTGAACAGGCAAGAAAAACAGACAGTGGACTGGGGCAGAGTTCACCCGAAGCTGAGGCTAAGATCAGTCTAGTTTTTCTTTCTGTGAATCACGCTTCAGAAGTATCTAGCCTTCAGATGGGTAAGGAAACTTCAAAGAGAATCCTGTCCTAGGCTTTAAGAGAAAACAGGACAAGACATGGTTTGAAGTCCGTACTAGAGCTTTTACAACAAAAACCCTGAGCTCCATCAACCCCAACAGATGAAGGACAGCCACACATCCTCAATACACCCCTGAAGGGAGAAATGATGGGGAAATGCAGAGAGATTTACTTAGTGTGGCCACATGGGGAAGAGGAATAGACAAAGAGATGTGCTGAACCCAAGTCTGTCTTCAAAATATTGACGTAGGCTTTAAGTTTAAGTAGAGGAAGACTTAGGGCAGGGGAAAAAAAGAGTGCATAGTTAAGTGGATCTGGTCAAGAGCTGGTCTCTTTAATCCTTGTCTCAATTCTTGTTATGCAAGATAGTCAAAAAAATAAAATTTCTGTTATCATTTAAGGGATCAATCTGACTCCTCCAAGGTGATATATTGCCTTTTTTCAGGGAAGGTCTTGAAGGAATCTGCTCTTCCAGTAACCCAAGGTCACTCTGTGTCCTTGGAAAAAGTAAAGGAGACAGTGAGGCACAAAATGAAGCAGAGTGTCCGGCTTTCCTCCTGCTTCTAACTACATTCTGGAGATAATATATTTTAGCAAAAGGACCTTCCATGTATCTGTCTCTAAGGAAGTGGGGAAGTGAGGGAGTAAGAATGACCTTGATTCTCCTTTAGATCGAAGTATTTAGCATGCCAGAACATCATACTACTCGTTATCATTTTCTGAGCCCCCAGACCAAAAGAAAGGTTGAGATTGTTAGTGTTTTTTCAAGACAACAGACCTTGCAAAAATTAGTTCACAAAGGTAAAAACCTAAGTCGTTTTTGATAAAACTTTAAGAAAATGTAAATAAAAATTAAATCCTAGTGATGACATCCTCTGAGCTGTATCCAGAGTGCTGGGACTACAGGCAAGGTACCACCATGCCTGTTATTTACACTTCTTGCCTTAACAAGAAGGTACCCACCCCTCTCTTTTATCTTCATCTTCCAATCTCCTTAAAATGATACTAATTTTAACTCACTTGTCCCCCCCCCCACTTCTCCCATCCTTCACACCATTCTTCTCGAATTCTCTCCTCAATCAAGCTTCCTAAACTGATGCCCTGTACTGTCTCCTTGGTTGGAAGCCTCCTTCTCTTATTGATGACCTCATACTAGAATGCAAAGTCCTGCATAACAAAATCTTAGCCAGCTCTTCCAATCCTCTCTCTCCCAAAGTATCCATTACCTTCAACCAAAAGAAATAGATTATAGCTTCCCACACCCATATTTTTTTGCTCACACTGTCTACAACCAGTGGAAGAGGCAAAAGATAGTAAGCATACACAAGAGAGACCAAATGTCACCCACCTTAAAAGAATTTAAAAGAATTTCTGACCCTTTATCATGTGGCCAACCCTGTCCATTGTACTATCAAAAGTTCTGCTTGGTATTGTAGGCCAATGTTAAAAGCAACTTCATTCTATACCCCTTTGTACTCAACTGTCCAAATGTTTCCTTTCATTAAGGAACCTTGGAGACATTCATGGCTCTCACAAGCTTTTACTTTTCTCCATGAACCATAATTATATGTATGGATTTTTACTAAGATGAGAGCTCTTTGGAGATAAAGACTGTTTATATATATATATATATATATATATATATATATATATATATATATATATATATATCCCTTCCAGAAATAAATAGTAAAATAAGATCTAGACCAAAGTAACTTCTGATCAGATTCAAATATTAACTATTTCCTGGCTTTCTGAAAATGGAAGAGTTTTTCTCTTTGCCTGTGACTCAGTTTATGTTGCTCTAGGGAGCTCCTATGGAGCAACAGACCCAGAATATAGTGTAAGGCTAAGCTTGAAATTGAGGAATTTTAGTGGTTCTGCTTAGAATTATCTTTGGCCAACCTGTTGATTTGGATTTTATTCATTCATTAATCATCATTTGTTATTTTGTTGTGTTCCATGTTGGGCTAGTTTAGGGGGACAACAGACACTTCTAGATAACAAGAGGGATGCACAATAATGTATTTGGAGTTTTATATGGCTCAGGAGCTTCAGAAATAAGGACTGAAAGTTCCTGGGAAAGCTGCTATTTTATATGTAGGTACAATAAAACCTGGACATTTATGTAGAAATGTGTACCCTAATAAAATTTGCCTGAAAATCAGAAGACAGAACAAGCCACTAGAGTAGATACAAAGGCTAGACAGTGGTGGCACACACCTTTTATCCTAGCACTCAAGAGGCAGAGATCTGTCTGGATCTCTGTGAGTTTAAAGCTACATGAGATTGATTCAGTCTAGGAGAGAAACAGAGCCAGGCAGTGGTGACACACACCTTTAACCCCCCACTTGAGATCTCACACCTTTGCTTGGGAAGCACACACACCTTTAATCCCAAGAAGTGGTGGCTGGGCAGAGAAAGGTATATAAGGAATGAGGAGACAGGATCTAAGGGTTCTTTCAGGCTGAGGAGTTGGTGAGGTAAGAGGTGGTGACTGTGGCTTGCTCTGCTTCTTTGATTTTTCAGCTTTCACCCCAATATTAGGCTTTATTTATTTATTTTTATTAAAAAGACCGTTTAAGAATTCTAACACCACCCAGATGGTGGTGGGCACATGCCTTTAATCCCAGCACATGGGAGGCAGATCCAAATCCAGGTGGATCTTCGTGAGTTCAAGGCCAGCCTGGTCTACAGAGCAAGATCCAGGACAGGCACCAAAACTACACAGAGGAACTCTGTCTCACAAAATGAAAAAAAAAAAAAAAAGAATTGTAACAACAGAAATGTGATTGGACAAGGTACCATTTACTGACATTGCACTGAGGGGGGACCTAACTCCTAATCTGCTCAGATTCTTCTTGACCTCCCTGTGCAAACTGTTTTAGAACAAGACCATTCTGAAGTTAGGGTGTCCTAGGAAGAAGAGAGAACATGACTTTTCTGTTGGAAGAAGTATCTGGTTCTCTGTGACCTTTCTTGGAAAAGAAGAATTCTGATTCTCTTACTCTAGGAGAAAAACAACTGGAGGAGACAGGCAGGCAGGCAGAGACACTGCTTCTTGGGGCTTTCCAATATTTGGTTCAAAGTTCTTAGCATGCCAAGGTGCAATAGTTTAGGGAATCAAGTTCTAAACCTTGATGTTGTGTAATAGCAAGAATCTGCTACTCTCCGTGTGTGTGATCGATTTAGACAATTCCTTGAATAGTCCTGTGAATATTTATGTTGGAATTTGGGTATTTAAATTCGGAATCCGTGATATTCAAAAGCCTACCAAGCCACACACTCTAGAGAGTACTTTTTATTACATGGTAAAATACAATAAAAACATTTTGTAGAAATGTTGACGTCCTTTGATAATACGGAAGGAATAACATGATGAATGCTGTTAAACAAGTCGGAATGACCGGACCAGGTTCATGGACTCTGAATGAGTCCAAACCATGATAAGTTTGGTTATGCATTTGATTTAGCACCTGTCAGTCATTTCTGTCCAACCAATACATTAAGTATAGACTGTATCCTTCAGACAGGAAACAAACCTAATAAGTGGTGCAGAGAAAGAGCTCTGCTTTCAGATGGGCCAAGAAAAGCTGGTATGTTTCAGATGGTTTTCAGGGAAGGCGATGCATCCATCAATGTGAGAATCTCATGTTTCTGACAGATCCAGAAAACACACATATACACACGCAGTGAATCAAAATACTGGGTCTGAGAAACTTTTGTCACATAGCCAAAGACCTGTCATAGGTGTAGGAGGAAACACACAGCTAAATTGAGGAGTATAGTAGCCATGTTCCAAGCTTCCACAATAGCTCATTAAACTTTGATCAATCAACACCTCTCTAGCCCAAAGTTTAAATGGCATCACAACCCTCCCCAAAACAACATGGTCAAGCCTGTTACAGTAGTACCCCATCACCCTGGTACCAAATTTCTAAGTTACAGTTCCTGTTGCTGTAATAAAACACCACGAGAAAAAAACAATTTTGGAGGAAAGGGTTTATTTGGCTTACGGTTAAATTGTATAGTCCATTATCCAAGGAAGTCAGGGCAGGAACCTGGAAGCAGAAACTGAGGCAGAGGCCATGAGGAACACTGGTTACTGCCTTGCTCCACATGGCTTGCTCAACTGCTGCTTTCTTATACAAGCCAGGACCACTTGTCCAGGGGTGGCAATGAATATCTGTCATTGACTCCAAATTACCCATCACAGTGTCCAAGAATTATTAGAAAAGATCCCACTGTGCTAAGTACAATACAAATAGACATGGTGTCATAGTTGCATGTTTTTGTGCACTTGTCTCTAGCTATATTGTGTTGGGGGTTATTTAATCAATTTCTATTTGGATTTAGAGACAAACTAGCAATGCATTCTTGTTATGCTGTGTCACAAATACCAATTTTTTCAGTAATTGATTATTTTTAATGTTTGCACCCACAGAAGAACATTCCTGAGAGGGCAGCATAAATTTCCTGGCATTGCTAATCTCATGTGACCTTGCCACATAGCTGATGAATGACTCTCCTTCATCAGTATCCTTAAAATAAGGATGACTTTGCAGTATACTTGAGTAGCACTGTGTAACTTGCAGAGGTTTTGAATTTCTGGATGAGCTGTCCTTATAGTCACTCTGCATCTCTCAGGCTATGATAGTAGAGGATTTACAGAAAAACTACTGTATTTTAAAAATCAGCTGTAATTTTTTTCATGCGAGTAGAAAATGCAAGTCTGTAAATAAATTTGAGTCATAATTCTGTTTAAACATTTTAGTCCAGAGCATTTCAAGAATTTTTCCTGAAATATAAGTAAGCTAAAAGGCCTATTGATTGCTTGCCTAAACTAGACTTCATAAATATAAATTATTTTTCAAAGTAAAATTTCCTGTTTTGTTTAGTTTTTTCTTAAAAAATAAAAATTTACAGCTAAGGACCTCATAACTTTCTTTTAACAAAAGTAATGACTTAGCAGACAAAAGAAGGAAACCATTGATTCTTTTATGCTTTGGAGGATCTCAGCAAATTTACAGTTTGCATCCTGATTTTACCCATCTTTGTGGGTATATTTGACTTCATATACCAAATTTCCTGGTTTAAGTTCAAACAGTTTTTCTCCTCTGTGTTTCCGTGTTTCTTTTTGAGATATGTATTCAGAATGCTTGTGTACATCACAGATTCAAAATTGAATCACTTCTTTATAGATTCACTGTTTAGCCACCCCACAATATTTGAACATTGGAATTACATCTGAGTACATATGTGAAATTGTTAAAGAATGGAAAGAAAATATTGAAAATACCATCCAAGCTGTGAGCCAAAGTGCAATGGATAAATTTGGTATTTTAGTAACAATAATACTCAGTGAAAATAAGATGCTGGGATTTTTTCTTCTTGTTCTGTCCAAATAAAATTTTGTATTTATTTGAATATGGATCAATTAAATGGTCAAACACTAAAGAAAAAAATATTTGGTGAATTGGGAGTCAGTGAGAGTCAGAACTATTGTGGTAAAAAAAATACAATCATCCAATATGAAAATGCTTCTAAAAATAATTGTGGGAAGAGCTGTGGTGAGGTGGTAAATCTAAACCTCTCTCACTAGGGCACTCAAGCTTCATATATATTTAAGTTTTGGGATAGACTCAAGTCTGTCACCAGTAGTCAGTCCTATTTCAGTTAGTTTCAAGTCTTCAAAGATGTCTAAAGAAATAACATGAGTTCAAATTTTATTTTAGTTTTCAATATTTTTACACAGTAAGGTCTTATTTTTTTAAGGCCAAAAAAAAAAAAAAAAAAAAACACTACCCACATTTCTTAAATAACTTGATTCATAGAGCAGTTCTGTAGGACAGGATGTGTTGACAGAAAGACAGTCTAAGGAGGCTGGTGTGGTAGGGACTCATCCTGCACTCATATGTTAATTTTGGAGAGGAATTATTTACGCTACCATTGCAGATGTTTAGCCTAGAAAAGACACACTGGAGGAGGGAAAGGCTGATGGGTAAGGCTCACCCTGCAAAAATATCTGGATCTCCCATTTCTAACAAGCTTTTGTTTTGATAAAAAAGAACAAAAACACATATCCTCAAGGTTTTATTTTTAAGTTCCAGATGGAGTGTTTGTTTGCTTTTTTTTTTTAAGGTGGGGGAGTAGATTAAGTTTAATGTTAAGCATAGAGTTGAGGGAAAGGATTCATTCATTCTGGAAATGAGTTTTGATAAACTTGTACATACATAATCACTAAGACAAATATGTATCTGTCCAGTTCAGGAACTCTTAGCTCCTTTCACTAAACTATTTTTTTCCCTAATTATGAAAAATTACATTTCAGTCTCTCAGCTACAAGCATGTCTTGTGTGCTCAATGGCACAGGTGACTTTGGGTTGCCAATTAAAGCAACACAGACATTGAATGTTTCCATAATCACAGAAGGTGCTGCTGCTCTTTAGATTTGCTGAAGAACACAATGGTGCAGGTCCCAGCCAAAATCACTACCTAAATTTACTATCTAAGAGAATGTGTATTTATTCATAGAGCACAGTAGACTTCTGAAGATCTGAGAAGTGACCGAAGATCCAATTCCTGCTATCATACTAACACTGGTTTCCAAAGCAGTGATGTATTCGTTGCTTTAGTGAGATAGGTGCCAGAAGTTTCCTTGGGTTATCCTAGATGCTGCCACTGATCAGAGAAGTGCAGCCCATTAATCGGCAATGGGGTGTTCCTCGGAAGCCACTGTTTCCTGGTAGAAGATAGGCAATGAGCATTCCACACTCTAAGAGTTGGGGAAAGGGGCTTGCCACATCCATTCCCACCTCATGGGACGTCTGAAATGGAATGAAGGGACAGTGGCGATGCCTGTGGTGGGTGATCCTTGAATGAGCTCCAGGATCTTTGGATGAAGATTCTAGCTGTCTGGGCAGCCAAGTGATATCGAGGGGCTCCAGAGAGGTTCTATGGGTAACTAAAGTCGCCCACAGATGTAGACTTCAGTGGAAGCTTAGTATGACCTGTGACAAAAGATGGTTGGAGGTGACTTCCCCATAGCTTACAATCATAGAACACTTTGTGGTCTCAAGAAACAGTGGCCAGGAGGCAATAGACCTTGCAAGGTGACGTTATTTCCCATAGAGAAGTGAAAGCAGGTTTCTCCTTTGTTAGCATGGAAAGCCCCCACAATTTTTGGATGAGCAAAGGGACTGAACTCCACTCTGCATGTGCTCCATAAGACTTCTTTCCAATCTGGACTGAACTCCACCCTGAATGTTCTCCATAAGACTTCTTTCCAATCTACCATGTATATGTTTAAGTCAATTTTTATGTGACTTGGGAAAAATAAAATAGATTCGATGTTACTTGCTGTAACAAGCGAGTGTTTCTGAACATAGCTCATGCATATCTTATGAAGGCAGAGGCAGCTGTGCTCTCAGAGTGTGCCCTGAGCTTTTGTATAAATAGCCTGCATTTAGAAGCAGTTCAATTGACAAGAAACTCAACTGGGAGATTAGCACACGGAAGCTGCCAACCTGCCAAGAAAATTTAAATCAAGGATTAAAAGAGTGAAATTACTTTTAAAACACTTTTTGAATTGAATATATTTAAAGTCCAGGAAGGTGATATAGATATAATAGGATGAAAGGGTAGATTAATGAACTTACTTTTAAAGATCAACAACTTGTTTAAAATGTCTTACATTGGTATAGATTTTAGTCTACTGATATAAACTTAAAGTTAATTTTGTTATACTGTATATATATTTCTACTCTCATTTGAGGTATTATGTTTATACAACTCATTTAAATTGTAATGGATAATTAAGATATACAGATCAATTAGTCTTCTATGATAGTCAAACTTATAGTCATGTTAAGTTTTCTAGGTATACATAGACATATTTCAGATAGACAGGTAATCTTCAAATACTTCAAAGGTCTACAGAATATAGACCTTTAAAATATTTTTAAAATTTAGACTTTCTGGACAGTGAGACATGTCTGCTCCTGGCAACACCGATTTACTTCAGAGAGGAGGATGGGCTTTGAAGACACTTCATATCTTATCTTCACCTTGGCAAAAATAGCCATTTGGACAAGAAACTGTTCTTGCCTGGACTGCTTGATCGACATGCAGGACCCATAGAAAGGTGACCACTAAACTTTGCTTGACAAAATGGTCCTTCAGGTTCCTGCTTCACAGAGGAAACTACCAGACATTCTATAGGACACTGAGAGAAGTGACTGAGAGACTCTAGCCCTGTGGGCTGAAGACAAATGCCCCAACTTTACAAAGGAACATTAAGTGACTGTCCAGGCTGCCAGCTGTCTCTGTCTACCCTGCAAGACTCCCGAAAGTTGCTTGCATCCTTCTCCCGGTTCTCAGGTAATATTATATCCTTCTGAGGTCTTTGATGTTGTTGAAGACTAGATAGTTATAATTTCCTCAGTTATGATGAAAGATAAGTTAGATATAAAACCTTAGACTGACAAATATAAGATAGATAGGATGTCTTCTTTAATATTGTAACTGTAATTCTTGCTTGATAGTTGTTTTGTTATATGTAATTTTACTATGTAAAAGTTAAAATATTCCTTTAAAAAAAAAGAAAAGGGGAAGTGCTGTGGGATGTTCTGTATGTCAAATGTGTTGCTCTGATTGGTTAAAATAAATAAAGTGCTGATTGGCCAGTAGCCAGGCAGGAAGGATAGGGTAGGCGGGAGAAGGAGAAGAGAATTCTGGGAAGTGAAGGCTGGGGCAGGAGAGACTGCCAGCCGCCGCCATGACAAGATGTAAGGTACTGGTAAGCCACGAGCCACATGGCAAAGTATAGATTAATAGAAATGGGCTAAATATAAGAGTAAGAGCTAGACAATGGTAGGCCTGAGCTAATGGCCAGCAGTTTAAATAATATAAGTGTCCATATGATTATTTTATACATGGGTTGTGGGACCATGGGGGCTTGGTGGCACCTGGAGAGAAGCTCTCCAACTACAGGAAGGCATCTCTTTTAAAATGTTTATTACATTTATTTCCTTATCAAATGCATGAGCATGTGCCACAGAGCCTGTGTGGCTAAAGGACAGTTTGCATGAACTGGTTCTCTTCTGTCATGTGGGTCCCAGGGATTGAACTAAGGCTGTTGGGCTTGCAAGTGTCTTTACCCTCTGTGCTTTATCATCAGCCTACAAGTTATCATTTTCATTAGCAGCTACAAGCCCATGATGTTCCAGCATAAATAGAACATTTGTAAGTAGTAACCACTTGTTTCTCAAGTCCTAAATGAAGTTATTTTGTTCATTTAGGTAAGCTTACATGCATGAGAAATAATTACATTCTGTTCATTATTCTATACAGAATAGACTTAGAATATGTGGTAAAAATTCATAGCAAAAAGTTGTTTCATTTTCAGGTGAGTTAACCTACTTCCGGAATTTCAATGAGTATTTATATCTTCATTTTGTAGAACAGTATGTTAATTTAAAATATTCCCTTTTTTATGTATCAGACTTCTTATTGTCATGACAAAATGCCAGCTATCTACAACTTAAGGCTGGAATGTAGTAGAATATCATTTTAAGGTGTATTACTTTTGTTTATGTTGCATTTGTTTAACTCTGTGAAGCTGTGTTACTGTGCCTGTCTAAAACACCTGATGGTCTAATAAAGAGCTGAATGGCCAATCGTGAGGCAGGAGAAAGGATAAATGGGGCTGGCAGGCAGAGAAAATATATAGAAGGAGAAATCTGTGAGGAGAAGGAGCCAGAGAGGGAAGAGGACTCCAGGGGCCAGCCACCCAGTTTCACAGCAAGCCACAGAGTAAGAGTAAGATTTACATAAGTAAGAGAACAAGAAAAGCTCAGAGGCAAAAGGTAGACAGGATAATTTAAAGTTAAGAAAACTGGCTCGCAACAAGCCAAGATAAGGCCAAGTGTTTATAAGTAATAATAAGTAGTAAGTCTCTATGTGTGTGATTTATTTGAGAGCTGAGTGGTGTGCCTCGCTGAAAAGAGAAACAAAACAAAACAAAACAAAACAAAACAAAACAAAACAAAACACCAACAACACAGGAAGGATTTGTTTTAGCTAATAGGTTCAGAAGATTCAGTCCATACTCATTGCTGTATTGGTTCTCTGTCTTGTCATGCAGAGCATCAAAGGCATCAGGTCACCATCACTTAGGGACACTTCAGTACACAGAGAGACTCCACAGCTAAATACCATGAAATAACTTTTTCCAAGGTAGAGAGCATGGACTTAGATTTCGGTTTCTGTTTATCCTTTCTTACATTTATGTGGTTTGAATAAGAATGGCCCCCATAGGCTCATATAGCTGAATGCTTAGTCACATCAGCGGAACTGTTTGGGAAGGACTAGGAAGTATGGCCTTGTTGGAGGAGGTGTGTCACTGGGAGTGTACTGTGAGGTTTCAGAAGCCCACACCAGATGCCCCCTCTCTCCTATCTATCTCCTCTCCTCTCTCTCTTCTGTACCTATGGATCGGTATGTAAAGCTCTCAGCTACTGATCCAGTGCCATCCTGCATGCTTCCCACAATGATGTTCATGGACTAACCCTCTGAAACTATAAGCAACCCCAGATTAAGTGTTTTCTTTTATAAGAGCTGCCTTGGTCATGGTGTATCTTTACAGCAACAGAACACTGACTAAAATAATGTATTTTCTGAGATTCCTCAGGGAGTTTTTCTACCTTTTGTAACTTTTTAGAGATTTCTGGCCAACTATTGGTCACAAAACACAGTTTTGACATTATTTGATCTTGATCTGTATTCAATCAAGAATATTTTCTCATTTGATGGATCATCTCTTCTAAGGATAGAGGCTGATTGTCCTCATTCTTTGTTTAATGCTAAAGGCTTATTTGTGTTTTGAAATCTGGGGACTTACTGCTGGATTTCTTTACAATAAGAACTTTCAAGTCTGTGATGGTTTGAAAGAAAATGGCCTATTGATGAAATTATTAAGGCCACTCCACGTAGTTAAAAGGGAGGTTTATTTTGTGGGGTAACTTACAAATGAAGGGGTAGGTTGCAGGGTCTGGCAAAGGTATAGCGCAGTCCGGCGGTGTTCTCTGAAGAATTCTGCTTGGTCTACCTCCAGCGTCCAAGGTCCCGGAACCAAGAGAGAGACCTCCTCTCGATCCTCGGTCTTCCACTTCCTCTTCCGCCCTGCCTTGTGGGCGTGATTATTACCGAAGCCTCAATGGGGGTTGGAACTTCCAGGCCAATGCTGGGATGGCTACCCCATACAGGCTCCTAACTAGGGAAAGAAGGATGGCCCCTAAAGGGAGTGGCACTATTAAGAAGTGTGGTCTTATTGAAGGAAGCATGTCACTATGAGGGTGAGCTTTGAGGTCTCTTTTCTCAAGCTTCACTCAGTGTGACAGTTAGTCAACTTCCTGCTTCCTTCTGGTCAAGATGTAGGCAGTGTCATGTCTGCCTGCACACTGCCATGCTCCCCATTATGATGATAATAGGCAGAACCTCTGAAACTGTAAGCTACCACCTCAATTAAATGTTGTCTCTACAAGAATTGCCATGGTCATGGTGTCTCTTCACAGCAATGAAAAACTATAATTAGACAAAATCTTTCATATGTTCTTAGTGGGCCTCAAAGTTATTATTACATGGAGGGTCCTGGCTAGAGTACTTAACGTCTGTGGCCAGGAAACCAGGCCATCCCTATTCTAAATGGCAATGAAGGCCCACATCATCATCCTCTCTAGGTATGAAGTTGTGAGCCCAGGAACCAATATATGGTCGAGACTCCACAGGGATCCTTCACGAGGAATTTAAATTCCCTTTCAAGATTCATTACTTAGAGCTTGTAAGGGAAGCATTCACAAACCCAGGCCCCCACCAAGGAAATGTTACAAAGGGGATAAACAAAGGTTGGGGGAGTCTCTGACAGCAGGGGTATACAGGCCTAGAATGGAGATTTTTCAGTGTCGTTTTTGCAACGTTCTCTGTTTTCTTTAATGATGTGATCCCTGGTAGGTTGACTACAAGTCTGAATAGGGTCTGCTCCCAATTCTAGCTGGGCAACACAAACTGGACTTAATAGGGGGGAAAAAAAGACAAAGATGAAGAAGAATCTCAAAGTTGGGTGGGAAAAGGTGGGGAGTGGAGATCGTGATTACGGGAGGGGCTGGGGGATGAATGTGTCCAAAACACTTCGCATGGGATTATCAAAGAATTAATAAAATATTATTTATTTAATTTATAGAAAAAAATTCAGTTTCCCCAAAAGACATACCAATTGTGTGTGTGTGTGTGCGTGTGTGTGTGTGTGTGTGTGTGTGTGTGTGTGTGTGTGTTCATATTTAACAGGATACCAATATATACACTTATGTATTTTGTAACAGGGCTCTACAACATATAAAGAAATCTGACAATACACAAATAATAAATAAGTCAACTTAGAGTACAGTTTATAATTGCAACTTTCTTCTTTTAAAAATAATTAATGCAAGTGGACAAAAATCAACTATGGAAATAAGAACACCAACAATCCGAATCAATCAACATTTTATTGAATGTTCTACCTAGCAAAAAATTCCGCAGTTTTTGAAATGTATATGAATATTTTATTAAACCATATGCTGATGCTTAAAATACACTTTATAAAATTTGAAGGGTCAGGACTGGAGCGGTGGCTCAGCTGTGAAGTGCTTGCCCTGCTGAACCCCTGAGTGCAGATCTCCAGGCCCTAAACAAAACCAGTCATAGTACCCATGCCCCTGTCTTCTCTGTGTGTCTGCAGAAAATGGAGGCAGAGACTGAGAAAGAAATCTCCAGAAGTTAGCTTGGTCACAGTGGAGAAAGTCCTGGTATCAAACAAGATGGAAAGGTGAAGGACACCCTAATATATCCTCTGACCCAAGAGCACACTCACGCAGCATTGTTGGTTTATAGCCACTGCGTTAATTAGGGAGGGTTGCCTGCATGAGCGTGGGTAAGGCGTTACTTACTTGAGCAAAGGCAGCTTAACCAGTGTCTGCATTAGAGGAGAACACAACTGTCCACCACCAGCCACCATCAACTGCCTAGAACTCCTCCTACGAGGGAGGAGCCTCCTGAGGACCTCTCCCCTCTACAACTGAATGTTGATGGTCTCAGCTTTGCTCTGTCTTGTGCATGTCTCCACAGCTGCTGTGAGTCAATAGCTTCAAGAACCATGTGATGTGCAGAAGACAGCTTTCCACAGCACTCCTTCCTATCCTATGGCTCTTACTGTCTTTCTGTCTGTCCCATTTTCCTCCATATTTCCTAGGACTTGAAAGGGGATAGCCAGATCTCCTGTTTAGAGACAAGCATTCAATAACCACATACCCTCATCCTATTCACCGGAGCATAGTCCCTGCATTAACAATTACCCAGGATTTGCAAGATTAGGATTCACTAGAGGGAAAACAATAGCTGTGATTCTTAAATTGTAGAAAGGAAAGGTCATTCATTTTAAATGCAATATTCTCCCTTTCAGAAGCTACAAAGAGGAAAGATAAACTCATAACAGAGGAAATAACTAACAAGAGAAGTTGAACAGGGAAAATAGTGGATAAAATAAATAGAATTTAAAGTGATCCATTGAAAGGGAAAAGAGAGGAGCTGAATAAGTGTCTTAATTTCCTTTTCTGTTGCTGTGATAAACACCATGATCAAAACCAACTTGGGGAAGAAAGGGCTTATTTGGCATGCAGGTTACAGTCCAACACTGAGGGGGTCTAAGGCAGGAACTGAGGGCCATGGAGGGTGCTACTTACTGCTTGTTATGGCTTGCTGTTCTGCTTGCTTGCTTATACAACCCAGGACCACTGCTGCAGGAGTGGCAATAGCCACAGTGCCCTCCCAAATCAATCCTTAATCAAGAAAACACTATACAGACTTGCCTACAGCCTAATCCAATAGAAGCACTTCCTCCGCTGAAGTTCCCTCTCTTTCCAGATGACTCTAGTTTACGTCAAGTTAACAAAACTATAAGCACAGTAAGTTTATTATTGACAACTCAGTAACATATGAACTAAAGTATATCACTGAAACTGAAAAAGAAAAGAAATAGATTGAACAAGAGAAAAACGTAAAGGCTTATGGAGAAAAGTGAGTTTGTATTATGTTCTAATATACATAGTGTGTGTGTGTGTGTGTGTGTGTGTGTGTGTGTGTGTGTGTAAGTGAACTCTCGTGCATGTGTGTACATGGATGCAAAATTGCCACCCCACATGTAAGTCTTGGTCTATTTCTCTTGGGCCTGAAGCAGGACTTGTACAATGACAGGATCATTATTTCCATGTCCCTACAGTGCTGTGGTATGGTCCTTCTGTACACTGTGAATATGTATTGCTCTCATTGGTTGATAATAAAGCTGTTTTGGCCAATGGCAAGGCAGATAAGGTTAGGTGCAGGAATCAAAGTAAGGACTCAGAGGAAGAGGGACAGAGTTGGGGGAGACACAAGGATTCGCCAAAGAAACAAGATGCCAGAGGACCGGTAAGCCACTGACCACATGGTAATACATAGATTAATAGAAATGGGTTAATTTAAATATAAGAGCTTGTTAATATAAGCCCGAACAATTGGATAAGAATTTATAATTAATATAAGCCTCTGTGTGGTAATTTGGAAAGCGCTGCCAAGTAGTTGTGATCAGGCGGATTGGACAGAAACTCTTCCTCTGTTTACACTGCAGCATTATGTTTGTTTTCTGTAGAGTTTCTATTGGGTCCAACCTACCGTGCTGAGAGACCACAGTATGCCCAACAGTGGGCTATTAGGATGAAAGCAGGCTCTTACTGACAACCAGGAAGAAAATGGGATGTCATCCTTTAGAACCATAAGGGCTCCTCTGATTCTCAGTTTCAGCCTGGGGAGACCCCGAGGCTATTTGAACTCAACCTGGAGCTCTGATGAGTAATCGATTCTGCTGTATCTGGAGTGGCTTGTTGTGCAACAGGGCCAAACACAGCAATGTTCTAAGCTTCCTGGGCATTTCTCTGCCAACTTCTGGCATCTGCCATTTTCTCAAGGAATGTCTATCAGCTGTAAGAACTGAGGCTGTAATGTATGTACACCAAATAACGAGGAAAAACACAGCCCACAATGAGGGACACTTACAAAATGAACTGAACAGTAGTCTTCAGAAGCCTCAGAGAATGGGATGGGAAAATGGCTCAGTTGGTAAGGAGTTTGCTGCCCAAGTTTGCTTTCCCAGAACTGATGGGAAAAATCCAAGAGCAACAGTAATTCCAGAGCTGGGAAGGCAGCAACAGACTGGATGCACTGGCCAGCTGGCATAGCTAAATGAGTAAGCTCCAGGATCAGTGAGAGACCCTGCCTCAAAGCCCAAGATGTAGAGTGACTGAGGAAGACACTGTATGCATATGTCCGTGTGCATCAATACACACACACACACACACACACACACACACACACACACACATACACACACACACACACGGTTAAAATAAGAATCAAATGTTTAAACTGTCAAGACATGCAATAGTATCGAAAGGAATAAAGAAAACAGACAGTACAGTCAAAGCAAAACTGCAACTTTGTGTTAAAATTTGGAGGGAGAAAAAAAGACATTTGGGAAACTTACATAAGGTCTATAAAACTCACTAGCATTGTTGTATCAATATCACTTCTTGGATTAAGAAGAGCAGCTGTATTATAGTAATATAAGAGGAGGCCCTTGTTTTGAGCCAACATTTTATTCCAGTCTTCAGAGATTTTTTTTTTTAAAAACCAACAAGTAATCATATCAACAGAATAAAAGATAAAATATTTATTTTGACATATTCAGACAAGTCACTTGATAAATTCCACACACCCATTTATGATCAAGTTAAAAACGACAATAAAATCCATATTCTTTGCAAACCAAGATTAAAAGAAATCTCAGTATGATAAAAAAAGATGATCACTAAAAATTCTTCAGCCAAAACCATATTTAATGGTAAAATATCCAACAGTTCCCCTATATAAGAAAAAAAATCAAGGGAAAGATAGCGGTCCTCACCACTTAAAAAATTCCATTTGCAATGGAATCAAAATGCTGAAACACTTAGGATACTGGGCTTGTGAGGTGTGTGTGTGTGTGTGTGTGTGTGTGTGTGTGTGTGTGTGTGTGTGTAAGTTCTGGGAATAGAACCCTGAATCTCCCCATGCTAGGTTAGACATTTAATAAGAATACACAGAATCTATATGCTAAAAACTATAAAAATATCACTAAGAGAAACTAATGATGATAAATTAAATGGAGAGAAATTAGCCTTGCTTGTGGATTGGCAGGTCAATGACTCAATGTGGGACACACAGTATTCCAGAGGGCTCTCTGGTCCTCTATTACCAGAATCTTCTCATCTTGTAAGGATAATGGGATGCAGCCCCACAGTGTAGGATTACTGGTGACAGAGATGAGCATATAAAGACAGCATAATTGTAATGGGGGCAAACAAGCAGAATTGCAACATCTTCTATTCCTTTTCTAAAAAGTGAATATTTAAAGTTTAGCACAGAATACGTCAGAGAGAGAGAGAGGGAGAATACAGATAATCTCAAATTGATCTCAATTATTTTATCTTAATGAGAACAAGTGATGTGAAACGGAAAGAAAGGGGGAAACTAAGAAAATGTGTGGTTAGAAAATTATATAGAAGATAACAATTTCTCACTCAACATGTCATTGAGAATTTTGGCAAGCCATCATTTTCAACTGTCAAAAAATGTAAGTAAAGCATCTTAGTAGCAAAGAGGAAGGCAGTATCAGCCAGCCCCATCTGTCAATCAATGCTTGCGGGGTTATTTGTAGAGAGATGTTGGGAGGAGTGGTACTTACTGAGTAGGACAAAAATGTGTTTTGAATGAAAGTAAAACTGAAGGTTCTAACTTGCTTTCTATTGCTGTGATAAACACTATGACCAAAAAGCAAATTAGGGGAGTGAAGGAGGTTTTTTTTGGGGGGAGGGAGAGTACAGGTTTATAGTCCATTATTGAGAGGAGCCAAGGCAGGAAACTCCAGGTGACAACCTGGAGGCAGGAACTGAAGCAGAGGCCACAGAGAAATGCTGCTAATTGGCTTGCTCTTTATGGCTTACTCACCTACTTTTTAAAAACACATCTCAGGCCCATCTGCCCCAGTGTGGTACCATTTGAGGTTGGCTAGTCCCTCTTACAAAAATCAGCAGTAAAGAAAATGCCCACAGTCCCACAGACATGGCCAGATGCCAATCTGACAATTCCTCAGTTTAGGTTCCCTCTTCCCAGGTGACTTCAGTTTGTTAACGAGTTGACAGCAAAGCATAACAAGCAAAACAACAAACAAACAAGCATCACCCTCACCTACACAGCTGGATGTTGAGACTATGTCAGTATCTTACTTAGGATATTTAACGAGTTAGAATTTGATATTTTTAGTTTTCAAGGAAAGCCTATATTTGGTCATGAAATCCACTGTTACATGAATGATTTTTCCCATCAAAGAATGTGCTTAATACATAGGCTTTACATTTCATAAACATAGATTCTTATTTCAGGCAAGAAATAGTAGGGGATATAATCACACTATAGTATTATATTAAATATGAATATATATGTCCTAAAACTGTAAACTTCATTGTAAGTGAATTTAAAGCCAACAGATTTCATAAAGTGGTATGATGTCCTGGAGAAAAGAAAAAATACTGGAGACATTGGAAGTCCTGGGGCAACACCTTTTCTTACAGACTGTTTGGTAGTTTTTCCAGACCTTAGTGAGTTCATAAACACTCTGTCTTGTGGAGCGATAGGTCTGTGTTTCTTCCACTTAAATTTGAGTGAGCTGTGACTGCTTTAACAAATAAAAGATGCCAGACATGGAGCTTTGTTACTGCAGCAGGCAGGAAGTATTGGCCCTGGTCTAGGTAACAACCAGAGCCCCCTAAACCACCACATATGAAAGCACCCATAGTTGTTCCAACTGGGCCCAGCCCTCCTCCTGTCTCCTGCTAATGTGCTAGCTACTAAGTGGACTGTTTTGGTGTCAGACCACTCAGCGGAGCACATCACTAAGTGACTTCCACTGGTGTCACACAAAACAAGGACTTACAAGCCTGAGCACCATCAAAATCCAATTTTTGAGATGAAAAATAAAACTTATTTTCTTTTAACTCACAGTTTGGGGATAGGAAACAAAGGATGAGCCATTTTATAATGAACAAAAGCAAGAAAACAACTAATAACCCCTAATAATGATGGACAAATAATCCAGAAAAATATTATGGCAACAAACTGATTTTCTTTTATTTTTATTTGTTTCAGGATGGTTGGGACATTATCTAAAAGATACCTTGAATCCATAAGCAGAGTAGATTGAAAAGAAAATAAGGAAGTACAGCAGGATCTTTAAATAAGTATAACAGGTAATTAAATGAAACTTTTTAATATTTCAAATTTTAGTCATCAAGAAGCTATCATAACAAGCTGTAAATTGTCTTTCATGGTCTCATTTTATGAAAAACAGTAAGTAAATAAGTTCATTTTTATCATCTTATTGAGAGAAGCCACCACATCACTGAGTTTAAGAAGCCATGTGTTAGGTCACAGACACCAGGAGATAGCTTATGGTCTGCGTAGAAACAGCTAAAGCCTAAGAACACCACCATCTCCCTCCATATTCAAAACGCTCCACACATCAGCCAAGGATACTTTTGTCACTCTGGTCCCTCCCATGCTGAGGGTCAAAGTCATGGGGAACAGAATAATCTCAGTAATCTGTTATCACAGAATCTTTCTGTTTCTTTCATTTCCAAGCCAGGATAGAAAGCCAGGGTCCTCTGCATGCTATGCAAGCACACCACCACTAAGCTGTACCATCAGGCTGAATGTTATTTTTCTGATCTTTGAACTGTACTTGCCCCTTTCCTCAGAGACTGCTCATTTGTTTGTTATTTAGTTCCCACATGACGTTGAATCCACCAAAACTTAATTTTGGTGTGTTGAACTTGGCTCCTTGATGTGAAACACAATACTTACATCAACACACATGTGAACCCACTGATGTAGTTCCATTCAAGCAGACCAAGTTAACTAAACACATAAAAGTGTGGAACAGAAAGCCAAAAGATAATACTTTTATGTTATTTTTCCTGTCAGTCAGAAAACTGAGACCAACAGGGTGCACAGAATTTACTTCCATTTCAGCTAATTATAACACCATGGTTTAAATAACTCTACTACAAAATCTGCTCCAAGTGAAGAAGGGATGCTATTCATAATTGTATCAATTAATTGGCTAATGCTAAAGTTTCATGTAACAAATCTTTGATTTAAAATTTTCAAATCTACTAGTACTATAATTCTCATCTCCAAAACCATAGTAAATGTTGCTGATGAAGTTTGGTTAATAAACCTAACAGACATTTATCACAGTTTATAATTAAATTGAGTCTACTCGTAAATATGTATGGCATTTCTTAATAACGATGCGACATTTCATAGGATGTATCACAACATGTAGTTTCAATAGTTAAATGTGGTGATTTATTGTGTACCCTAGTAAAGTTTGCCTGAAGATCAGAGAATAGAACAAGCCACTAGATTAAACATAGAGGCCAGGCAGTGGTGGCACACACCTTTAATCCAAGTTCTGGGGAATCACATGCCTTTAATCCCAGCACTAAGAAGGAAGTGATATGGCTGGGCAGAGACAGGTACATAAGATGTGAGGAGACAGGAACTGAACCTTTTCAGGCTGAGGAGTCCTAGAGGTAAGTGGTGGCTGTGGCTTGTTCCTTTGTCACTCTGATCTTTCAGCATTTGGATCTATATGTGTCTCTGGGTTTTTTAATTAAAGACCATTTAGCAATTAATGTAACCGTTAAAAATTAAGTATAAAAATGATAGGTATAGAGATGATCAATAGGTAATATATAGGTAGGGAAGTAGGTGAGAGAGAGATGAGAGACAGAGCAATCCAAGGGACTATGAAGAAAGAGTTCTCATGGCTCACTCGCGTAACCTAATCTGACACGGAAAGAATCCTAGGAGTATCATTCTGTGCAAATGTCATTGCAATCTTATATTAAAGCTACTTCTTTTTGTTTTATTTTTTGAGGCAGGGTCTCTCTTTGTAGCTCTTGCTGTCCTGGCACTTGCTCTGTAGACAAGGCTGGCCTTAGATTCACAGAGATCCACCTGCCTCTGCTTTAGGAATGCTGGGATTAAAGTCATGCACCATCACTGCCTGGCTAACAGTACTTTTTTATTTTAAATTTTTTTATTCATTTTGCATACCCACATATCCCCCTCTCATCCCTCCTTCCACTCCCCCACCCCCACTTAACCCTCCCTGACCTACCCTTCATCCCCTCCTCCAAAAGGATAAGTTCTCCCATTGGGGGACAGCAAAGCCTGGTACATTCAGTTCTTAAAGGACCTCAACAAGTGTGTTTAACCTAAAACAGCATCCCTTCTTGGAAGCAATTTCTGCAACCAAGATAATTGTTCATATATATATATATATATATATATATATATATATATATATATATATATTCAAGACAATACAAATCTCATTTATGCCCTAGCATAGCTGCCCCTGTGTCAGCCTCTGTGAATATACTCACAGCTTACTACTGTGTACATGTTCTCATTGCATTGCTATTTTATCCCCAAATATATGTTACCGTTCCTAGGAGAATCTGTTTCTGATTGCTATTTACATTGACAGATCAAAATTACAGACAATCTCTAATTTACGACAGCTCAATTTGTGACTCTCCACTTTCCTATGTTGTGAAAACATTAGTGTGCATTGGGCATATGTCAATGGCGAGTTCCTTTTTACCATCATTCAGTACTCAATGCGTTCATGAAATCTTTAATTGCTCATTATTGTGATGGTTAATCCTGACTGTCAACCTGACAGTGTTTAGAATCACTATGTGACAAAGCTCTGGCCATGTCCTGGAGGGATTTTCTAGATTCAGTTAACTGAAGTGGGGAACCCCACCAAGGGCAGCAGCCTCATTCCATGGGTTAGGATCATGAATGGAGTCAAATGGAGAAAGGAAGCTGAGCATCCCCATTCATGTCTCCCTGCTGAAGGACTGCGGATGCAACCTGAGCAGCTGCATCAAGCTCTTGCCTTCACGACTCCTCTCCCACAATGGACTCCACCCTCGAGTTCTGAGCCAGAATAAACCCTTCTTGCTTTAAGCTGCCTTTGTCAGTTTTTTTTTTTTTTTCTCATAACAGGAAGTCAGGCAACTAATGCAATTACACAGTGGACTTGGTGTGAGATGATTTTGCCCAACTGTAGACTAAGGCAAGTGCTCTGAACACACTTACAGGAGCATGGCCATGCTGTGGGGTATGCTCTTAGGTGTATTCAACGTACTTTCAACTTGAGATAGTTTCAATTTACAACGGATCACTGGAATACAATCTCTGCCAGGAAGCAACTACACCAGTAGACACAGAGAAGCCTTATGTAATTACAGCCTATTGGGAGTTCTACGAAACTTTCCATAGGACAAAACAGGAGAAGCAAATAGCAATAAAATAGATGTGAAAGTTTTCTACTCATAACACAGTTTCACCAAAGTCAATCTAACATTCAGGCTCTACTGGGCATGCTTCCCTAGAAATCCTTCTTGAACAAATGTAATTGTTTTCTTTTTCTCTTCTTTCAGCTTTATTCAAAACTCTAACAGTGTCATTAGGAAACCTTTGACAAAGATGATGAGCCAAGTCCATGCAGGGACCTCTGAGACATGTCCCTATTCCTGGCTCGAGTTTATTCAGAGACAGCTTAAGAACTTCCGTGTTTGTGTGGTAACCTCATCTTAGCAGTGTTTACTAACCATTCATGTTTTTACCTGGTCACTATAATGAAGAAGATATAAGAAAGTGTGGCATATGTGACTCAGAGAATTAGCTTCCCACTATCCCAAAACATACAGGAATACAATCTTGCTTCATACAAATGCGTGCATATCCTTACATTCTTTAAGCCAATGCAAATTTTGTGTACCCTTCCTTATAGAGAAACAAAATTTTCAGTGAATAAACCTCATTAAGTCATGTGATAGCTATTCTCAGTTGTCAACTGGATTGTATCTGGAATTAACTAAAACCCCCAAATCCTATGAGGGATTTTTGCTTAATTTGAAAGTGGGAAGATCAACATCTGATCCAGCTTTTTAAGGTAGGAAGACACAACTTTAATTCAGATCTTTTGAGCTGGAAAAACCCACCTCTAATCTAGGCCATGCCTTCTTCAGGGAGTCTATATGTAAGTACATGGAAGAAGGAAACTTTTCCTCTTGGCCTGCTTGTCCTCACCTTGCTAGCATGTCCATTCCTTCACTAATATTAGAGCCTACTTCTCCAGGATTCCCGTGCATACTAAAGACTGGCTGAGACACACGGCCTCATGGATTTAGAAACTACTGGATTCTTGGACTCTATTCATAGCTAGCTATTATTGTATCAGCTGGATTACAGCCTGTAAGTCATTCCAATAAGTATCCTTCCTGCATATAAAGATTCATTCATTCTGACTAATATAAGTCCTATTACCTATGTTTAATGAATCCTGACATTAAAGAAAATCAAGCAGATACATTATAAGAGAACTATTTCAACAGAGATGCCATCAGAATTAATGATCCAAGAAAAATATGTATAGGATTTCCATTGACAGACACCCTGATATAAAAGCTTCTTTCAGAAGTTAACAAGCTTGCTTTATAAACTGCCACATCCCTTTTGTTTGACAGATGAATGATGATCACATCCTCAGATCTTGTAATATGCAAGACTAGAATCACATAAACCACCTCACCATTCAGTCTTAAAATTACCAATGATTTTTCAAGGAAATTGTCCACAGAATTGAAGGTGTTTGAACAGAAATAGTAGTCTAAAGATATGAATTCTAGAAATGCGACTTCTTAAACATGCTGAAATATTAAAGCTAGTCATAAGACTGTAGGCTTGCCACTTTTGATAAGTAGGGTGTCGCCTCAGTCTCATTTTAATAATTGAAAATCAAAATGCATTTATTCTTTGTTTGAAGTGTGAGAGATTAAATACAGGGCTTCACACAGCCATGGCGGTGCTTTCCCGGAGTCTGTTCCCCATCCCAGAACATTCATTCTCAAGCAAGGAGAGCCCCTAAGCAATTTATTATGCTCTAACAGCCAGGGCTGACTTCTCGACACAGGAAGATGTCCCTGTTCGTCCCCAAGTATTCTATTGATACCTTCCACCATCGAAACACCGTCCACAAGATCTTTGAGTTTCAGCAGCAGCATTGTGGAGCCTCCTCCAATCACTAGAGGAACACAATTTTATACTGCAGGCAGCTGGGATGAGGTGCCTGCCACTGAGCAAACTTGGACAGAATTCCAGTATCATACCAGAGCATAATCTTATTTCAAAAATAAATGTAGAAAAATTAAAGATAGCCATAAGACTAAAGGCTTGCCATTTTTGATAAGTAGGGTGTCATCTCAATCACAGTGGCACCGACTTTTATTGTCTTTAGCTCCCCACCTTTATTTAGTTATTTTCAAGGTTCTTTCCAAACATTCATGTTAAATGTTTGTTTTTCAAGTTTTAAATAGTTCTTAACAGTCAGGAAAAGCTAGCACATGGCTAAGGGACAAGGTTACACTTTCTATTTAGAATCATCGATGACAAAGAGATAAGAATATTGCATAGTGTTGATTGCAAACATTTTCTAATTGAACATAAATAAACTCTATGCTAAGTTATTGCAAGCAGGGTTAGGTAAAGACTTTGGGGTCAGCTATAACTTTAGCCATTCTTAAGCTCCCATGATCTTAGCTTCGTCAAATGACCAAGGTTACTCAAATTATTGTTTTGATTTTGGCCTTCCCAAGATCAGACTCTAAATTTAGAAACAAACAAACAAACAAGCTACATTCTTAAATGATGTCACTTTCAACAAACACTGTCTTTGGAAATTCCCAGAAGGATCTTGGGAAAAAAAACTGTTTAAAATCATTCTTTCATCTTAAAAAGAACGTATTAATATTATACTTGTTTTATATTCTATATTTCTTAGCTCAAAGCTACTCTGAGAATTTCGTGGAAAGAGCTGCAAATGACAAGATAATTCATACTTGTGAACTGGGTCTAATGTAAGTATTTTAGAAATGGTACACTTTGCAGAGTGGGAAAGTGAGCCCTGGAAAAGTATCTGTGGTTTTGCTGTCCACGATACGTTTTTATCCTAGGAACTACTTGTCATCTTTTATGAAGTACTAACATGTAACCCCAACAGAGCAAGTTGCTCTCCATTCCAGTTGTATGGTCTTTGAAATAAAGTGACGACAGCCAACTAAGCAGATGAGTCCTCACAGGCTCATTTCTGGGACTCTGCACCAAAGGTTCTGCTCTGAAGTTGTAAGCTAGAAACCTGGGGTTCAACAAGGTAGAGTCCAAGAGCCTAGTGAGAAAGCACCATTCACTGATGAACCCTGGGAACTGGCTGACCTTAGATCGCTTTCAGCAGGGAACAAAGGACAGAGGCGAGATTTCCAGGACTCTGGTCCCAAAGCAGATGATGTTATGAAGACACACTGGTGCCTGAAAATGCAGGGATAGCTGGGTGTAGGGCACGCATCTGTAATCCCCACACTCATAGAGCTGAAGAAAAACAATCATGAAGTCCATGCCAGCCTGTGTCACAGAGAAAGACCCTTTCTCAAAATAAAAAAAAATGGGTGAATGAATGAAGAAGGTAAGAAAGAAAGGAAGAGAGAGAGAGGGAGGAGAGAGGGAGAGAGAGAGAGAGGGGGAGAGAGAGAGAGAGAGAGAGAGAGAGAGAGAGAGAGAGAGAGAAAGAGGAAGAGATGGGGAAGGGAAGAAAGAAGGAAGAGAACAGATCCAGGAGCAAATTAATTCATTAATTAATTACATAGTGCGAAATGATCTGTGAGGGTTATTTAATGGTATGTTTTGTTGAAATGCTAATAGCATTTTTATTTTCTAGTCTCTGTGCATTATATATTTCTTCTTTTAAAGCTAATGCTCAGCAGTTTAGTTGAATAAGAAAGCATATTCAAATGAAATGAGTACCTCTACTGATTACTCTTGCTTTTGTAGCGATGTAATTGTTTGCAGAATCTCAGTAAACATGCCTTGCTTTTACTGGAGTAGGTTGTACATTAATCTGTGCATCTAAGGCTGTCCGTGGTGTTTAACACTGGAGGCTATTGTCTGCAGTCAGCACAGGCTAGCCCTTGGCTAAGAAGCAAGGCTTACACTGTCCACATGGACTCAATGTCAATGAAAAGGGAGAGAAACATAACGTGCAGTATCAGCTGCAAACATTTTCTAGTTTATCATAAAGTCTTCTTGAAATGATTCCAATCTAATAGTAGGGTAAAGTATAAAAAATAAAATGTGGAAAATAGAGTGCAAGTGATTAACAATCAATAAAAGCCTAAGATTAATTTCTACAATGTTTAATGGTTAAATAATAAAATAACTGTGTAATAAGCATGCATGTAAGATTTAAGTTAATATTAACACTTGGAATTTAAAGGACTGAAAAATCCCATTGGCCCTCTCCAGCAAAGGAAGTGGCAATAGGAAAATTAAAAAAAAAAGATAGACATAAATTAGCTAGGCGGTGGTGGTGCTTGCTTTTAACCCCAGCACTAGGGAGGCAGAGGCAGGTGAATCTCAGAATTTGACAGTTCTGTGTTCCCACCAGGCAGAGGAGAGTTCACTCAAGCCTCCCTCAGCTTCTAGATGATACTGGTGGCAGACTTCAGCTTGCAGCTACACCCTGCCCTCTTCTTCATTCACGTTTATGTTGTCTTCTGCTGTGTGTGTGTGTGTGTGTGTGTGTGTGTGTGTGTGTGTGTGTGTGTGTGTTTTCTTCCTCTTTCTCTCATAAGGACTGCTGTGATTAGGTTGAGGGCTGACCAAGATAGTATAGAATTAACTAACCTATTCATTTTTAATAAAATCTAGAGAGACCGGCCCTGCCTATCAGCGTAATATTCACAAATTCTAGGTAATTAAAGCTGGGGTTTTCTTTTTAAAAGAGGAAATTATTCTATTACTATAACTATTATTAACAAAAACATTTCAAACACTGGGGTGGAGAAAAGGAAGACTACTAACCCAGAACATTAAATAACTTTGTCAAAATTACCAAGAAAGCACAAAAAATTTAAAATTAAGGAAAACCCAAGTATATCCATTTTAAAACAAATATAAATGCTTGAGTTCTATTATAAAATGAAAAAGACTCATATGGAGGTAAAAAACAAACCTTCAAGTTTAGGCTAATGATAAAAGATCTAATTAATTAAGAGATGAAATTATACATAAAAAGGAAAACACAAAATTAGCACTATTAAAATCAAAACATAACTTAAACATTGGTAAAAGGATCATATAATCCATTTTTATTGATCAAAGGCTAATCAACAATGAAATAGAGTATTCAAAAATTTATGTATGCTTAATGCTATATCTTTAAAAAGTACAGATAAATAAATAATTGTCACATACAAAATGAAACTAACAGGCCACTAAAAGAAAACATGCCTTTGAAGAATTATATAAATCACATTTCCCCTCTGGGCATGCCTGGAAGGGATTCCCTAGACTAGGTTAATTGATGTGGGAAGACCTACGCTAAATGTGAGTGGCACCATATTCCATAAGATAGAAAGAAAGAGAGCCGAGCACCAGCATCCATCTCTTGCTCTACTTCCTAGCAACACATGCACTATGGCCAGCTGTCACAGTCCTGCCACCCTGACCTCTCCTGGTATACATGACTTAAGCTCAGGCACGATGAGCTAAAATAAGCCCTTCCTTTCTTAAGTGACATTTGTTGGGTAGTCACAGCAACAACACCAGTAACTAATATAGATGGTTGGGGGTTGACAATTAGAAAAGGTACTGACCCAGAAGAAGAGGAAGAAGGTAGAGGCAGACCTCCTTCATGGAAGGGAGGAAACATACAAAGACGCTTTGTAACAAAAAAGGAAGGAAATTCCAGGAAAACCTTCCACTAGGTACTGAACAGTAGAATACTAGTAAGAGGTTAAAGGTAGGCAAATAAATGTGTTTGCCTGGAGGACTTACATGCATATAATTATGTAATTATGGGTGCTCCAAGATATTATTTATTGTATGGCAACTGAAACAGAATTACTAGATTAGTGAATTTATGAGAACATGTTTTGCACAATTAGATGTATGAAGATATTGGCAAGACAAGGAGGAAGCAACTGAGTGTTTGTCATCAACACCGGTGACAATGGAGTTCATAGAATTGGAACAAATGATTATTTGCTAAGAGTTAACTATTTAAATGCCACTTCTAATGCCTCAAAGAGTAGGTTAAGATTAGGTTCAGTTGCAAATGATAGAAAATTAAAGTCAACAACCACTTGCAAAAATTAATGGCTTTCTTATAGTGTTCAGGCTAGATGGAAAATCATTCCACTATAACAGAGTATGAACTCTCTATATTATGTTTGTGTGTGGCCTTAACTTTGTGGTTCATGATAGTGATAACCCATTGCAAGTCACAGAAAGAGGAACCAATAAGAAAGATGCAAAGGTGCTGGAGAGCTGTCCCCTAAACAAGCTCTTGAGAGCTAACATATGATGGTGCCTTCTTTTATTTTTTTTTCTGAGATAGGGTTTTACTGGGTAGCCATATTAAAAGGCGTGTGTGTGATATAAATGAAAATTAAGGTAGAACAATATGTGATATTGTAACATCCAGAATGAGAAAAATGGATGGAATGCAAAATGTTTTTGAATGGAGCACCAGACAAGATGAGACCAGGATGCTTTGGATGGCAAATAACAAGGCTTCTCTGATTGGCTTTAACAGTACCTTAGCCAAGTCACCTAACCAGTTAGTACAATGCTGTTTGAAGGGTTCTCTTCAGCAGTAATGTCTCAGAGTATGTAAGAAAAGCCAATTTGGGCCATGAGGCCACACCTACTGCATCGGCTTCTGAAGAGGGGTGTCTTGAGTTTTAATAAGTTCTACAGGTAATTTTCAAGTGCTAAATGGGAGCATGGTTATAGGTAGATGGGTTTGAGCAACATAAACAAGGAAATTTCAGAGACCACCTTGCTTGCCTGATCCCACTGTGACTGCCCTTGCATTTATTAGAGCTAGGGATGGAACTCTATGGTAGAGTGTTTGCCTCACATGCAAGTCCAAGGCCAAATCCTTACTGAGTAAAAAAATAAAATAAAATAAAATAAAATAAGAAAATATTAGGAGGAACTGGAACAAAAGTCAGTATTACAATAAATTCTTTCTCCCACTACTCTATAGAAGTATTTGTATGTACCCATTGCTGACTGGCATTATATCTGATTTGGAAATTCTAGTTATTAAAATCATGAAATCACAAACAATACACCAATGCAATTGAGGGGAATTATCTTTTCAGAGTTGGCCAGCACAATTAATTTCCCAAACAAAAATAAACACTATAAATATTGAAAATGATAAATGTATAATGGATGTATAAATGCTACAGCTGTATTGTAGGGAAAGAAATTTAATAATGGCAACTAAGAAATTTATTTGAAAACTCATGTAAAAAGTTGATATTATCAATAAGGCAGTTATCCATAACTTATTCCACATACTTAGCAACACTGAATTACAATCTCAAAGCAGGACTGAAGAGTTGGCTCAGCAGCTGAGAGTGCTTGTGTCCTTGTGGAGGACCTGGATTCAGTCCTCAGCACCCACATGACAGCTCACAACTCTCTGCCACTCCAGTCCCAGGGTATTTGAAGCCCTCTACTTACCTCTGTGGGAACCAGGTACATATGTGATATATATATATGCAAAACACTTATGCACATAAAATAATAAAATAAGTAACTAATTTTTTTTTAAATGTAAAAGTGAAAAGACAAAAACTATTCTCAAATTGCAAGCATGGCTCAGGGATAGAGCACTCATCTACCATAAACCCTGGATTGCATCAGTAACACTGAAGTTCATAAATCAGTTACGGAAAGTAACTGCAACACTAATAAAAATTATCCTGTGTTTACCTATGAGGAACACAGTTATGAAAATTATGAACAAAAGAAAATGCTTTCCTATGTTACCCTGTCCTTTGGGAAATCAACAGCTGTAGGAATCAAAACAGAAAAGGCAAAACAACAGAACATGATGGGAAATTCAGAGTCAGACAATTACCCATACATTAACTTCTGATTAAAGCAGTATTTCAGACTAATGGGTAATAAACACACAATAATGAGAGGCATGCCCATGAAATGGTTAGCATTCCTTCACAAGAGAAGTGTCTGAAGTGGAATGTAAAGTGTTTATACATCTGTTTTTAGCACCTGACAGAGGTATTCTTTTACAGTATCAAAATGCTAAGCTTACTGACTTCATGGCATGTGATAACAGGTTTCATGGGGTGGGAAAGTAATGTTCCCACTTCCTACTGATAAAAAATAGCATATTAAAAATTGACAAAAACATTGATAGATTTAATGAGTGGAAATGCAAAACTAAAAATATTCATAGACTTATTACACAGACAAAAGCTTAGTATCACACTAAGTTGGTTGACTGGTACAAGAAAATTGTGCTGTTGATATGGCTGGTGGTGTATAAATTATTACAACTCTCCCAGGGGACTATTTGGCAATGATCACTAAAATTGATGAGATCAGTCCTTTTTCACTCAGGGTTACCAGTCAGAATCTCCCAGAGGAAGATCAAATAGGATATACGTATTCAGGTTTTATTCTAAGGAACCAGAATGCATGATTGTGGGACTGGCAGTCAAAAGTACAGACAGCAGATCAGGGTCTAGAAACTAGGGCACTTGCTAGATGCTGTCGTCTTGAGGAAGAATTTCTCCTTTACAGGAAAATATCAGTTTTCACTCTGAGACTTGACTGACTACATGAACCCATCATATTATCAAGAGTAATCTTTACTTAAAATCTTAAGTGACTGCAAATATTAACCACATCCAAAAAAATAGTCCTACCCACAACACCTAAATTATTCTTGACCAAAATGACAAGATACTATAACTTGGCTGGGTGACACAAAAAACTACCACATTCACCATCCTCATTTCTAAGGATAGACTTGCACACGTACTTTATAGACATATATACGCATATATAGAAAATCAATTGAAGCATTTTTGACAGTGTCAAAAGCTTTTTTTAAGTTAATAGAAGAGAAAAGAATTGGTTTAGTGTATATAGAATGAGATTTTAAAATATCTGAAATGAGCTAGATTAAAAACTAGGTAGTATTTTATATGAAAATTTCTTAAAATAATTCATACTTAGATCTTGGCATGGTGGCACATGTTTTTAATCCCAGCACTTGGGATGCAGAGGCAGGTGGATCTCTATGAGTTCAAGACTAGTCTTGTCTATATAGTAAGCTCCAGATCAGCCAAGGCTGCATAATAAGAACCTTCCCTCTCATACACCCCCCACTTCATACTTTTATTTTACATAGTTCAATATGCATACAGTAGTTCTGGAAGCACACACACAAGAAATTTTGATGAGCCAGGTGGTGGTGGCACACGCCTTTAATACCAGCAGTTGGCAGGCAGATCTTTGTGAGTTTGAGGCCAGCCTGGTCTACAGAGTAAGATCCAGGACAGGCTCCAAAGCTACACAGAGAAACCCTGTCTCAAAAAAAAAAAAAAAACAAAAAACAAAAAAATTTGTGATGAAGCAAAGTCTAGGTCAGAAATTTACCTTTTATTTATGAAGTCCTTAGCACCTTTTGAAATTATATATATATATATTATATTATATAATAAATATTATATTTTATTTTATATAATTTTATATAATATATATAACATTAAAATTTCCAAAATCAATTTAAAAACTGAATAGCTACCCCACTATGGGTAACATTAAAGTGCCCGACACTGCAAATCTGGAAAAAACTCGGAATATCTTGAGTGTGCACAGATTTTTGGTGGTGCTACAAAATTATACAATTTGTGTGGATTTTGGATCACCTAGAAGCTTCACCCATGCTGAAGAACGTTCATAGTGTTAAAAGGTTACTTTCCATGCTACTGGATGGGAAAAGGTGATCATCAGTCTCACCCAGTTACAAGCACTGTGAGCTAAAATAGTAAGCTGCCTGCAAGATACGCCCACTGTGCAACAGTGCCACAAATGTTATGGAAGTAACCAACCACCTTTTGATTGGATTAAGGCCCGCTCTGTAAGATGGTCCAATACCTTGCACTGTCAATGAGGTCAAGAACCTGAGACTAGTTTGGTTATAACCTCTAGGGGTAAATCTACTACAAATAATTTGCTAAATGAACACAGGAATACTTCTAATGACATATTGCTATACCTGTATGTTATTAGTGCATCACTCAGTTTTCATCAATGAAGATTCTTCTTGCAGCAGATGGTAATTAACACAAAGACTCATTAGTGGACAATATACAGAAAGTGAGATAGTTTGGATAAACTATCCATAAATGGGATGTCTTAATCAAACTTCTCCCATCAAGACTTAGAGATCTATCCAGAAAAAAGTAGGAGCAGGAGGAGAAGGAGGAGGAGAAAGAAGAAGGAAGAAGGAAAAGAAGAAGAAGAAGAAGAAGAAGAAGAAGAAGAAGAAGAAGAAGAAGAAGAAGAAGAAGAAGAAGAAGAGGGGGGAGGAGGGGGAGGAGGAGGAGGAGGAAGAGGAGGAGGAGGAGGAGGAAGAAGAAAGAGCCAGAGGTAGTGGAAGACTGAAGAAAACAGCAATTTTTTCAAACTCAGCAGAGCTGGTACACATATGAACTCTCAGAGATAGTGACAGCATTCATTAAACATGTTGAACTGACAAATTAAAACTAGAAAAAAATTCTAGCACAGAGAAGGGAAAATGGACACAAAGCTCCATTCCTACCAAAAAGCTATTTTCAATTAATAGCTGCTGCAAGAAGGAAAATCAGTGTTTTATAATGGAGTTGACACTGGATAGATGAACCACCCAAGGGAGGTTGCATGGTCAGGAATAGCTAGCCAACACAAAACGAACATTATGGGGTTTTATTGGTAATTTTTATTAGTCTTATTGGTTGTTTTTGTTTTGTTTTGTTTTTTGCTTGTTTGGTTTTGGTGTGTGCTTTTATGTTTTGAATGTATATGAAGTGGGTGGGTATACTGAGTAAAGTGGGTAGGGGAGGATCTATGAGGAGTTTCATGGGAGAGAATTACAACCAAAATATGTTGTATGAAAAAGTTTTAGAATTGAAAATGAAATAAGATATTGACACCTGTACTGGGTGGTTTTTGACACATGCTAGAGTCATCAGAGGAAGGAGCCTTAGCTGAAAAAATGCCTCCCTGAGATCCAGCTGGATCAATGAGGGAGGGCCCAGCCCATGGTGGGTAGTGTCATCCCTTAACTGCTGGTTCTGGGTTCCATAAGAAGGCATGCTGAACAAGTCCTGGGAAGCAAGTCAGTAAGCAGCTCCCCTCCATGGCCTCCACATAGCTGAGCTCCTGCCTCCAGGTTCCTTCCTTGTTTAGGTTCCTGTCCTCACTTCCTTCAGTGATGCACAACAATGCTGCAGTGTAAGCCAAATAAACCCTTTCCTCCCCAACTTGCTTTTTGGTCATTTGTGTTTCATCACAGCAATAGAAACTCTAAGACAACACCTAATTTTTTTAAATCGAACTAAGTATTATATATGTAAAATGTGCTGCTAAGCCAACATTTTAAAAAAAGTAAGTTGTGAATTTCATGAAAAAATCTGAGAAATTATCTAAAACAAACTTTTTTTTTAAAGAAAAATATACTGGGTGGTGGTGGTATATGGCTTTAATCCCAGCTCTTGGGAGGCAGAGGCAGGTAGATCTCTGAGTTTGAGACCAGCCTAGTCTACTGAGCAAGTTCCAAGACAGTCAAGGCTACACAGAGAAACCTTGTTTCAAAAAAAAAAACAGAGAGAGAGAATGCATAAATTATACAAAAATATGCCTATAGATTGGAAAGATATACACTGAAATTGCACCAGAAGTTGTTTTATAGTAAGGCACCATATATTTTTATTTCCTTTCCCTTTTTATATATCAGTATCTTTCAAATGTTCTATAACATTAAAAATGTTGATTTTTAAATATAAAAATAGAGTATGTATTATTAGAAGAAATGAATTCAAAATGATGAGCGATTGGGAAAGTTTGTAATGAAGTTCCCGGAGAGTTTAGGAGTTAGCAGTGCCACCATCTTCTATGATACATATTACTTGTAAAAAAAAATAACCTTTTGTTTAATTCATAATTCTGTGTGTCTATACTCTGAGCTGGAATAATCTTAGCGGTTCTTCTACTTTCAGCTGGGCTAAGTGTTACCTTTGTGATGGGCTGCCAAGTTGACCAGAAGTGGCTGGTTGTTGGGTGGGATGTCATAGTATGGGTGCTCCAGATTTGAAGCATCCTGGTCTGGACATTTGTATGAAATCACTCAACAGGTTTACAAGAGAGCTGGTAAAGTCTGCAAAGGGTCCTGGTTTAAAAACTGCAAATACTGTAATATAGCATTTCCTTGGCCAAAATAAGTCACGTGATAAATCCATAGTACAGGAACACAAGTAAAGACTTTTTAAAGAGAGAAGTTGAAAACTTATTATCATTGGTGTGCATCTGTAATCCTCATACTGGGCAGGCTGAGGCAAGAGGATCTTGTTGAGTTCCAGGCTATCCTAGGCTGCATAGTAAGATATTGACTCAAAACAACAACAACAACAACAACAACAACAACAAATCAATCCTGAAGGGACTTAGATAGCTGAAGGACATTTTAAAAAATCTATTATACCCAACACTAGTCTCTATTTTATAAGCAGAAAATATGCTAAATATTAAGGAATAAATTTTATACAAAGATTTTTGTGTGGTAAAAAAAAGTCACCAAGCAATTAATTATAAGTAATCCAATGTCAATGTTCTACTTCCACAGTAATTATATAACATAGCAAGACATATCCATAACCTACACTTATGCAAATAATTTGTGAGATTTCTTTTGTATCATGCCATGATTATTAAATTTCTTAATTTTTTTCTGATGTGGTGGGTGCAAAAATATGATTTTAGTTTTTGGTTTTTCTTTATTTAGAGAGATACTGGACAACTTTTCTGGTGTTTTAGAGCCATGGAACAAGCATTGTAAAGGAAAAATTGACCAGAAACAAAGCTATTAAAAGGCCCGTGTCAAGCATTCTGAGGGATGAACAGAAACACAGGAGACGTGACATTTACTCTGACCTTTTGAGAGAAATTCAACAAAGCCATGTGGTTCTGAGGATGAAAGAAACTTGAAGAAACTTGATATTTCCAGGATGAGTCAAAAAAAAAAAAAAAGTATTGAATCTTGAATAGAAAACCCCTTGGTCCTGAAGCTCTGTGAAAATGTGCTGTCTACATCAAAAGGAAGACAGTAATAATCCTCTTCTTCAACATAAGTGGAATTGTCCATGCTGCATTCATCCACAAGGTCAAACAGTCAGGCAGGCTGTTCATGCAGGAATTCTAAAACATTTGTGGGATTGTGTGTGGCACCAATGATTGGTGTCTGTCTGCTGGAGAATTTGCTGGAGAACTGATGGTCAGCTGGGAATGGGGGAGAAAGTCCCCCACACACATACATTTAATCACAAAAGTGTTCTCTGTGGATTGTTGTGAAAACACAGACTGAATCACTCCAGTTTTCTCTTCCAGTCATTGTTTTGTGACTGGAGGACAGGCATTTGCCCATTCAAATCATGGACACCATAAAAATAATAAACATATCATTAAACTAGTTGTCCTAAATTGATATCATTAAGCAACAGATTTCAGAGTGTCAGTTAAAAATCATCAAAGTGTTACACACACAAAAAAAAAAAATTGCAAAGTCATTAAGATTCCAAAATGGTTTCATTTCTGGGGATAAAGACATGCAGGAAATACATTCTGTAATAAACATAATCTATCTTGGAAAGACATACAGCAGAGTTTTAGTAGGACACAGCATGAATATGTGGCATCATTGATGGTTACTGAATTGATCTGCCCACCTATAATCTGATCGATACAATAAAGACAATTTGAAAGAAATTCAGAAGTTGTATAAATGAAAGTGGGGATGCACAGAATCCATTACAGATCCCTGATGTAATTATATTTATGTAGCAAAATAAAAATGCTGGAGGACAGAAGAGGTCAATGCCAGGGTTCAAACAGCAATGCATTGCTACACTTCCACCTGGACTGCTCTGGGGGCCAATGGTATGGTTAACATAGGGTAATAGGTGATACGGGGGAGAGTCAAAGGATCATCATCCAAAATGCAAACAATTCCAAAGGCATTTCCATTCCATGTTTGTGGGGTTGTAGAAGGGTCCTGTTGTAGACTATTGGTGCTCCCAACAAATCAGCCACCACCTTCATTAGATCTGATGTGCCTACGTGTCTGTCACAGTCTTGTTGACGCTTTACATTCTCTCACAGAAGGAGAAGGGGGGTCATTGGATCCTCACCTGAGTTTCTAACCACTCTTCCCAGACATTTGTATGCAAGTTTGTCCTGATTGTATGTGGCCTCCTGTCTCAGAAAGTTCTAGAGTATATAGATAAGGGAAGGTTAATTGATTGGATTTCCATCTATGCTGCGATGGGAAACTATTTTCCATGCTGAGTGAAGACTTTCCAGTGTGGATGCTTTGGGATCACCCATGGTTCTGCCAGTCACCCCTAATCCATGCTCTGAAAGCTAAGACCAATAAATTCACTGGTTCCCCTAGGGTGAATCTGGTGAAATCTCTACTTTGCTTTGCCCTTGGTTTGCTTATGTCTCTGAAGGAAAGAAATTATCTCAACTAGTAAGCTTTGTAAATAAAGACCATGCAGGCCTTCAAAAGTTGACAGCCTGGCCTAGGCAGCCACACATAGAAAGTTAATTAAGTAGCTAGAACTGGACTCCACCAGATCTTCCTTCCAACTAGGTCTTGTTTCTGACTCCTTTTAAGCTCTCACGTGCACATGAGTGCATTTCTAAAGGCTTTCTTCCAATGAGTTCAGAGGTCAAACTATGATTTACTGGAGGAGCCCCAGATAGGGGGACATCTTGCATCTCCATCTCCCCATCTCTAAATAACTCCAGTCACAGTATAGGTTCTCCTGATCTTCGTAAAACAACAGATCAGGAAAGCTGCCAGATCCTCTGGGCATGGGGATATTAAATGGGAAATGTAGTCTCATCAAAGCTGTAACTATACAGAACAGCCACTCTTAGCTGATACTCTCAGCCACAGTGCAGATCTGCTCCCTGTGACACCTGGTCACAACACTCCTGATTTCCATTAAAGTACGAAGATGCAAAGTCTGGAGCAGTTTCAGCAAAAGTAAATCAACTCTTCTGTTCATTAGGTTCCCTGGCTACAGGAAGTGTCCACACACTGCTATTACCACCCACGGAGCTCCAGACATCTGGACCCGGGCACCAATAGAAAAAGCACCAGCATTTATGTTCTACAGACTTAGTTTTATTTCTTCAAATTAAATCATCAAATGTCGCAGTCATGCAATAGTTTGCTTTCTCATCCTTTTCTACTTCTTTCTAACTCCCCCATCCCCATCCCAGCATACAACTCAGAAGTTTTGTCCAAGAATCAAACAAATACATTCTCACTTCTGCTTTCCATACAACCTCCATAGAAGTCCTCACAATTAAAAGCAATTTGAATTTCATCAGTTGTTGCATGTACACTTCAGAATAATCTTCCATGTTAAAAAGGGAACCACCAACAGATACAGTGTCTTTTAAGAAGAGAATGATTTTGAGCTGTGCACGGTAGTACATGTTTGTTACCTTAGTCTTCAGGGCCTGAGAAAGAGGTTACCATGAACTATATAATGAGACCATGCATTACTCCTGAAGTCTTGCACCAGTTGATGGCATAAGATGTCAAGCATGGAAGAATGGCTTAGAAGAATCAATGCCACCTGCGTGCTGCCTAGAGCATTGTTAGCAATCTCCCATTCAATATCACAGCCTCTATGATTTTGCTTCAAGCTGAATCTTACCCCACCCCATTTTGCTACCTCATTGAACTCCAGCCCTCCACTGTTTTTCTAAAGCCTAACTTTCCAGCCCTCTTTGGGTTTCAGTGCTTCCTATTCTAAAATTCACTCAGTAGCTACCCCCATAAGGGCTCAGCTATTTCAGGGAGTGTTATCTAGTCTGGAATTGATGCTGCATTTACAGAAGCATGTTAGTAATTGTGTCTGCTCTCCCTCCTTGAATACCTCACCTCCTTCAACACCTTCTTCTCTCATCACAATTTCACAGGCGAAGAATCTAAGGAGGTTTAATCAACTGATCTAATCTTCACCTGGAAGTGATAGCAACCAGACTTTGAAAGCATGATTCTGCCTTCACCCTCACTGTTCTCCCATCTACTTAATTGTTAATCCAGTGAAAATTCATGAACAAATCTCGTCTGCGTTGGGTGTGGTCATCACCACCAATGGCACTTAGTAAACTCCATTCTGAGTCAGTAGCAAACATTATAAGATCCTCACCTTATTGAAAAGTCACCAGACCCCATAAAGCTGAGATAATACCATCATTAACCTTGCTCATGGACATCCATGTTCCCAGCCTCCTGGGACAGTCCCAGGGTCCTGTGCCAATGTCATGGTCCCATTGTCTTCCTTTTCCAGGGAAGCTTATCTCTTCTCAGTCCATCTCTTAAATGTCACCTACATGTGGTGTGTCAGCACACATGTGACACTTTCCTAGAAACCCACTCTTACCATGTATGTGCTAGTATTCTATTATATGAAAAATGCTTAGCTCTGGTTTTGCTAGAATTTTTTGAGGGCAAAGATTGTGACTTGCTCCTTTCTGATTCTGTATTCTTATCCCATGTAAAGGCTAAAGCTAACCTGTGAGGTCCACTTACCCAAGACCAGATAACCTCCTGGGATGCTGGGGGCTGTTGATAAAGTAAGATAACAAGCCACATGTTTTCACTTCAGTAAACAGGATGTCTTGATCACATGTAGGCAGGATATATATATATATATATATATATATATATATATATATATATATATATATATATATATATAGAGAGAGAGAGAGAGAGAGAGAGAGAGAGAGATAGGCAGGAATTATATCAGGATATATGCTTGCCCCTGATTGGATGAAGGGGGGAAGTACGTAGCCTTGTGGGTCCTGCCTTTAAAAGCTCCTGACTAACCTAATTCAATGCCATTCTGTGGGAATCCTAGGTATGGACATCGCCAGTGTCAATCATACTGGACAGTATTAAATAAAGCTCCTTTAATGGATAATCGTGAATTTAGTCTTTCTCTTCCTAATTTTCAGGTTTAACATTTGGAGTTCTCCAGCAAGATCAGATCATCCACCCAAATTCTGAAGCCAAGCCCTTTGCTCCAGGATGTGCACCTTGCAATAACAACAATCCAGAGGCTCCAGGGTGTGCTCCTGGTTCTGTAGACTCCCAGGGTGAACTTCTTTACTTGAAAGGGAAATAGCATGCATTTTTCCTTTCTTTTTCACGGAGCCCTCCTCCTGCTAAGTCACAGAGATCTCTTAACCTTTTCTGTGACTTCTGGTTCTGGTTCTGTGGGATCCCAATCTGGGGACCTGGAAGAGGTCTGACAACATCCCACCATTCTCTCATTCAGGGCAAAGGGAGGTGTCCTTTTTCATGGCCCTCAGGTTATTTCTGGTTAATTGTGAGTTCTGCCAGAGACGCCAGTCTCTGACCTACCCGGGGACTCCAAGGATGCCTTGGTGATACTGGTGATACTAGGGAGCTGAGAAGGTTGGAGAAGGCCCAGCACCTGAGAGCCAGTTGGCAGAACTTCGATACCTAGACTGCACAGCACAGCTGAGGAACTGTAAAGACGTCCCAGGACACTAGAGGTCAAGATAAGGGTGTGGAGAGGCCCAGCATGGGATATCAGGCACCCCAGGTACGAAGGCCAGGCCTAACTGAACCAGGGACTCTTAGCAAGCCTCTGGTAGGTCCCTGACATCTGGGTTGGGTGGGGATGCAACTAAAAAAGACCCTCCTGCTTGTTAAGACACTTTCTTTGGTTAAATTGGTCTACCTCTGAATGACCCTAATTGTTGACTTTGTCTCTTGAGGGGGTTCCTGTATGTGTCATTCTGGGAAGCAAACCACTGGAAGAGGTAAGAATGAAATCCCAGTGCAGCCAACTTAGACCAGACTCTGAGGAGTCTAATACCAGGTGGTTCGTTGTCAGCATATTTAAAACACAGCACAATTTGGGAAAAGGTTTCCAAGCAACAATCAGTCCAATTCTAGGTGCACAATAAAGGTTAAGGTGTGACTATATAGAAACTCTTTTACACAGTACATGTGACCATGAGGGTGGCTTCTACAGCTAAAAGGCCTAGAATCCAGCGTGATCTCTGACTGATAACAGAGAGGTCAGCAGGCCATAAAGTACATGGGACTTCTTCTCTAAGGTGGGTAATGGTTGTAACAATCTTTCTTTTGGACCACAAACTAGTGCCAGATCATGACACGGAGACTTAATTATCAATTATGAATGCTCAGCCTTACCTTATGCTTGTTCCACTAGTTCTGATCACTTATATTAACCTGTTTCTCTTCATCTACGTTTTGCCTTGGAGCTATTTACCTTTCTTTCAGTCTGTATGTTCTACTCTGTGTCTGACTGGCTGACAGGCCCCAGGCATCCCCCTACCCCCCCCCTTCTACTTATCTCTGCCTGTCAAACCCCCTATCCCTCTACTGCTCAGCTATTCGTCATTCAACTCTTTTTTTTTTTTGGTTTTTCAAGACAGGGTTTCTCTGTGTAGTTTTGTGCCTTTCCTGGAACTCGCTTTGGAGACCAGACTGGACTCAAACTCACAGAGATCCACCTGGTTCTGCCTCCCGAATGCTGGGATTAAAGGCATGTGCCACCACCACCCAGTTCAACTCTTTATTAGACCAATCAGGTGCCTTAGGCAGGCAAGATGAAACAGCAACACACCTTTACATAATTAAACATGTACAGCATAAACAAAGGCAACAAATCTTCACATAAATAAACAAATGCAGCACCAACAAATGCAACACACCTTTACATAGTTAAAGTTATATGCCACAACAAATGGTCTATGGAGGGAAGAGTTTGGGATAAATTATTCTGGGGAATTAGGGTGAGGTCTATCTGTGGTGGTATTGTGTTCCCCAAAATATTGTGCACCCTAATAAACTTATCTGGGGTCAGAGAACGGGACAGCCACTAGATACAGAGGCTAGAAAATGGTGGCACTCACACCTTTAGTCCTACCATTTCAGATGCAGAAGTCCATCTGTTCAAGGATACTGTCAAGCATGGTAACTCACACCTTTAATCCCAGGGAGTGATGGTAGAAAGCAGAAAGGTATATAAGGCATGAGGGTTAGGAACTAGAAGCATTTGGCTGGTTAAGGATTCAGGCTTTTGAGCAACAGTTCAGCTGAGACTCATTTGGATGAGGACACAGAGGCTTCCAGTCTGAGGAAACAGGATCAGCTGAGAAGTTGGCCAGGTTAGCTGTTGCTTGTTCTGCTTTTCTGATCATCCAGCATTCACCCCAATAACTGGCTTCAGGTTTGATTTTATTAATAAGACTCTTTAAGATTCATGCTACATCTATCCCTTCAGGTAGCAAAAATAATTACCAGGTCGTTAACAACCTCCACTCTCAGCTTTCTGGATGAAATACAAATATAGGATTTTATCATTTTATCTCCTTCATTGAGGAGATATCCCTGTGTGATTAGCATTTCTGGTTCTCTTAGTGCTTCTCTGTGAGTACAAGGACCTCTGTGCCCCCAACAGTCTCTGTTGTGACTTTGCTGTGTGTCCTGTCCTATGGTTTGCTTGTCTTTGTGCATTCCGTCTAGGATCCAGTTAATGTATTGGTTTAGTTTTCACTCCATCTCATGTGTGTGTTTCTGTGCCAGTCACAGGTAGACTTGGGAGCTAGACCAAGTTCAAGCTGCCGCCACTCCCACACTGCCAAGCTGAGGCAATGTGGGCATCTCCCCAGCTTGCAACCCTATGTGCACTCCCCCTCATTCAGGCCCAAATCCACCTCTGCCACTTGCCAAGGCTGCTTTGATAACTAAGGCTCAGAATTTATCTCTGAGCTTACTGGTCACTGTATTTAAGCGTGCAGGGATTCAAATGTCTTTTGGGTGTGGATAATGTTAAAATTGTTCTATGCTCTTATACTTTACTGAAAACCTGGATCTAGAGTTGGGTTATGGCTCTTCCTTGTCTAGACCCAAGCATATTTTCTCTATGGCCCCTGTCAGGAAATCCACCTGATACTGTGACAGGGGAAAGAAAGCAAAGCAGAATAGGAAAAAAAATTCATTTAATTCCTTAAGACTTGCTAAGATATAAACATCATCTCAAAATTTTGTAAAACTATTATGTGAACTGTCTGTATCTTAAGATCTGTTAGTATATTGAGTATGATTAAAAATCTGCAATATCTGTAACAGAAAAGTTGTCTTAAAACTCATAACACAGGGTTGATACTTAAAAATCTCTATACAGGCAATCTTAAAGAAACTATGTGTTATGACACCATCTTGGGATATGTGGCTTGCTGCCATCTTAGCTTCTGTCCCTCAGCGGGACGGGGACAGCCACATGGCTGGCAGTCATCTTTGCTAAGGTTGGAGAGGATGAATGTCATGTGACTTCACCACCATCTTTAGGCAGCCATGTTGCTGCCAGCCATCTTTGTGAGCATTGGAAAGGATGGATGTTATTGACTTTACCACCATCTTGACTAATTGACATTTGACCACATGGTATAAAACAAACAGGAGGCAACATCAGGTTTCTAAGATATTTTGGATTAGGATGGATTTTTGTATGAGAATTCTGGTCCTAAAAAAACGAAGTCATCAAAGCAAGGCTTATGCAAGATAGGATTTAAAAAGGAGTGCTGCCTTCCTGAGACTCAGAGACCAGCCCCCAGCTTCCATCTTACCCTGGAACTCCCATCTTGCCCCAGAACTCCCATCTGGATAAGAGGCGCTCCCATCTAGACAAGATAAGGAGACCCAAGGGACTTACTGAGACTCGGGGTCCAGCCCCCCAGCTCCCATCCGGCCAGCACTCTCATCTGGACCAGAGCTCCCATCTGGATCAGAGAGAGGCTCCCTAAATCTGTCAGCTCTTTCTGGACCAAGTGCACTGATAAGACAAAGAACGAATCCACAAGGAGATGGGCAGACACCAAGGCAGAAGTACATACAACAAAATAAAGAGCAATACAGCATCACCAGAACCTAGCCCATCTCCAACAGCTAGACCTGAACATCACAGAATGGAAGAAGCGGAAGAAAACAACCTTATAAGTAACATCATGAAGATGCTAGAGCCTTATATAGAAGAAATCAAAAATAAAGTGGAGGAACAAACAAACAAAAAATGGGAAGAACATTATAAAAAACTAGAGGAAAGGACAAATAAAGCAGAAGAAAACAATAAGTCCCTTAAAGAAAACCATTAAAAAGCAATGAAACAGATTAGGGAAACAGTCCAAGACCTGAAGAGGGAAATAGAAAAAATGAAGAACACACTAGCAGAAGGAATGCTGGAAATAGAAAATCTGAGTAAACAAACAGGAACTTCAGATGCAAGTATAACCAACAGAATTCAAGAGATGGAAGAGAGGATCTCTGGTGTTGAAGATACATTAGAAGAAATAGATTCATCAGTCAAAGAAAACACTAAAACCAACAAAGTCATGACCCAAAATGTCCAAGAAATTTGGGACGCCATGAAAAAACCAAACCTACGAATAATAGGGATAGAGGAAGGAGAAGAATACCAACTCAAAGGCACAGAAAATATATTTAACAAGATCATAGAAGAAAACTTTCCCACCTTAAAGAACGAAACGCCTATAAAGATACAAGAAGCCTATAGAACACCAAACAGACTAGACCCCCCAAAAAGTCCCCTCACCACATAATAATTAAACAACTAAACATACAGAATAAAGAAAGAATATTAAGAGCAGCAAAGGAAAAAGGCCAAGTGACTTATAAAGGCAAACCCATCAGAATAACACCCAATTTCTCAATGGAGACTTTGAAAGTCAGAAGGACCTGGACAGATATAATGAAGACACTAAGAGACCATGGATGCCAGCCTAGACTAATATACCCAGCAAAACCTTCAAACATCATAGATGGAGTGAACAAGACCTTCCAAGACAAAACCAGAGTTAAACAATACTTATCCACAAACCCAGCCCTACAGAAAGCACTAGCAGGAAAATTCCAACCTAAGGAAGTCAGATACACCCTCGAAAACACAGGCAATAGATAACACCATAGCAGTAACCCCAAAGAAGACAAGTACACACACACTACCACCAAAAAATAAAAACAATAACAGGAACGAACAATCACTGGTCATTAATATCCCTTAATATCAATGGACTTAATTGGCCTATAAAAAGACACAGACTAACAGAATGGGTACAAAAACAGGACCCATCTTTATGCTGCATACAAGAAACACACCTCAAATTCAAAGAAAGACACCTCCTAAGAATAAAAGGCTGGGAAAAGTCTTTCCAATCAAATGGTCTTAAGAAGCAAGCTGCTGTAGCCATCCTAATATCCAGAAAAATAGACTTCAAACTAAAATCAATCAAAAGAGATGATGAAGGACATTACATACTCATCGCAGGAAAGATCCACCAAGATGAAGTTTCAGTTCTGAACAATTATGCCCCAAACACAAGGACACCCACATATGTAAAAGAAACATTACTAAAGCTTGAATCACATATAAAACTCCACACATTAATAGTGGGAGACTTCAACACCCCACTTTCACCTCTGGACAGATCTGCCAAATTAAAACTTAACAGAGGAATAATGGACTTAACTGATGTTATGACTCAAATGGACTTAATCGATATCTACAGAACATTCCACCCGAAAGAAAAGAATATAACTTCTTCTCAGCACCCCCATTGAACCTTCTCTAAAATCGACCACATACTTGCCCACAAAGCAAATCTCAACAGATACAAAACAATTGGAATAACCTCCTGTGTTCTATTGGATCACCACGGTTTAAAGTTAAATTTCTACAACAACAACAAAAAAACTACAGAAAACCTACAATCTCATGGAAACTGAATAATGCTCAACAGAATCACCAATGGTGTGGATTAAGGAAGAAATAAAGAAAGAAATTAAACACTTCCTAGAGATCAATGAAAATGAATATACTACATACCCAAACATATGGGAAACTATGAAAGCAGTGCTAAGAGGGAAATTCATAGCACAAAATACCCACATAAAGAAGTAGGAGAAATCTCACACTAGTGACTTGACAGCACACCTGAAAGCCCTTGAACAGGAAGAAGCAAAGTCCTACCAGATCTTCAAAGAAGACATAATACCAATACTCTTTAAATTGTTCCACACAATAGAAGCAGAAGGAATATTACCAAACTCCTTCTATGAGGCTACAATTACCCTGATTCCTAAACCAAACAAAGATGCAACAAAGAAAGAGAACTACAGACCGATCTCCCTCATGAACATTGATGCAAAAATACTCAATAAAATACTGGCAAACAGACTCCAAGAACACATCAAAACAATTATCCACCATGATCAAGTAGGCTTCATCCCAGGGATGCAAGGGTGGTTCAACATATGAAAGTCCATCAATGTAATACACCATGTAAACAAACTCAAAGAAAAAATCCACATGATCATCTCAGTAGACGCAGAAAAGGCATTTGACAAAATCCAACACCCCTTCATGATAAAGGTCTTGGAGAGATCAGGAATACAGGGAACATACCTAAACATAACAAAGGCAAGCTACAGCAAGCCAACAGCCAACATCAAATTAAATGGAGAGAAACTCAAAGCAAAACCAGTAAAAACTCAAAAATCAGGAAAAAGGCAAGGCTGTCACCTCTCCCCATACTTATTCAATATAGTACTTGAAGTTCTAGCCAGAGCTATAAGACAACATAAGGAGATTAAGGGGATACAAATTAGAAAGGAAGAAGTCAATCTTTCCCTATTTGCAGATGACATGATAGTATACATGAGTGACCCCAAAAATTCAACCAAGGAACTGATACAGCTAATAAAAACCTTCAGCAACATAGCAGGATACAAGATCAACTCAAAAAAAAAAAATCAGTAGCCCTCCTATATACAATAGACAAACAGGCTGAGAAGGAAATCAGAGATATATCACCCTCTACAATAGCCACAAATGATATAAACTATCTTGGGGTTACTCTAACTAAGCATTTGAAGGACCTACATGACAAGAACTTTAAGTCCCTGAAAAAAGAAATTGAAGAAGATGTCAGAAAATGGAAAGACCTCCCATGCTCATGGACAGGCAGGATTAACATAGGAAAAATGGTGATCTTACCAAAAGCAATCTACAGATTCAATGCAATCCCCATCAAATTACCAATACAATTCTTCACAGACCTGGACAGAATAATACTCAACTTCATATGGAAAAACAAAAAAAACCAAGGGTAGCCAAAAGAATCCTGTACAATAAAACAACCTCTGGAGGCATCATGATCCCTGACCTCAAGCTCTACTATAGAGCTACCATAATAAAAACAGCTTGGTACTGGCATAAAAACTGACATGTGGACCAATGGGATAGAATTGAAGACCCTGACATTAACCCGCACACCTATGAACATATAATTTTTGACAAAGAAGCCAACAATGTACAATGGAAAAAAGAAAGCATCTTCAACAAATGGTGCTGGCATAACTGGATGCCAATGTGTAGAAGGCTGCAAATAGATCCATATCTGTCACCATGCACAAAACTTAAGTCCAAGTGGATCAAAGACCTTGACTTAAATCCAGTTACTCTGAACCTGATAGAAGAGAAAGTAGGTAGGAAGTACTCTTGAATGTATTGGCACCAGAGATCCCTTTCTAAATATAACACCAGTAGCACAGACACTGAGAGAAACAGTCAATCAATGGGACCTGTTGAAACTGAGAAGCTTTTGTAGAGCAAAGGACACAGTCAACAAGATAAAGCGACAGCCTACAGAGTGGGAAAAGGTCTTCACCAACCCCACATCTGACAGAGGGCTGATATCCAGAATATATAAAGAACTCAAGAAATTAGACATCAAAATGCCCAACAGTCCAATTAAGAAATGGGCTATAGAACTAAACAGAGAATTCTCCACAGAGAAAGTTCAAATGGCTGAAAGACATTTAAGGAATTGCTCAACATCCCTAATTATCCTGGAAATGCAAATCAAAATGACTCTGAGATACCACCTTACACCTGTCAGAATGGTTAAGTTCAAAAACACAGAAGACAGCTTGTGCTGGAGAGGATGTGGAGCAAGGGGAATTCTCCTCCACTGCTGGTGGGAATGCAAGCCTGTACATCCACTTTGGAAATCAATATGGTGCTTCCTTTGAAAATTGGGAATCCATCTCCCCCAAGACCCAGCTGTAGCACTCTTGGGCATATACCCAAAGAATGCTCAATCATACCACAAGGGCATTTGCTCAGCTATGTTCATATCAGCATTGTTTGTAATAGCCAGAACCTGGAAGCAACCTAGATGCCCTTCAACTGAAGAATGGATAAAGAAAATATGGTACGTATACACAATGGAGTACTACTCAGCAGAGAAAAACAATGACATCATGAGGTTTGCAGGCAAATGGATGGACCTAGAAAATATCATCCTGAGTGAGGGAACCCAGACTCAGAAGGACAAACATGGTATGTACTCACTCATAGTAGGATACTAGATGTAAAACAAAGATGACTAGACTGCTACACAACTCCAGGGAGGCTACCTAGAAAATGGGACCCTAGGAAAGACCCAGGGATCACCCAATGACAAAGAAATGGATGAGATCTACATGAACAACCTAGATGACAGTGGGAGTAATGAAGGGTAAGTTTTGAGGGAAAGAGACCTTAGGGGAGCAGGAGATCCCAGCTGGATCAAGAACAGAAAGGGATAACAAGGAATAACAGACCATGATAGGTGAAGACCACATGAGAACAGGAATAGGCAGAGTGCTGGAGAGGTCCCCAGAATTCCACAATGATACATCCTCTGTAGTTTGCTGGCAATGGTTGAGAGAAAGCCTGATCTGACCTAGTCTGGTGATCAGATGGCCAAATACCCTAACAGTCGTGCTGGAACTTTCATCAAATAACTGATGGAAGTGGATGCATAGATCCTCAGCCAGGCCCCAGGTGGAGTTCCAGGAGTCCAATTGTGGAGAAAGAGGAGGGACTGTTAGTGTGTTAATTGTTGAGACCAAGATTGGAAAAGCACAGGGACAAATAGCCAAACAAATGGAAGCACATGAATTATGAACTAAAGGCTGTGGAGCCCCCAGGTGGATCAGGCCCTCTGGATAAGTGAGACAATTGAATAGCTTGTACTGTTTGGGAGGCATCCAGGCAGTGGGACACGGACCTGTCCTTAGTGCATGAGCTGGCTGTTTGGAACCTTGGGCTTACACAGGAACTCTTTGCTCAGTCTGGAAGGAGGGGACTAGAGCTGCCTGTACTGAATCCACCTGTTTTAAATGAATCCCCAGGGGATTCTTGGCCCTGGAGGAGATGGAAATGGAGGGGAGGGGCTGGGGGGGAAAGGTGAGGGTGGGACAGGGGAGGACAGGGGGAACCCATGGCTGATGTGTAAAATTAAAACACAAATATAATAAATTTTTTAAAAAAACAGAAAAAAAACAAAAAATAAAAATAAATAAATAAATAAAATGAGTGCTGCACTTTGCACTCATGTATAATTATGCACCTCATTTTGGTGGCTGAATTTTATAATGTGAGAGGTCACCCAGGTTATATTGGTTTTAAAGGCATGAATCTGTCATGGAAGGCAGGTGAGACTTGGCCCTGTGTGACAGAGTTCCCAAAGGGAGCCCAGTTGCAATGTGGAAACCCATCAGTTTCAGAGATGCTGGTGTCATGTGATAGCCACCAGAAATACCAGCCACAATGAATTATAGCTGGCTGGGGCCTAGAAGATAGACTGTGTATGCTGCCAAGAGTGGGGTCAGAGAGGTGACCTAAGTCCCTTGGAGGATTATAAATGAATTCCAGATGTCCAACATTGAGTTGTTTGTACTGTTGGAGTTTGATTTTGCTGTGTTATAGTTGTGCCCTATTTATACCCTTTTGAAGTAAAAACAAAAAACAAAAAAAGGATACTTTAAAAAGCGTAATTTATTTTTTTTATTGTAGGAGCCCACAATTGAGAGATTTTAAACTTTTTAAAAGGGAAATTTGGGAGTTTTACAGAAAATTTAAATTTAAAAAACTGGATTTTTTAAAGGTATATCATTTAAAATATTTACATTTATTGGGCTATGGGACATTTTAAGTTCATAAAATATTTTATATTATGGTATCTTTATTAATATGTAATTTTAAAAATAGCTGGGTGTAGTGAGTCACATTGTAGAATGTAGAGATATGGGCTAATTTATGTTGTAAGAGCTAGTTAGTAACAATTCTATGCTATTGCCTGAGCATTTATAATTAATAATAAGTCTCTGTGTTGTTTATTGGAACTAGCAGTCACCATGAAAAAGTCCACCTACAATCTCCCTATGGACTATATTTATGATGTTCAGTTTTATTTTGATACTAAAAAGAGATTCAACTCAGAAATTGTTGTATTTTAAGGCTTAAACTTAACAGAAATAAAGCTACAAATCCTAATCTTATAAAATCTTCTAACTTATTATAAACCATTAAGGATAATTAAGACATTCAAGTTAATGGTCTGTCACCTCATAAATGCTTAAATTTTTTAATGTGCCCAAAACTATACTAGTAGTCATGCTAAATTCAAAAGTATTTAATTACAGGAATTAAATTTTATTTAGCTTCCTGTATGCCTTCAAGGTTAAGCCTAAAGCAAGTAACTAAAAAGAAGTAAAGTTTGTTTAAATCTGATATATTCACTAGATTATGGTCCTTAAACTCTTCAGAGATCTGCTGAATATGGCATTTAAAATGTTTAGTAAAAGTTTCTCATATTAGATATGCCAGCTCCTATCAGGAACTCTAGGGCTTCCAAAGAAGAGAGATGGGGCACAACAACTCCATATGAATTATGGTAATGTTAACCTAAACCACCTGGTAAAAATGCACCATATGTCTCCTGCTGCTATTGCTCTGCACAAACTGTGGACATTCTTAGATTAACTGTTCTACTATGCCTTGTCAAAGTAAGGTCAGCCCCAGGTTTCTCCCCTACAGGAAAATGTGTCAGACCTGGGTTTGTCAGGTGAAGGTAGCTGCTGCTCTGTGTGGCAGCTGAAGATTAAATTCTGTCCTGTATGATAGTCAAAGACTGACCACTGCCCCCAACAAAGCCATCAAGACCACAGGAGTTAGGGCAGCCATCTAGGTAATGGATAAGCCTCTGTCACTTAACTGATAAATAGACCATTTGGGTTATACTTCCTGCTATAATTTATCCATCTTAGATCTCTTGATGGTCTTGATGGCTCATGGTAGCTTCATCAATTTAGCAGGCCAATGTCTTTCACATTTAAAAAAAGTACACACACACACACACACACACACACACACACACACACACACTGAAGCAAAGAACAAAAACAAAAAAACAAAACAAAAATAAAACAACAGCCTGGGCCTTACTTTTCTAGAGCAATTAGTTTATCTGATTTAAAAAAAGAAAAAGAAAAAAAAAAAAAAAGAAAAGGCAAACTCACAGACAGGTTTGCCTTACTAACAGGCTTCATATTTAAAGGTAAACATCTTTCAGATGTAACAGTTTACACTGATATATTTAAAAGAACTTGTTTTGCAATGATTACTTTCAATAATAACTACTCATGTCTCTGGTAAATGATTAGGTTGGAAGAAAAAGATTTTAAATGTATGTAAGCTCTGAGAGTCTAAGAAAATTGTTTTAAGGTACATAAATGCAAATTATAAAAATATAAGAAAATTATTTAAAGTAATGAAAAATGTTTTAGATTTCTTTCCCTCTCTATGCTGTTGTTATACTAAGATTTCAAAATTTCAGAGTTTTAACATTGATCAATGGAGTTCTGATAAGCTGGTAAAGCACTGACTATTATTATCAGTTACATGCTCAATATTTAAAATTTCCTTTGGTTGTCTTCTAAATATAGATCTGAAGGTGCTTCTCATATATACCCAATTCTCTGGACAGAGAAAGAATGCTCATGATTTTTTAACCCAAATTCATATCTTTTGCTATAACTCAAAGGCATGAGTCTACTCCAGCTGTTTTAGCTGCTTTTTTCTACAATGTAGATTTTAGTACAGATTACAAACTGCTCCTATTTCTAAAACTTTTATCTCTTTTTGTAAACTAAAGATCATATAAGCTTCAGGGAGTCATAAGACTTGAATCTACCTCTCACAGGTCAAATGGACTCCAGGTAAGTACAGCCTAAGTTTTCCATCTGCCTGAGGGTATGATCTTTCTCTTCTCTGGTCTTTGGACTCTTCTCCTCCCCCAGCTACCCGGATAATGGGACTGAAAGCTCCAAATGTAAGATTTCTTTTTAAGTTTCTTAACTTTAACTTCTGTCCCTAGTCTCTGTGTGTCTCAGCAGATTTTCACTTGCATGACAATGCCCTCCAGGATCTGTTGTGGACTACAGACTGCTCCAAACTGCTGTGAGCTCTGGACTTGCTGAAAGCTGAAGTAAACCAGTCCAGCTAATGTGATTGCTCCCTGCTTGTTTAGCTGGGTCAGCTAATCAGATGCTTCCATTGAATGCTTTATTGCTTGAATCCTCTCCTGGCCTTTGACTAGCATTCCAGTATTCTTGGGCCCTGACAATGAAGTCCTACTTACAGCAGGAAGTAGTTACAGAAGAGAGTACATCACCCCTTATCCCCAACATGATGGAATAATATATCAAAAGGAAACTCCCTGGAATAGGGGACTAAATAGCTACTTATAGTGCCTATTAGTATACCAGGAAAGGTACCTATTAAAACCAAATAGGCCCAGATCTATCAACAGGTAGATTCACTAGCCGAAGTAGTTCTACAATATGATAGGGTACTCTACCTGCTCTATACAAGGAAGTGTTATATGACTATAAGAGAAAATTTTTATTTCTATGCAAATCACTCGGGAATCATTAGAGATAAACTGACTGCTCTAAAAATGTATAAAAAGGGGACCCAAGATGAAAAATATGACTAGTTCCCATTCTCATAGTAACTCTGATGTCAGCCATTCACAGGGCCTTTGGCCCTGCTCTCTCTGCTAATTACTATTGGCCTTTGCACCATTAAAGCCCTAACTAGATACATAAATTCCGATTTGGGTGTCACTACGCTGATGATCATTAGATCCCAATATAAACAGGTACCCACTACAAAGTCAAGGATTTGACTCAAGATATAACTCAAGGTGGGAATGTGAGAGCTAAAGTTAACCTGCAAGATCCACTTACCCAGGAACAGATAAGATAACCTCCTGGAATGCTGGGAGCTGCTGATCATGTAAGATAACAAGCCACATGTTTTCACTTCAGTAAACAAGGTTGGTTGCCCCAACAGCACAGGATGTGCTTGATCATATGTAGGTGGAGGATATGTAGGCAAAATGTACAATTGTTGATCTGATGTTTCTCCTCATAATTTTCAGGTTTAATACCTAGGCGGACTTGCAATAGGCACTTCTGTTCAACATTTGTTAATTAGAACTCTAACGGCATCAAATTCATAAGCATGACTGTTGCTAAAATTCCTACCCAGAAAGAGACATATACAACATTTACCCCTTCTGAGGTCCCAGTGACAAACAAAGGCTGGGAATCCAATAAGCTTGTTGGGCTTCCTTACAGAGCATAGGTGAGAGGTTATTTACTTACATGATGTGAATGCCCCTCATCATAATGGATACACCTGGAAAGACTTGACTTTACCCAGTTGGGTTAAGTGTTTCCTTTATTTGTTTGTTTGTTTGTTGTTTATTTGTTTAGATTGGGGTTTCCCTGTATAGTCCTGTCTGTCCTGGAATTCACTCTATAGACCAGGCTGGTCTCAAACTCAGCAATCCACCTGTCTCTGCCTCTTAAGTGTTGGAATTAAAGATGTGCTCCACCACACCTGGCTGGAATGAGGGTTTCTACATAGTCATGTAAATAAAGCACCTCTTTCCTTAGTTTTCTCCAGCCTGTATACTATAGCCAAAGGCTTCACACACTTTAGGCAGAGTTACCTGTAGCAGGTTACAGGGAGTAGCTGCCTACTCAGAAGAGGGTCTTGTTGCCCTCCCATAGCTCCATGAGGGATATAAACAATCAACAAACCTAATTAAGATAATCCTTTTGTAAGAGGGTACAGCTGGATTCCCAAAGATTCTTGGCTTCCAGAACAGTCACTCACAACAACTACATTATTATACAGGAAACCTTGGAGAAAGTACCCATGCGACCTCTTATATTAGGTGACCCATACTGCAGTGTGATAATAAACCCCTCAACTTAGTGAAGAGGCAGCACACAGTCAGAGGTGGAACTGAAGTGTTGAAACCCTCTAGCAACCGATGTTGTTTATAAAGCATGTAGGGATATGAATTATTCATTCTTCCAGTAGAGCTCTTCATCGGGGCAGCATGTGACCATCAGTGTGGCAGTCCCAGGCTACTCCCAGAGGACTAAGACATTATTTCTACAGGGAGCCAGCCAGTCTTTTAAAAGGATGATTCAATTGTGCAAAAAATGCTAAAGTTCACTGCCCAGCTACCCCTGACACATGAACAGCACTTCTCTGGCAAGGGTACAGTTTGCTACTTGGGATTCTCCAGATAGATCCTCCAGGGCTTGATAAGCTTGGAAAAAACTAAAGTTAACCTAGTCAAATCCCAACTGCTGCCTGTTCCACACCATGGGAAGACAGCACCAGGAAATGAGGCACCAGCTTCAGGGCCAGGATATGCCACTGACCCAGTGTGCAACTTGAGTATCTCTCCCAATTGCCTTGTCTTCCTCCCCCCTAAGCTGCACTTTTGTGAGCCTCAAGTGACACTGGGTGCAGAGACCCTTGGAGACTATAGAGAACCACCTATGTCCAAGAGTTAATGGAAACTCAATACCCTGATGGCATCTATGTGACTCAGACTTAATAACAAAGCCATGAAACATAGACCATTGCACTAGTTCTCTTAAGATTCACATCTTAATTTAAGGGAAGTGAAATACATTTACAACTTTTCATGAACTAGAAACAAAAACAAGTATGCCAAAGAGTTTTCACATAGATGTATGTAGGCCAGCCAAGATACCACATTCACATAGGATATAAGAACACCTTTTTAAAGGAACATAATGGTAGCTAATCTTGTTTGTCAATTTGACTACATCTGGCATCAACTAAAGTCTAAGCTGATGGGCACTCTGTGAGCAATTTTCTTGATCAGATGATTGAGAGCAGGAAGACCCACTGTACTGTGGGATGTCTTTCTGTACACTGTGAATATATGCTGTTCCCACTGGTTAGTAAGTAAAGCTGTTTTGGCCTATGACAAGAAAGCTTACAGCCAGGCAGGAAATCCTGTGACTACTTAGAGGGTGGTTGAGGGGGATACCAGCTGCCTCCCAAGGAGTAGTAAGATGCCAACAGGTCAGTAATGCCACAGCCATGGGGCAACTTTTAGATGAATAGAAATGGGGTAAGTTATAAGAGCTAGCTAGCAAAAGGCTCGAGCCATGGGCCATCCAATTCGTAATTAATATAAGCCTCTGAATGATTCTTTTATAAGTGACTGTGGAACCTTAAGGACTGGCGGGTCACAGGAAAACTTCCAACTATGCCACCCTGAATCTAGGCTACATCTTCTGGAGGCATCCAGATAAAAAGACAGGGAAGAAGGAAACTGTATTTTGCCTGTTTGCCCTCACTCTGGCTGGCAAGTTCATCTATCCTGTTGCTGAAGCAGCCCTTTGCTGCTCTTGGAACCAGCACATCTCTGATATTTCAGTGTAGACTGGAAATCAACAACCCTCCAGGAATCTACTAGGACTCCAGTGCCAGATTGGGACTGCTGAGACATCCAGTCTTGGGGCCTGAACAACTACAGGATTCTCAGCCAAATACCAGGCTTTGTTGGACTGCCTGGCCTTCATCCTACCAGCCAATCTAATGAATATCCTTTATATATATATATATGTGTGTGTGTGTGTAATTTGACCTATGGATTCTGTTCCTTTAGAAAACTCTGACTAATATAATAGTCATTTATAAGAAAGAAAACATCGTAACATAGACAATGAGTAAGAATAAATTTAATGATAATTTCTTCCCATAAACTGTATTTTAATTGCCTTCCTATAAGAAAACCCAATATCCCTTGTTGGTGACTCCTTTCCATAAATGGTTTATGTAACTTAAAATTAAATTGTTTTTATTCCATTGATACTATTGATGTTTGGAAAATTTAATAAAAATTCAAGAAGATTTAAATCCATTTAAAGCAAAAATAGACCAGATACTTCACTTTTGCAATGCTTGCAGATTATTTGTGAAATTCAGCTACATTTAGGACAAACCACAAGTTTAGAACAATTAATTTTCTTAGCCATAAAAAAGTGAAAATGTAATCTATTTGTGTTTTAAACTTAAAACACTGTATTTAATAAATAGGTATCTTCTAGCTACCCCAAGCTGGTTTTGGTTTGGTTTGGTTTTTTGAGACAGGGTTTCTCTGTGTAGTCTTTGGTTCCTGTCCTGGATCTCGCACTGTAGACCAGGCTGGCCTCGAACTTACAAAGATCCATCTGGCTCTGCCTCTCAAGTGCCAGGATTAAAGGCGTGTGCCACCACAGCCTGGCCCAAGCTGGTTTTTAAGATGTGAAACTTGCAGTAAATTCAGCTTCTGGTTTATTCATTGGTCCATTTCTCCCCATTCTAGAACTTGTTCTGACAAACAGGAGACTTCCTGATTGTCATTAGTTTCTCAGAAGATTTTTGCAGATGTGGCAGAAGCAGGATTTGGGTTTACCATTCATTATCAACAAGTGTCAGAACTATCGGAGTCCAGTAGGGTGTGTTCCTGTTGGCTCTCCATCTATCTGCTTTCCTACAAACACCAGCAAAATGGTCTCTTTCACAGACTAAGGAGGCAGGTAGAGAGAACTGTGGGACCCTGTACCTGTACCTTGTGCTTCTGCCTTCCACAGTTCTTTCTGCCCAAACAGTTCAGGCAAAGGCCACAATGGTGCCTATGGGGTGTGGCACAGCATCCAATAAAATGAACTGAGCACTAATGTTACACATGAGCACAGAGAGCACGGCCTTCGTCCAGTCAGAATGCAGCTGTTTACTACACACGGTTCCAACTCTCTCTGCATGTGTTTCCTTCTGCTACTTCTCGTGATTCATCCAGTTTTCAGGAACATCTCTCAGACATTTTATTTTATTTTTTATACTTAATTATTTGGAAGGGAGGTGAAGGCAAATGCAATGCTGTGATGCACACATGAACGTCTGAGAAGAACTTGTGGGAGTCGGTTCTCTTCTTCCAACGTATGTGTCTTAGAGCTCCAACTCAAGTCATTAGGCTTCTCCACTGAGTCCTTGTTGTTTGCCTGCCTTGGGTTACTTTATACAAAATGTTTAAATACTACAAACCGGTCAGTGTTAACTGTGAGCTGAAGCTCACCTGGAAAAGAAGCCCTTGAATCTTAGGCTTCATAAAGGGAAATCTTAAGGAACTCTCTCCTTACACTGGAAACAAACAATGAGTGTGGAAAAAAACAAAAACAAACATGAGACAGGACATCCTGCTTCACCCATGCCCTCTCCCACCATGAGCCCTGATGTCAACTCCTCTGTTTTCCTCAAATATAAGACTAGTTTCCACGCAGCTATAAACATCTTCCACACCCACTTGCATCAGCACAGGCCTGGTAAGAACACCTGCTCAGGGCTAATGTTTACTTAGGGGAAGAGTTCTTAAAAGTGTTTGATTTTATCATTTCATTCACAGCATTAGGAGGAACCATCATGAAAAACAAAATCCAACTTAGGCAATAACATATGAACTGTTACCCTTTCGTGATCTAGTTGGAGTCATTTATATGTAAGCAATTACATTATTGACAATGTTATGTTTTTGTATAGATGCTCACAAAACTTGCAGCCAGGAAAGGGTTCCAGGAATTCCTTGGTCAATTGGGTCTGTAGGGCGTACACACTCATACAGCATGTAAGTGTTACATAAATAGATGTCATTGATTTTTATGTATATGTGTGTTGGTGTTTTTTCGTGCATGTATATCTGTGAATCAGTTGTGTGCCTGATTTTTCTTGGAGCTGGAGTTACAGTCAGTTGTGAGATGCCATGTGGGTGCTGGGAATCAAACATGGGTCCTCTGGAAGAAAAGCCAGTGCTCTTCAGGGCTGAGCCATCTCTCCAGTCCCTGTTGTTGTTTGTTTAAAGCAAATTAGAGAATTGTATATGGTTTTTTGTTTTGTTTTGTTTTATTGAGACAGGATTTCTCTTTGTAGTTCTGGAACTGCCTGGCTTTGTAGACCAGGCTGGCCTCGAACTCACAGAGGTCCATCTGCCTCTGCCTCCCGAGTGCCACGAATAAAGTCATCCATCACCACTGCCTGGTGAGAATTGTGTTTTTATTACCAATATACTTACACTGACATTGAATGTTACTGCATCCTGAGTGATAGAGAAAGAGTATCACTTACATGACTCTGATTGGCATTTCCAAACACATATTAAAATTATGTATGGTATATCCAGATTAAAATTCAAAGGGTGAATACCCTTCAGCAATTTAAAAGAGTTACGTAGAAAACGCAGGTTCGTACCTGAGCTGAAACGGTTGGTAGTAACTCTTGACTCCCTCGTGTCTCAGCTGAGCACACCTTCTCATTCACGACAGGTCCAAATCCATCCATCCGTAGTTAGCCACTCCCTATGCCGGTACACACTTCCCAAACATGAGAACCTTAAGGGGGCGCTTGAACGTCGCAAGGGCTCAATTCAATAACGTGATCTTATTTATGTGAGTCCCACTACAAGCACCTTAACACGGGCACATGTCCAGGGATCAACCTTGGGTGTCCAGACTTGCCAGGCAAATGGGTTACCAGCTCAGTCTTCACATCTTCCCTGTTTAATGACAAACCACGTTTTGAGAATCTCCAGTCTAGCCGGTTGAAGGCCCTCTCTGATATAGACATGCAACACTCTGTCCCCTTCCATCCTTCCCTCCAGGCACTCCACGGCAAGAACATTCCTAACGCAGAGCCTTTGAATGTACTGTGAACTCCTTCAAAGTTCACACCGCTTGTTCTCTGACACTCTTGCTCACTGTATTTGAAAGGCTCTCCTGGGCCCTGGGCCCTAAACCTGCACTTGCCTGACCCTGCAACTCTCTGTCCTTCAAGGCAAATGTCCCAGCTAATGCTCTGCATGCTGTGGCATTTCTGTTTTCTGTCTTCCTCTCCTCTAGAATGCAGTGTCAGGGGAACTGTATCCCTGGGTCTGGGAAGTGTTCAATGATGATGATGATGTTTTTTTCCCCTGAAAGATCAGAGTTCCACCCTATGAAAGCGTAGTATTACAGAAGGAGACAGCAACAAAATTCCCTATTACATGCACTAGCTAGGAGTGGAGGTCCTTGAAGTAATTGTGTCACTGACTTACCTTAGTGCTTGGCTTTCCTCATTGTGTGTGTGTGTGTGTGTGTGTGTGTGTGTGTGTGTGTGTGTGTGTTTAATTTTATTTGGCTTCAATACAACTCATCTAAATGTGATATGGAGAATAATTACATTGCTTCTTGGTGTGTACTCCACCAAGCCATGTCTTTCAACAGGCCAGTGAAGTAGGAAACGAAGAAGAAAAAGGCGAGCTTGCCTTGGGAGAGCTCACCCTCACTCCTAAATGCTACCTTCTGGTCTATGACAGGGGATTATCCTGCCTTTTACCACTGGATCAGTTTCCCAGTGAAAACTTCCTTCTGCACTTTGGTTGACTTTCATGACCCTCTTTTGTTTCTCTCCTGACTTTGGTGTCCTGCATATACTGCTTCTCACTGGCAGTTCTTTTATAAACTATATAATGGCAGAAATGTTCTTATCCATACCTTGAACATATTAAAAGTTTAGAGGACTTTCTGATTTTTTTCCATACCGGAGTTTATGACAGTTGTATCATTTGCAATTCTTTATTAAATTCTCCTTTAACTACTTGAGTTAAATGTTCCCAGATACTTAACAAACTACTTTTTAAAAAAATTGAAAAATAGATTATTTTTTCATACAGTGTATCCTGAATATGGTTTCCCTTCCCTCTACTTCTTCCAGATCCTTCCCATCTCCCCTACCCTCCAGATTCACTCCCTTTTTGTTTTTAATTAGGGAACAGGATTCTAAGAGACAAAATAAAATATAAAGATGAAGGAAAAACTTCCATACTGAAGTTGAACAGGGCAACTCAACAGGCAAAAAAGAGTCTCGAGAGTAGGCAGAAGAGTCAGAGATCCATTGGTTCTCACAGTCAGGAGATCTATTAAAATACTAACCTAATAGCTATCCTGTGTAGGATCTGGTGTAGATCCATGTAGACCCAGTGTTTGCTGCTTCAGTCTCTGTGAGCTCAAATGTGCCTTGCTTGGTTGATTTGTAGGTGTCCTGCTGTCCTCCGTCCCCTCGGGCTCTTACATTCTTTCGCCTCCTCTTCTGAGGGATTCCCTGAGCTCTGAGGGGAGGGATTTGATGGAGACCTCCCCTTTAGACTCTCTCTCTGCATAATGTCTGGCTGTGGGTCTCTGCATCTGTTCTCATATATTGCTGGAGGAAGCCTCACTGATGATGACTGGACCAAACACTGATCTATGAGTATAGCAAAATATCATTAGGAATCATGCTATTTTTTTTTTTTTTTTTTTTTTTTTTAGAGTCCAGTAGTATTTGATTTTACCCTAGGTCTTTGGATTATCTACTTCCTGGTTCTTGGATACTCAAGCAGTGTTGAGTATGGGTTCCTTCTTGTGGAGTGGGCCTTAAGTCAAATCAGACCTTGATTAGCTACTCTTATAAGTTCTATGCCACCACTGCCTTAACATGTTTTACAAGAAGGACAGATTGTAGGCCAAAGGTTTGATGTCTGGGTCGGTGTCCATGTTTCTCTTTTGGTAGCCTACCTGCATCAAAGACACTAGAACATAGGGGTGAAGTCTCCATGTAGACACCAGATTGATTTCTCCAAGTCCAATTAAGTTGTATGGATGTCATCCTCCATAATGGGGCTCCACTCTCAGTTTGTGGAGAACAACTTTTTGTCTAAGCATCAAGCTGGATATTTTGGGGGTTTCTATCAGACCTCCTTGGCCTACAACTCAATTGAATATTACCCAGTTCTTCCACTGGAAGCCTTATGTGGCTACAAGAGACAGCCAGTTAAGACTCCACATCCCCATTACTAGGAGTCCTCATTAGGATCAACTTCACAGATTCCAGGCAGTTTTCCCTACACTCGGTTTCCACACCACCCTACCAAACCCCTAATTCCAGCCATCTCTTCCTGAACTCTCTTTCTCCTCCCCCCAATACCCACCCCCTCTAGCTCCCATCCATCTACCCCCACTGCCAGTCCACCTGTTCAATCTATTCTATTTCCTCCCCAGGGAGATCCATGCATCCCCCCAGGCTCCTTTACATATCCTCCCTGGGTCTACAGATTGTAGCTTGGTTATCATTTACTTAACAGCTAATACCCACTTATAAGTGAGTACATACCATATTGTCTTTCCGGGTCTGGGCTACCTCACTCAAGATTTATTTTTTTCGTTCCATTTGCCTGTGAATTTTGTGATGTCCTGTCTTTTTAAGCCGCTGAGTAATACTCTGTTGTGTAAATGTATCACATTTTCTCTGTCCATTCTTCTGTTAAGGGACATTTGGGTTGTTTTCAGTTTCTGGATATTAGGAATAAAGCTGCAGTGAACATGATTAAGCAAGTGTCCTTGTGGTAACATAGAACATCCTTTGGATATATGCTGAAGAGTGGTATAACTGGGCCTTAAGGTAGATCAATGCCCACTTTTCTAAGGAACTGCCATATTGATGTCCATAGTGGTTGTACACGTTTGTACTTTCACCAGCAATAAAAAAGTGTTCCCCCTGCTCCACATCCTCACCAGCATGAGCTGTCATTTGTGTTATTGATCTTAGACATTCTGACAGGTGTAAGATAGAATCTTAAAGCAGTTTTGATTTGCGTATCCCTGGTGGCTAAGTATGTTGAACATTTCTTTAGTGTTTCTTATCCATTTGTGATTTTTCTATTGAGAATTCTGGTTAGATCTGTACCCCATTTTTGAATAAAATTATTTGGGTTTTTGATATCTGGTTTCTTGAGTCTTTATATATTGTGAGATCCTCTATCAGATCTGGGGTTGACAATTATATTCCCTTTCTGTAGGCTGTCACTTTGTGCAATTGATGGTGTCCTTTGTCTTACACAAGGTTTTCCTCTTCATGAGGTCCCATTTATTAATTGTTGATCTTTGTGCCTGTGCTACAGGTGTTCTGTTCAGAAAGTTGTCTCCTGTGCCAACACATTAAACACTATTCCCCATACTCTTATCTATCGGTTTCAGTATATCTGGCTTTATGTTGAGGTCTTTGATCTACTAGGACTTGAATTTTGTGCAGGGAAATAAATATGAATCTATTTACATTCTTCTACATGCAGACATCCAGGTTGACCAGGACCATTTGTGGAAGATGCTGTCTTTTTTTCTTGTGTGTATTTCTTGCTTCTTTATAAAAACAAAAACAAAAACCAGGTGTCCATAGATATGTGGGTTTATATCTGTGTCTTTGATCTGATTCTAACGATCAATGTGTCTGCTTTTAGGACAATGCCATGTGGTTTTTATTACTATAGCTCTTTAGCACAACTTGAAATTGGGAATGGTGGTATATCTAGCAATTCTTTTATCATCATTCAGGATTGTTTTAGCTATTCTGAGTTTTTTTATTTTTCCATATAAAGTTGAGGATTGTCCATTCAAGGCCTGTAAAGAATTATGTTGTGATTTTGATGGAATTGCATTGAGTCTGTAGAATGCTTTTGGGAAGATGGCCATATTTACTATGATAATACTACCAATCCATGAGCACGAGACATCTTTCCATCTTCTGATATCTTCTTCAACCTCTTTCTTCAAAAACTTGAAGTTTTTTTTATCATATGAGTCTTTCACTTGCTTGGTTATAGTAACCCCAAGATATTTTATATCATTTGAGGCTATTGTGAAAGGTGTTGTTTCCATGTTTTCTTTCTCAGTCTGTTTGTCATTTGTATATTGGAGGGCTACTGATTTTCTTTTTAGAGTTAACCTTATATCCAGTCACTTCACTGAAAGTGTTTATCAGCTATAAAAGTTCCCTGGTGAAATTTTTAGGCTCATTTATGTGTATCATCTGCAAATAAAAATGCTTTGACTTTTTCCTTTCCATTTTTATCCCCTTGATCTCCTTCAGTTGTCTTATTGATCTAGCTAAAACTTCAAGTACGTATTAGATAGATATGGAGAGAGTAGACAACTTTGTCTTTTTCCTGATTTTAGTGGAATTGATTTGCGTTTCTCTCCGTTTAATTTATTGGCTATAGGCTTGCTGTAAATTGCTTTTATTATGATTAGGTATATCCCTTGTATCCCTAATCTCTCTAGGACTTTTATCATGATGGGGTTTTGGATTTTTGTCAAAGGCTTTTTGTGAATCTAATGAAATGATCATATGAGTTTTTTTTTCCAGTTTGTTTATATGGTGGATTATATTTACTGATTTCATATATTGATCCATCCTTGCATCTCTGGGATGAAACTTACTTGATAATGGTGGATTATCTTTTGGATGTGTTCTTGGATTCCATTTGTAAGTATTTTATTGAATATTTTTGCAGCTATGTTCATACAGGAAATTGGTCTGTTATTCTTGTTCCTTGTTGAGTCTTTATCTGATTTTGGTATCAGGGTGACTGTGGCCTCATAAAATGAATCTGGCAATGTTCTTTCTTTTTCTATTTTGTGGAGTAATTTGAGGAGTATTGGCATTAACTCTTCTTTGAAAGTCTGGTAGAATTCTGTGCTAAAATCGTCTGGCCCTGGGCTTTTTTTGTTGTTGTTGTTGTTAGAGACTTTTAATGACTGCTTCTATTTCACTAGGAGTTACGGAGCTATTTAAATGGTTTATCTGACCTTGATTTAACTTTGGTAAGTGGTACCTATTGAGACAATTATCCATTTCTTTTATATTTTCCTATTTGATGGAGTATAGGTTTTTAAAGTATGTCCTTATGATTCTCTGAATTTCCTTGGTATCTGTTGTTATGTCCCCCTTTTCACTTCTGATTTTGTTAATTTGGATATCTTCATCTCTGAGTTAGTTTGGATAAGGGTTTATCTATCTTGTTGATTTTCTCAAAGAAACCTACCTGAATTTTGTAGGCATGGCCTGTGGTTGGGCAGGGGGTGCCTGTTTGAGTTGGGTGCTGGGATACAGCAATGAGTAAGGGGAAGGAGTTTAGGAGGGAATCCACGGAACATGTGGGCAGAAGGGAAGGGAGGATGCACCTGCTGGTCTTTTGCAGCTCTAGGGAGGAGAGTCTCCTCATCTGTTAGTGACAATTGGCATATCATCCTCATATAGTCACAAAAATGAAGTTGGGGTAGGGATAGCCCTGGCATTCAGTGTGCACAAGTATGTGGTCCCTGATGTCATTGGCTATTATTCCCCTATGGGAATCATATGAAAATGCAAGAAATTCTTAAGTAGAAAATATTCCTTGTGGTAGGGACCAGACTTCACATGTTAACTTTCTATCTAGGTGGTCTGAACTACTGGAAGAGTTTTAGGCAATGGATGACTAGGCAAGACTCCTTTCTCAAAGTATTCTCCAAGAACCCTGTGGCATGCCCAGAATCCAGAATATGAAGATGGCCCTCCAGGACAATGTTCCAGCCTTGGTCACACAATCTGCCTGATCTCTCCTTGAGCAATCAGGGCAGTGAGCAGGGACGAGGATTTGCAAGGAAGAAGCAGGTTTTGGGGGAAAAAAAAAAAGCATTTGCAGGGAAGTGACCATGACTACAGGCATCCTGATTTGGGTCCTGAAAGACTTCATCTCTGAAGAGTCCAGTATGTCTTCAACCTGGCCTCCCCTCCCCCTACTTTGCTTGCTAGCTGGGGTTATTTTATGTAACTCATAAGCCCTTTTTCAATGCTCTCCAGCATCATGCCAACAATGTCCTGGAGCAGTAATTAGTAAGTGAGTGATGTGTGTACTGCGCCAAAACAAAAATACAAGTTCTTGTCAGTAATTGTGTTTCATCACTAAAGAAATTCGTGTGGGCCAGATTTAAGGGCTGGCTTCCAGAACTGCTCTCAGCACACGATCCTTTCCTAAGGGAGCACACTTGACATGGGGTGCACACAATGAAGAAGCAGCAGCAACTGCTTCTTTTATTACGATACAAACTACAGCACATCTACATTGAACTGATTTCTTCTCTGGAGCCTTCTAATGAGCCCCAAGCCTGTCTATTTCATATCAAAGCATCTGGACTTCATTGGCTTGACTATTTGCCCAAGTCATAACTTTGGTTACAGCGACAATATGATTTGGCTATCAATCAACCCCTATCCAACCTTGACTTGACCTTATTCCTCCTGGTCCCGTCTAAAACCCCATGTGCTACTCTTGCACAGCTAGGAGTTTGGAGATTCAAATACAAACTGCAACAGAGAAGAATGTGGGAGTGGGGGTGCCATTTTCTCTAATGCCAAAAGCAAGTGGTCCATATTCTGTTTCCTGAGAGATTACTTTCTCGAAGGCCTCATCTTCAACTCAGCATCTCAGCCCACTGCAATGAGGAGGCCATTTCAACTAGCTCCAGATCCTTCCCAGATGTCCCAAATACCTGCTAACTCCAAGACACCACTGTTGCCTCTGCCTTTGTTCCCCTCCAGTGGTGTCTCTTGGGTCTTTTCTGATCTCTCAGCAAACCCTCCCTTTTCATTCCCACACCCTTCTACAGCTCACCAATGGCTGCAACGGCTGGTCTAACTTGCCACACTCAATTCCCAGTGCCCCCTCATCTCAGATACTAGTGGAGTGAGTTACCTGCTCTAGCTTTCAGGGCACCCTGAGTCTCTCTGAGTTGACTTTGCAGAATTGCTCCATGCATAGTCCTGCTGTCCTGCCCAGCCCAAGTCCACCACTTCCACTCCCTTGATTCTTATTTGTTGTGAAACAGAATATTTGTTTAACTATGTAAAGGTGTGTTGCATTTGTTTAAGCTGCGTTTGTTTAACTATGTAAAGATCTGCTGCCGTTTCACCTTGCCAGCTTAAGGTACCTGTTTGGTCTAATAAAAAGTTGAATGATCAATAGCTAGAGGAGAGATAGGCAGGGCTGGGAGGCAGAGAGAAAAGGGGATCCAGGGATCCAGGGGCCAGCCAGCATGAGCCAGCCACCCAGACATGGAGGGAGCAGGTTGGACAGCATATAGATGAGGTAAACAAGCCTCAGGGCAGCACATAGATTAATAGAAATGGGTTCATTTACGTTTGTTTTTCTTTTTAGAGGAGGGGGAGGCTAGCTAGAAACAAGCCTAAGGCCGAGCATTCATAACTAATAAGTCTCTGGGTCATGGTTTGGGGGCTAGCAGTTCAACAAAGCTTGCTACACTTATTTTCCCTGATGTTTACCTGGGCTCATGGATAAAGAGGAAATGAATGGAGAACTATAGACTTTCTTCTCAAATCTTTCTTCCACATAGCTATAGGCAACGAGAACCACGTACTGATAGTAGTCATGTGGGGAGGAAAAAGGGTTGCATGGTGGAGAGCAACTGTATGAGACAAATGGTGAGGGAAAACAAAGAAAGCACCTCCTGGCAGTTTGTCTTGGACATCTGCTGTGTGCCAGGTTCCCCACACGTATCACTAATTTCTACATGTAATTGTGTTGAAGTCTATACTTTTGCATGTTTTCAATTTGCATGCAGCTCTATAAGTGCCTTTTATATATTTACTCATTGATTTTTTTTTTTTTTCATGATCAGTAGTATCTTAAGCGGAGAGCATTATGTTTCTATGGAAGATCCACCACTACCTTCTATCACCCTCCCCATGTAAGTCTGAAGCACGATTTCAGATCAGATGTCTGGCTCCAACTTCCTGTCTTAAGCATGTCTTTGCATTTACAAATAGTTCGATCTGAAGGAGTTGATGAGTGATGGGTCAGTAGGTGGGAGGGAGGATGCAAGAGGCCAGTGCCTCCGTGAGGTGATTCCTGGCAGACAGTGATGCATTTACGGTAGAGACAGGTACGGGGAAAGCAGGTGGGATGGCCTGGCCTTGGTCCTCTGGATCTAGAAGCAAAGAGCAGTGCATTTCAAAGTTCCACAATACAGGGCAGTGGTTCTTAACCTGTGGGTTGTGACCCCTTTGAGAGTCAAATGACTCTTCCGTATGGATCTCCTAAAACCATTGGAAAACACAGATATTTATATTATGATTCATACCAGTAGCAAAATTACAGTTGTGAAGTAGCAATGAAATTAACTTTCTGATTGCAGGGGGCGGTCACCAAAACATGAGGAACTGTATGAGAGGGTGGCAACATTAGAAAGGTCGAGAAGTAGTGGCATGGGGGATACCTTTCTCATTACTCAACGCCGGGACCCTGCCCTTCCATAGAGGTTCTGATGAACTGGCTTGGGCTGAGGCTTGGACATTAGGACTCAAAAACAAACAAACAACAAACACACAACCAGGTTCCAATGTGCAATCAGCATTTGGATTCCCTGACTATTGTAACCACACCTCTTAGCCCCAGATTCACACCCAGGGTCATTGAACTTCTGTTTCTCCAAGTATAACTATACGTTCTCTCAATGCCTGGTAATCCTTGTCCTAGATTCCACCTCAGAAGCTCCAAGGTATGAGTGACTTCATTGTACCTATTGGGTGGCACACCCTGAAGGGTTCACCCCACTCCTTCAAGCAGAAAGGTACAAGTCCTTGCCTTTCACCCAGACTGTCTAAAGTGAAAGGATGAGGTGTTAATTTCCTTGCCGTGAACTAGACATTGTTTAACAAAGTATTTGATCCTTTAACAGGATAATTAAACCCTGACAGGAGCTACAGTCATTTGAATTGTCTACGGAGGGGCTGTGGCAATCTAAAGTTGGTGAAAGTGTGTAAGCAAAAGGTTAATACAGCAGAACATTCCATTCACTTCTGCAAAGCCACAAAGCCGGTAGTAATAGAAACACCATCTGTCAGTGGAATCCCCAAAGCAGTCCTGCATTTCAGACATGCCCCCAGCTGCCCCTGCCAAGCAATGCCCTATCCACGGGGTAGGAGGACACACACCAAGACACCTGAAATGTCTCCTCCCTTGAGGGACATTAGAAAGTCAACACACTTGAGGATTATATCTGACTTAGCTTCCCAGTAAGCCATTGGTTTTGTGCCTTAATTTTACACACTCTAAAGTGAAATTACTTTCAGTACATGCTATGTGGTTTACATAAAGCAGGGCAAAATAATAGAAGAAGTCCACACAGCTTGAGAGAAGATGGAGAGACCCAGGGAAAGGTTGGGAAGATGGCACAGTGGTCAAGAGTGTTTGCTGTTCTGTCTTGAGGGCTGGAGTTCAGATCCCCCTTTCCATGTGAGGCAGCTGGTACATACTTGTAACTCCACCTCCAAGATATCTGACATCCTCTTCTGGTCTCCACTGGCAACCACACACATGTGGGCATACGCATACACACACACAACACACACACACACACACACACACACACACACACACCTCAAATATTTACAGAAATATGCTTAAGTGATAAAACTACAAGGGAAAAAGTTTTCTACCTAATCCTTTGAATTTTAAATAATCTACTAAAGGGTGACATGGTAGCATTCTCAGGAGCAACCAGGTTAATGATTAGAAAATGACACAGATCTAATGGCCACACACTCTTCCTGGTCTCTCTTTTTAAACATTTTCTATATTAAAGTATGAGTTAAAAATGCCTAAGAAATGAATGCAGTTGGTAAGTTTCCATACACAGCACTGAGAATTTGCAAAGCAGAACACAGCAAGTGCTTACCCACCCAAAACACTGTGATTCAAACTGGTGTTTTAATTTCCATATTGATAGACTTTAAAGTTTAAACTATAACCATAAAATAAACTTTTTGGTAACGGTCCTCAAACCCATTTGAATTGGCCATAAGGAGGACCACTGCTATAACTAACAAGCACCTGAGGGATAGTTGGAAAGAGCTGTGGCGCGTCTGGAAGACAGCACTGCAGCTCTCACAGGAAACGCAGGGTGTCTTCCGGTCCAGGGAATCCCCAGAGCCTAGCTGAAGAGGGGACGGGAGTGTGGGCAGGATGCTTGGCAGGTGGGGAAGCAAGCTGTGACGGTGCTGAACAGGGCAAGTGGCCAGAGCACCAAGGATACTTACTTAAATCAGAATGCTGTAGGATTTGGCAAGAGACCCGGAAGCAATGGCTGCAGCTTAGGCTGGCTGGGAAGGGCCCGAGCACGGCAGGATCAGCGAATCACCCTTTGGTACCCTGAAGGAGGTCTTCGGGCTGGACCACAAGATCAGACCATTCTGCCTTCCTGCTGGCTGTCCAAGAGTCTACCTAACTTCAAGCTCCAGTTGTAGCTGAAATGCCCCCTACCTGACTCTTAAAGGAGTCAGTCTGATGAAGAGAAATACCACAAAGCATGAGCGAGTTCCTGGGCTTTGATGTGCTTGTACTTACAACTCATCAACCAGAGAGGAAGGAAAAAAATGTCTTCAAAGGCAGGAAATAAAAGTAGTAAGGAGCAAAATGAAAATAACCAAACCTTAAGCAAAGAACAATGTGTCAGTCACACAGCAGGCTGCACCCTGCAGGAGCCGACAGTGGGAAGACACGCCAAGCCCTGACTCCACTGTCCTCTGGCTGCCCACATAGTAAGACTGTAATTTATACTCACAGCTGAGGTGAACTTCGTCAGCCTCTTGCTCGTTTGATTTTTTTTTTTAAGTTTCTTTCAGCTCTGAAAGACTGTGTGTTTCTCCACCTTCTTCCTTCCTGTCTTTTACTTCTGCCACATATACAACTATAAAAAAAATCCAGTTGTCTCTACCACACTGAGGTGAAGCACCAGTCAAATGCTGGCATCCCCTGCCCTGTGTGCGTGTGCATATGACCCTGTAGATCTGTGAGGCTGTGTTTTTGTGTTAGATCCAACAGCCCTCTGTATCCTTAGAATCATTGCCTTTCCTATATCTGCTGTAGTCCACAGTCCTCACTTTAAACCTTGCCAGAAAACCATAACCTGATGGTCAGTTCTGTGGGTGCTTAATCATGCATGCTACATCCTAAATCTTGTTTGGAGGTTCACAGCTACTCATACATCCTTGACCGAAGGGTGGTTCTCTGTCTGGGAAGGCTGTTCTTGTCCAGGGAGCATGGAACTATGGGAGAGAAGAAGATGGAGTGAGGAGCTAAGAAGTAGACATTTGCCTAACCAGCCAGATCAGCTGAATCAACCTTGGACATCAGTGGGAACCTGATTGCTCTCATATCCTCATGTGACTTTCTTAAGCAAAGCAATTGATGGATTGAATTACTACATCTACCATGCTTTTGAAGGCCTCAACTCCTAAAGAGGAGACCGGGCCTATCTGTCAGAGGTCCAGCCTCAGCCCACAGGATTCCAGCAGGCTTTAGGGGCCCAGCAATTCTTTCCTCTTGCCCACCTCTGCAGAAATTGCATAGACTCTTTGGTAGAAAGCCTGGAAAGGATGCTGTGCATGAGTTTGGAAGAGAGCCCCTGGTGTCTTTCCCAAATATGGTGTGTCAGCCTGCATTACTTTACTCCAAAAGCTGTATGTTCTCAAATATATATGTTCTCAAATAGTTCCTTGAACAAGGTCAAGTCATATATTCTTCTGTTTGTTTTAGAAATACTGAGTGTTTGAATCCAAACTTTCATGATTTGTACCATGGAGTCAAGATGCAAAAGATGAACAGGATAGCAGGATGAAAGCCGCATAATAGATGAAAGTGGCTATTGTCACTCTCTATGTTCTCCCCACAGCCCTTACTGAGCACTCTCCTGACCTCTTCCTTCAGTGATTGTCTGCTCTCTTGGCCTATGCTCCCCCCCTGCTCAGACTCTTTCCCTCTCCCCTGCATCCCTGCTCACTCCTCTCCCCTGCATCCCTGCTCACTCCTCTGCCTCTCCCTGCATCCCTGCTCACTCCTCTCCCCTGTATCCCTGCTCACTCCTCTCCCCTGCATCCCTGCTCACTCCTCTGCCCTCTCCCCTGCATCCCTGCTCACTCCTCTCCCCTGCATCCCTGCTCACTCCTCTCCCCTGCATCCCATCCCTGCTCACTCCTCTCCCCTGCATCCCTGCTCACTCCTCTGCCCTCTCCCCTGCATCCCTGCTCACTCCTCTGCCCTCTCCCCTGCATCCCTGCTCACTCCCCTGCTCTCTCGCTCACCTCTGCTCACCCTCCTTATTGCATGTGTCAGCCACCCCCTTTTCATTTATCCTAACAAATTCTTTAGATGATTGAATTGTAAACAGAATAGGTATTGTTTATAGTTTTCAATCCATTATTATTTTCATTCAATATCATATGTTTGCTCTTTCTTGTTTTGCATGCAGAGGAATATTGTGTTAGGATTACCTGCAGGAACAAGGCCCCTCACCTTTGGCCATCCAGCAAGGTGTCATTTCTGTTCCCACAGGCAAGGGCAACTCCCAATGACCTCCAGGCTTCTCTTGCACCCTTCATCAGTGGCTTTATAGGCACCAAAACTTTACCACGTGAACTTTGGAGACCATTCAAAACCAAATGAAAGTACATTGTATTAGACTTTAGATTTCAGTTCACTTCAGCCATGACTATAACATTAATTGGTTTTATTTGATAAATGTGACTCCACCCTCATGCAACACAAACTGTAAACATCTCCTTTGCATACACAAAGCTATTCCCTAAGCCTGTCTGTTGTATAAATTGCACCTGAGTAATTTTATGGTCCACTGTAGGTTTTTTTTTTTTTTTTAATCCCTTCCACTGGAATTGGATCATAGATAATTTGGGGACTGAAAGCTGATAGACATGATGTGGTGCTCATATTTACTGTTAATGTTGTCACTGCAACAAGTTTATTTCTAGTAATAGTGACTGAGTCACCAGTGTTCTAATCATGTTCCTTTCAAGTCTGTGACCATCTGGGAATACCGTCCGCTGTGTCCACAGCTTCATATACAATTTCGTGTCTAGCCACTTTGGCTTCTTAATAATGTGCAAGAACAGGCGCCCTGCCCAAACTTCTTCCTATTGTAAAGATGTTCCTTCCTCACTGTCCCATTAAAGAGAGTATAACACTGTAGCTGTCTACTTTGAGGTGGTGCCTGTGTAGTGTGCACAACCATTTGTAGATCAGGCCCCAAACAGGCTCTTCCTCTACCATCTCATCATAGTGCACTCCCTGAGAAGCTGTAGTTGCAGATTGGCAAGGAGAAGGCATATAGCAGGAAGAGGAGGTATCCTGGGTTCAGGGATGCTTTTTGCACGCAGTTTACCTTTGCCTTCAAGACCTGCTACTCTTTCAGCATACATGTATGTCTTCATTTTGATGATGGGGTACTTCTGTCAATGTCCAGCTTTTGGCTGGGAGTGTCAGATAACACCTAGTTTATGGTAGACAGTTCTGGTTACGTGGTAACTTGACAGCCCATGGTCAAATATTTTTCTTTTCTTTACCCATCTCCCCCAGTGTTAGCACTGCACCGCTGAGATACACCCCTATTTTCCTAGGCAGAGGTAGCTTTGCTAGCTTCCATTTGACTTTTCCATCACAGCAGTCCTCACCCCATAGATTTGGGAACCATTATGGGGATTCTGACGGCTGCTGGCTATATGGAGTCCAATTATGTATTTTGAAACAGGATAGGATCTGGGACTGACTTCGCCTGCTCTGAGTTGCACCTCAGCTAACACTCCATTGTTCACCCACTGCCGTAGTCCCTGCTCTGCCTGCAAGGCCACTGTGGCCATTTCAGGTCCTCCGAAGTCAATGCCAGTTCAGAGCTAATATTGAAATAGCACATGAGACATCTGATTATTTCATTTTCTCCGAAGCACCCAGTAAAGGGTTCTAGCTCCCTTTGGGGGGACAATGGGAAAATGAATAACCATAAATTTCAATAACACATACTTGAGTTCTTCATCAAGGAGAGTCAGCCTCCTCTTTATTTGGTGGGTTCTGGACCTACAAACAGGCTAAAGGCTTAAAATTGGTTGAAGTACAACACTTCTTCATTCTTATCATTTGAATTAAATTTTTGTCCAGGAATTTGTATTTCTCTGCTATTGGTAATACATATCAAGTAGAAATTTATTAGGCTTCATATCAATTCCACTTTTAAGAAGGCCATAATTAACTAGCCAAGTCAGGCATCTTCAAGGGTCAGGATGTTCTGATTGTTGATTTCCCCCCCGCTAGTCATTATCTGATAATGGCATCTACCTTACCATTGATAATTAAGTAACACAGCCTAGACACTGTCACCTCAGGATCCCACTACCCTTCAGTTTTCCAAATCAGTGATAGTAATTGCCATGGTAAGATATAACCCACAACAAAGATTAACCACAGGAGGAACTTTACTTAGTTACTCTCTCATTGCCTTGATTAAATTCTCTGACAAAAGCAGTGTAAGGGAGAAGAGTATATTTCGGGTTGCCATTTCAGAGAGATACAGTCCATCACAATGGAGGAGACATGGCAGCAGGCTTGGTCGGTAAGCATGGTGTCAGGAGCAGGAAGCTGGCTGACTACTTTGCATCTGTACTCAGGATACAGAGAGGGACAGTAAGAGTTAGCTGTAAAGTCTCAAGACTACCCCCCACCCCCCCCCCCGTGACTCACTTCCTCCAGTGAGGCTCCATCTTCTAAAGTTCCACAAGTTTCCCAAACAACACTACTAGTCGGGGCCCAATTCTTCAAACTTGATTTCAGAATTCAAACCCCTAAGGACATTTCACATTCAAATCACAACAGAAGTGGGCTTTCCTTTGCAAGTCCACTTTTCAAGGTCCTAATGAAAGGTGTATATTCTAAGATCACTTATAATTTTTTCGTTGTTCTTGGTGATGATGGGGTTATGAGGTGTATGTGTGTGTTAAAGGTTAAAACTATGGCTAACACATATGCTACGACTAAGCTACATCCCCAGAACACTGACCATTTTTATAAAAATGTTTCTGTCAGACAAGTCAATAACCATTAGCACCTTTGTCAGACCCCTGAGCTGCACTATTAAAGAGGAAACATCTGCTTAGTGATCCCTTAACAATAAATTCTGTCAGGTCCAACACTGTGTTCCCAATACGAGTTCCCTCAGTCTTCAAGAGCCTTCCGGGTTCTTGTTAGGTCTTGAACAAGGAAAGGTGGTAGGACAGGCAATGAGGACAATCACCAATGTCTTGATTGGAGATTGTCCAAAGAGAGGCTATTGCTCTTGCCTGTAGAGGTAGACAGGCTGTAACCATTAGGGTGGGTGTTAGCTGTTTCTTGCTATAACAAATGCTTGAGAAAAATCACTTACATCCTCAGTGAGAGAGTTTTCAACTTGGATGGCGCAAATGCCATGCAGGTTCCTTGGCTCTAACAAATGTAGCACTCTGGAGGATGGGAAACGACTTTGCAAGCAGGGTAAAGGATGTATGAAACACATCCTCTTGATTTTGATTTAAACCTCCCCCCAAAGTTTTCTTTTTAGTTGTGTTATGGCATGTTAATTGAAATTTTAAATACAGTATACTCTGATTACTGTTTCCCCTTCCCCAACTCCTTCCAGATCCTCCCCATCTATGCAAATCTACCCTCTTTTTTCTCTATATCTCATTAGATAACCAATACTCACCTAAAATAGTAATAGTAATAATAACAATATAAATAATATAACACCAACGTGGAATAGGGCAAAACAAACATTAAAAAATGAGCCAAAGAAAAAGCACAAGAAAAGCATGTACACAGAGATTCATACATTCTTAACACACAGAATTCCTATAGAAACACAAAACCAGAGACCATAATATATAAGCAAAAGACCTGTAAGGTTAAAAAAAAAAAGCCCAAAGTATTACAAGTAGCTCTTATTTCAAACCTCTTAGTTCAAAAAGATTTCACTGTTCTCATTTGTTATTTTGCTGTATGTTTCAATCCTTTCTCTATTTCAGGAAAGTGATTCTTAAACAGAGGGGCTTCAAAAGTTGCTACCTGGATGAGCTACCCTTGCTTTGCTGATTACTGTGGCTTTCCCATGTCATAACACAGCAGTGTTCTTTGGATTATCACATTTCAAACTCAGGTTGTACACTGCAATCATATAATATCTAATTTTTACCCATACAATCATATATGAGGATTCCGTGCCAGTACTGACTGGCAAAGAATCCAGGGACTCGTACAGTCATGGTGAGTGCTCTACTCACTGGGCTACCCCTCCCCTACATTCCCTTATTGCTTTGTTTATTGAGATGGGATCTGTTATATTGCCTGGGCTAGCTTCCAACTCATGAGTTCAAACTTCTCATTTTCCTGAAGAGTTAGAACTATGAACAAGTAACTTTGCATACAGTTAGCATGAGGACATTTTTCTTTTTTAGCAAACTGAATAAGTGATTGAGATGCCTATACAGGCTGCAAACCATTTATATCCCATGGGCCTTGCTTTGGTAGCAACCAAACTATTACTCACTCTGGTCTGACCTCGGCATGAGCCCTATGGCCATGCAAGAATGCTACTGCAGGGCTGGAAATGGCTCTTGAGTAGAATGATGTGGATACCAGTGTTTCATTTGGCCTGCAAAGTGTTATTGTTTTTTAATGTAAGCTATTTCAAATATACAGAAAAGCATGGACAATAATGTAGTAACAACTCACAAACCTACAACACACTCCAACAATCCAATTGTGTTGCAATATTTACTATGGATTTTTATTAAAGTCATAAAACATCACAGATGTAGCAGAAGTCCGTTGGGTGCCTTTGCTCCCTCTTCCCCCAATCCTTTTCCTCTCCAGAGCTAACAACTAGATTTCGAGTTTACCATGCTAATCCATATTTCACTAAATATGTATTTACTCAAACATTTTACTTAATATAATTTTTTTAAACACTGTGTATATATAGTATCAGGTTTTGTATGGTATTTTATAAACTTGGACAAGTATTTCAAAACTGGGAAGTCTCACATGGGATCATCTGTTGGCTTCTCTTGGAACGCTGTGAAGATTTGGCAATACTGGACTGGCTTTCTGGCATGAGAGTGCGGGGTGCTGAGCCAGCATCTTTGGCATGACATGGTCCCTCTGCTCTCACTGTGTAGACATATGCGCATGCACCTGGACGGCTCCTTCAATATAGGCCTGGCCGCTGGCTCTCCATCTTCTTCCAGAGTTCTCTCTGCTCTCTGGTGTCATTTGTGCTCTCTTTACCAACCAATGCTCACAGCTCTTGCTTGATGGGTCTGTAGCTGCCTTTCCTGCTGTCACCCCCACCCCAGGTTCAATTTCAATTTTTTTTTTTGTAGTGCTAGAAATTCATCCTAGTCCCTCATGGACCCCTGAGCAGTGAGCCCAGCCCTCCTCTATTTTCTTGCTGCCTATTTCTGAAATTCCTCTTGGAAAAACTGACTTTTTCATTAGAAGAATACAATTTGTCATTGTTATTCCTTTTTAAAAAATATAGTGGCTTAGAGATGGTTTGGCAGTTAAGAGTGTTCTCTGTTTTCCAGAGGACCCAAGTTCGGTTCTCAGCAGCTATGTTAGGCAGCTCACAACAGCCTATCATTCCAGGTCCAGAGCATCCGAAACACCTTTTTCGGTCCTCATCAGCACCCACACACATGCATGCAATTTAAAAAAAAAAATATTTGGCAGTCAATAGTAAAGGCAGTTATTGACTTGGATGGCAGACTGCCTAACACTACTACTCTTTGATGCAGGGTTTGCTTATGTAATCCAGACCCACCTTGAGCACAGGGGCATCTCAAGTGCAAGGATTTTAGGTGTGCGTTCTTATTTCTTTTCTAAAATTATCTCTTGAAATCACTTCCTATTATGTTTTACATTATACACCTACCTGGCACTTCCTTATTCTTTGACATATTTTTCCAAGTGGATATGTGACTTATGTTTTTGATTAATTATTACTCTTCCTAATTAAGTATGTAGACATTTTAGTAACTTTTGAGGGGTAACCAGGGTTCCAGAAGTCTAGACATCAAGTAAAATGAATTTTATTGTCTCATTTGATTCTTTTGTTTTGATACAGGGTCTCAATACACAGCTCAGGCTAACTGGAACTGACTGCATAGGCCAGGCTGGCCTCAAACTCAGAGAGTTCTGGGATTAAAGACATGCACTAACACACCCAACACTCATTTAATCCTTAAGATCTGAGCCAGTTTTGTCTTCTATTTTTCCATGGCAGCTAGCAAGACACTTATACTTCCCTAGTTCTTAAAACCATATCTACTGAATGAGCGGTAGAGGATACTATTCAGTGGTAGAGTGCTTGTCTAGAATATATGATGCCCTAGGCTCAGTCCTCAGCACTCCTTGTCAAAAGGATAGTGTTCAATTAAATTGTGATTTACCTTATCTCCCTCTTTATAAGCAAGCTCAACCCTTAGCCTACATGCAGCCCATGCTGCCTCTCCCAGTGATTACCAGGTCCAAAAGAAACTTCAGGTTCTCTCGGCATTGCAAATACCCCAGAGAGAGAGTTCTTGTTGGCATCCTGGCTCTTCTCATCCTGACGCCCTGCTTCTCCAGATCATGGGCTTTCCTTGCCCAAGCTTCTTCTCATTTTTATATAACCCTGCCATTTTGGTCATCTCTCCCTCTCTTTCTCTTTCTCTCTCCTCATGCCCTAGTTCACCCTGCTGACCATGTTTATTCTACTACTTTCTCTCCCTGCTCTGAACTCTTCTAGATGCCTCTGGCTGTACTCCCCTTCATATCTACAATTAAAACCTTCTCCTCAACCATACCGTAGAGTGGTCATGTCCTCAGTTTATACAGTGAGGAGCTGAGATCCTTGCAGGGAAGCCAGAGCTGGAAAGACAGGCAACTGTTAATTAAGGTTGGCAAATACTTTTTGGTGAAATTATTTTTGAATAGAGATGAAGTAAAGGCCTTAGGACGTTTTCAGCCATTGGAATATTCTGAAGATAGGAAGGATGGACCACAGAGCTTGAGAAAGCATTCCCTTTTATACTTAAAAAGTGGACTCATGTTTGTGGATCTTCAAAGACACAGCAATGAGCACACAGGTCTCTTCCAATTACATTTTGAGGCTATTCTCCACGGGATGATGAGGCTTTAGATAGATGAAATCATAAAAGTAATATGTATGTCCCATTCTTGTGCTTTAGCAAACAGACTTGTTAACTACGAACACTCTTCCCATGAGTAGAGCTGGTACGGTTTCTGGGGAGCTTGCTATACTAGCATGGGGAGCTTGCTATACTAGCATCTAAGTTATGCTCAGAAATTTCTGTGATTAATGAAGAGGCATTAATGGTCCCCTGAGCAATTTTGTGCATAATATAAAACCCAATAGAAAGCTGATATCAATAGCTATTTGGAAAATAAGTGAGAACACATGCCTTGAAGCTATAATTCACATATATTTGTTTTCATAAATCACATGTGATGAATTGAAAGGGCAATGTCTTTGTAATAAATCAGCTTAAAATAGGTTTACAGCTCTTTCCAGTTATTATTGGGCAACAAATACTCTGACACCTCAACACTACACTGTGTTAAACCTAAAAATTAAATCATGCCTGCTTTGGACTTTGTGTAGCAGTCAGCAGCAGGTTTACTGTGGGAAGCATGTCACACTTCTGCCTCTGTTAACTGAAAGGTGGCTTGGCCTTCACAGCTTGAAAAGGTTCACATACCCTTGTTTGTTTGCTTGTTTTTATTTATTTATTTTTTTCTTCTCGGAGACAGGTTCTCACTGTATAGACCATGCTTGCCACTTCCAACAGCTCCACAAGTCCTGAGATTACAGGTGTGTACTAACATGCTCAGATCCCATATATTCACAAATTCATCATAAAGGTCAGGGGGACAGCTGTGGGATGTTCTGTATGCTGTGATCATGGGTTTCTCTGATTGGTTGATAAATAAAATGCTGATTGGCCAGTAGCCAGACAGGAAGCATAGACAGGACAAGCAGACAAGGAGAATTCTGGGAAGAGGAAGGCTGAATCAGGAGACGCCAGCCTGCTGTCCAGGGAGCAGCATGTAATGGTATGCAGGTAAAGCCATGGAGCATGTAGCAACATAGAGATTAACAAAAATGGGCTGTTTAAATGTAAGAGCTAGTCAGTGGTAGGCCTGAGCTAATAGCCGAGCAGTTTTAATTAATATAAGCCTCTGTGTGTTTACTTGGATCTGAGCGGTTATTGGATCAGGCAGGACACAGGAATTGTATAAGTGGCTGTGGGACCAGGCCAGCACAGGAAAACTTCAGCAACAGGAGACATTTATACCTGGAAATTCATTAGAATACTAAGTTTATGCTTATAGAGTTTTTTTTTTCTATTTAAAATAATACTAAATGTCTAGAAATACAGCTCAGTGACAGCACACAAGATCAACATACTGACTGAAACTTTAACACCATAAACAAACAAACAAACAAACAAACAAACAAACAAGTAAAATGATATTGAAAAGAAGTGTAGAAAGTCTGGGCTTTGGTGCAGTGATGGTGCTAAAATAAAGCAGTGGGTCATTTTCATTAGCACATACTGGGAAAGCCAGTCCAATTAAAATGAAGCTGGCTCAATGTCTGTCCTGTAGCTATTTCCTTTGAGTTGAACAGAAGAAGTAGGAAGCCTCAGGAAGCTAAGAAAATCTGGGGTAATAGAAAGTCCTAAGACTCAAAAGGCTAAATTACATGTTAGTCATGGGCTAAGTGGCCATCTCTCATGATGAGCAAACTCCTGATTATCAGATGTATTTTTAAAACATTATGTAAATTGTGTTGTGTAGTGTGTTTTATCTAATGTATTGGGCAAACCAGACCTTTCAAGTTCTCTCTACATATCCCAGGCTGGCCTCCTATGTCATCTACCTTGTCTTTCTCTTCAATGGTGGATGGTGGCTTAGCTCGCATCAACATTTCTCTAGCTTGACTACGGCCATGGCTTTCCAGTCAGTCTCTCCACCTTCAGAATTCTCATCTGATCCTTCCTTGACACTGACTCATTTAGATGCTTAAAAGATGTTTTTGTATATTCTTTTTGGAAGCAGGTTCTTTGTGTGGCCACGGCAGGCCTCCCATTCTCCATCCCCTTGCCCCCCCAGCCTCTGGAATAGTTGTGATTGCCCATGGCTGCACAATACCTGGCTTATAAATTTAAAAGTGTTACAGAGCTGCAGAGTGGCAGGGCACTTGCCTAGCATGTGCAGGGATTTAGGTTTGATCCACATTCCTGCAAATAAAATAACAGTATAAGATCAAAGAAGATGGAAAGCGTCACTTTCACTTACCTAACATTTACTGAGTGTGCTGTGTGCCAGATATCAGTTTTGGGCCTGGGAACCCATCAACATATGAAAGGAACAAAAATTCTTGTCCTTTGGGAACTTATCTTTGTCATAATCATCAATGCAGCCCTATTTCAACCCTATAGATTTTATTACAATCTTGGCAGATAAGACAATAATAGCGGTGGTGTCTGTCTTAAACAGTGTTCTATTCCAGTGAAGAGACACTACGATCACGGCAACTCTTATAAAGGAAAACATTTAATTGGGGTGTCCTACAGTTTCAGAGATTTAGTCCATTATTGTCATGGTGGGATAATAGTGGTGTGGGCAGATGTGGTGCTGGAGAAGGAGCCGAGAGTCCTACATCTTAATTTGCAGGCAAGAGGAAGTGCTTTGAGATAATGGGCAGTATTGAGCATAAATGAGACCTTACCCCCCCCCCCCCCACACACACAATGACACATTTCTTCCAAGACCCCATCTACTCCAACAAGCCACACCTCCAAATATTGCCATTCTTTTTTGGGGCCATTTTCTTTCAAACCACTAAAGTATTTAAATTTTTTTTAAATATACACTATGTGTCGGTCATTATATAAATTACACCCCAACCAACCATACACAAGTGGAAACTGAAACTCAGACAGTTGCTTAAAATCCAAAATTAGAGATTCAAAAAATTATTGTATGCAAAATTTGAATTGAGTGCATTTTGTCAAGGCTAGAGCTTGAGATTACCCATCCTCTCTTATGAATAAATGACTGAATTTTTAGACTCTCTTTGCAAATAGACCAACACTGTACTATGTATATTCTTAGTTTACATAAGCCATGGGACACTTAGCAATGTCTGGAGACATTTTTAATAATCATATCAGGGATGTCACTTGTAAGTAATAAGTAAAAGCCAGAATCCCTGGGCCTAAGTAGAAATGTATTCCTAGCTGTTGTGGAGGCTAGAAAGTCCAACTATGGAAGCTAGAAAATTGTGTTTCTTGTAAAAACTCTGTTTCTCTTCTATCGTGACTTCCTTCTTGTTTCTACAGTTGAGGTGAGGAGTATAGCTCAGTGCAGATAGTAGGAAACATGCATCCCTAGATTTGATTCCCAAGACATATCACACACACACACACACACACACACACACACACACACACACACACACACGGGAAGAAGGAAAAGGCAAGCACGGGCGGAAGCTCATAGATTTTGAGGATTTCTTTCTTTTTGAAACTAGGTCTCCCTGACATAACCCAGGCTGGTCTCAAAGTAGCTATTCTTCTGCCCCAGCCTCCCAAGTGCTGAGATTACAGGTGTGTGCCAACATGGTTGATTTGTCCTCAGGCCTCTTTTATGAGGACCTTAATCCTACAAACAAGGATCTCTTTATAAAGAGCCATACCTGCTCATCTCCCCAAAAGCTGCTCCCATTCTTCCCAGTAGAACTTTTAAGGGGAAAGGAAAAACAAAATGATCAAATAAGTATGACCTATACTTTGTCAGATAAATTGATATTTCTACTTTCAATCCATGGACTGGAATTATGAATGCCAGGAATGTTTGTGGGACATAGGAGAAAAATATGGAGCTGTTGAGACCAATCGCAGGTTTGAATCAGACACAGATCGTTTGGTTTCCCACAAAGAACAACTGTTCCTGTCACAGACCAGCTGTCTGTCTCCTCCAGTGGCTTTCCTAATGGTTTACCAGATTGACAACACTCAAGGGTGTCCCAAGAAGCCACACCTACCATAGGTAACTAAGCTTAAAGAACATCAAGTTTCAGAGGCCTTTGTCATCAAGCTTAAATATAAAGAAGAGAGCATGTTTTTTAAAAAATTATATAAAAGCATGAGATTGAATCTGTAAGTTAATGTTTCCATAAATAAACAAGAAAACTAGTACTTGTACTTGACACTTGGAAATACAGGTATTTAAGAGGCATTTTGCCTGGAAATTGATTACTAAATTTAAATTGTGTTTCTGGTCAAAGATGCCATTAAAATACAAAGGAATCTTCTTTCAGTGCAAATGGGATTCACATTTCCCGAGACTTGAAAACGGAAAGTGAAGATAAGAAGAAGGGTCCATTGTTTTCTTCAACATTTGCCTCATTCTACACCAGGGTTTGTGAACTTCAGCCATGTCTTGTGCCAGATGACTTTGTTTGTTTGCTTTTTGTGGTGAAGGTCCCTTTCCCAGCCGTAATGTTGGAGCTCTCGGTCTTATGTGGAAACCTAATCTTCAGTTTAAATAGCCTTGAGCTCACGGCAGTTCTTACAAATGGCTTCCCTGGTCACCATTTGGAAGGTGGTCAGCTGGGGACAGATATCTGGTCTCTGACTACGGAACAGTTGTTCTTTGTGGGAAGCTACGTGCGTGATCCGAGTCTCTGTGTTTGACTCGGATCCGTGAATTATGTTTTCCTACCACGTCTTAAAGTCTTCCCTGATCCAAAGTCAAGCTATAACTTTGTACGACAAAGTAGGGGGCATGCTCATTTAGTCTTTCTTGTTTTCCTTTAAAAGCAGTCCTTAAAAGTTCTTTGGATAGAACGGGAGCTGCTCATGCAGAGGTAAACAGGGCAGGTGTGGCTTGGGATAAAGAGCCATCCTGTTCATCAGAGGCCTAGAGTTTGTTTATGAAGGAGTAGTCTATTTCTTGACAGAAATTAAAATGAATATACTTGCTTTTTAAATAGTAGATCTGCATAAAAGAAGGTACACATTCTTAGTTCATCCTGTGAGCTGCTTTATCCTAACTGTTCTAAATTGTTCTGAGGGGTTAAGTAAACTTACCGGTTTGCATCCCTGTTTTCACTGGACAACTGTTTTTCTCCTAGCGAAAGTCTACGTTTCTTCAGAAGTATCTTTTTAAAAAAAGTTTAAGGAGATCTTTATTCCTGTTAAGAGTTTGATGGCGTATTACACGTGCTTTGTTCTTTCTCAAACGTTGAAGTCCCTTGAGACCCAATCGGCCTAATGTCGGCCACAGAACCAATACAGCTATTGAGTCACTGAGCATTCCAGCCTGAGACAAGAATCATTTAATCGTGGTCACCTCTGTGAGGGAACAGAGTTGAACACTCAAATGTGACACCTGCAATTAGAAAGATCTCTGGTTTTGCCACAGCTATTTTGAAGATGAGGTAATACGGGGAGTGTTGAAAAGGCAGCATTTATTTAAAACTTTCCACTGCAGTTAATTTATGCCCCAGTAAGTTCCTTATGTTCTGTCAAAGAAACTTTGTCTGACCTCAGGGTCTTAAAGGGTTAACGTGACAGTTTATGTATTTATTTGTACTTGGTATGGAAGCTAAGAAGTTCATTAGGCAGGCACTATGCCACTGAGCATGGTATTGAGCACATAAAAGGTGCTGGGGGTGAGATAGGGTGTAGATCCAGGAACCTTAGCATGCTAGGCTAGCGCTAGTAGTTCTCCCAGCCACACTCCTTAGCCCCTCTCCACTTGTAACTTCACAGCTCCTGACATCACCTTTCTGAGCTCCAAGTGGCTCTGAACAAAAGAGAGAGCCAGGGACTTAGGGAGTCGGGTTTCATTTCAGAGCAGCACTGCCATTACCTTCGGCAAGGTGCGAAAGGGATCCTGCCAGGTAAAGCACCGGAAAGTTACAAGTTGGGTTATATTTTAACCGGCGTCCTACAAAACCAACGCCGTGGAGGTGTCTCCCTCGCTAACTTGTAAAAGAACTCCGGGTTCTTAAGCCGGGGAGAGTTAGCCGGCCGAGAATCTGGCAGCCGTTCAACGACCCCGCCCTCGGAGTCCCAGGGGGGCTTCTTCTGCAGGGCGCGATTGTCTAGGGCGGAGGCGCCCGGAGGGTAGGAAGGGAGCGGGGTGAGCCCCGAAAGCACCCCCCGAAGACGCACGGCTCTACACGCCTGGAAAACTTGCCCGGCAGCGGGCAGGGCCGGAGGGGGCGGCGGTTCCCCTCGGCGCCGAGAGCACCGCGCGCGCGAGGTTCGGGGCGCGCGGCGGGCGCGGCGGCCGCCGCCTCCTCCCGTCCCCGCCTCCGCCGCGCAGCCTCCTCCCTCCGCCCGGCTCGGCCTCCGGCTCCCTCCCCTCGTGGCAGGCTCCGGCGGCGGCGGCTGCTGCGGCGGACGGGGAGGGCGTGCGCCGGCCGAGAGGTGTGGGTGACGAGGCTAGGGAAGTTTCAAGTGGAAGGTCGTCGGTCCGCCGGCGCGTCCCCTCACTCTCCTCCCGCAGCATCATGGCGGAGCCGAGCGGCTCGCCCGTGCACGTCCAGCTTCCCCAGCAGGCGGCCCCGGTGACAGCAGCAGCGGCGGCGGCCCCGGCGGCCGCGACATCAGCACCGGCCCCGGCTCCGGCGGCGTCCGCAACCCCGGCCCCGACTCCGGCTGCGGCCCCAGCCTCGGCCCTGGCAGCTCAGGCGGTCGGCTGGCCCATCTGCAGGGACGCCTACGAGCTTCAGGAGGTTATCGGTCAGTGCGGAGGGTGCTGCGGAGCCGGTCCAGGCCGGGCGCGGAGACTGGGCGGGAGTGGGTGCGGGATGCGGTTTTCCTGCCTGCCTGCACGCCCGGGAGACAGAGCGGCCGGCTTCGGGGCCTACCGGCTCCAACAGTTATTTTATTGTATTTTTTAATTTCTAATTTATCCCTTCCTTCCCTGAGCGCGGCTGCTGCAGGAGGTGGCGCGGCGGATGTGACTCGCACTGCAGACGAGCTGCATGCTGCAAACTTTTATCTCCGGGATCGCCGGGGCGGTGGAGCTGGGACCCGGTAACGCCGCATCCTCCCCCCAACCCCCACAAGCGCGGGGGCCGCAGCCCGTGGCCGGTGACCACGCGGATGGGCTGCCGGGGCGGGGTGGGGGATGCGGGGGCGCCGCCCTGGGCTTCCTCGCCCCCGCGCCGCGCCGGGTGCAACGCGTCCGGGGAGACCCTGCGGGCGCAGCCGCGCGCCTCCGCCTCCTGCCGTGACCTATGGGTGGGTAGCCGGTCTACGTAGTAGCGGCGGAGGCCCAGGCTCCTGCCCAGGCCGGGGAGGATGCTGGCCTTTTCTGACAGTCGCCGCATGTCCGCCCTGCGTCCTGGCTCTGCGCGCGGTGCGCCCGGGTACCTGCCTCCCTCCGTGCCGGCGCGCCGCCTGCCGCTAGCTCCGGGTCCGAGAGCGGACCGGCGTGCTGGCCTCCTGCGCTAGCCAGGCTGATCTGTTGGGGTGAAACTCGAGGCTATCCACGATCCGCGCCCAGCCTTTCGGTGTCTCCTAGGCAGCTCACTAATATCAGCTTATCTTACATTTTTAAATACCTGGCAAAGTCGAAAGGCAAGAAGCCGGCGTTCATTTCTTTGAGCCAAGCACGTGAAGGGATAGGGGATTGTGTTGTCCTCTAGCTTAGATCCTTACCTGCAAGATCATTCAGTTAAAAGTTTTGTCACTGAGCAGCGCTGTCAGGCAGAGTGCCCCCCCCCCCCCCATCATGTAACCATATGAACTCTGCACTGGGGATGTTGCTGCTGCCCTATAGTCTTTGATATTTAAGGATGGTAAGAGAAAAAAAAGGATTCAAGTTATCTTATTTTTTTCTCACACTTTAAAAGAGTTCTCGATTTGTCCTCTTTGAAAAATTACAATAAATATAATTTCAGTGGTCACTCAAAGGAGCCCCCTTTACATCCTGTGTGAATGAGACTTCCAGAAATGCATTCATATACATGTATATATATACATGTGTGTTTCACAGGCAGACAATGTGTGTGTGCTCATGTGTGTAGTGATGGTGTGTATATTGGTATGCAAAAGCTGCATATAGTCTTTATAGATATTTGTAGACAAAGTTCTTTTAGTATATTTCATAACTTTTAGCTAGAGAGTCTTTAGGGATGAATCTTTACTACACTGTCAGGTTTAATAACACCAGAAGCTTTCAAAGCCCGGAGTCCTCAGTAAAAACCATTTTTTTGCCTGGCATTTAAGCCTCCTCTCTCTGAACTTCTTATATTCTTACATTGCCCCAGCGATTATACTGGGTCTGTGCTGTCATGCAAAGGCTCTGGTATCCACCTGCCACCTCGGCAGGCTCTTCCCTTTGAAGGCCCACCATACACACATACATGGATATACACATAGACACACCTAACATGTATTGATGCTGAGGACTGAATCAGGGACATTACTACTGAGGTAAGGCTTCTAGCTGCAAGGGATCTTCTTGTCCTAGAGAGTCTTGTTCAGTTTCCAAGGCCACAAAGTGTCTTCTGAGAAGCTTTGCACTTCTCCCTGGACATAGATTGGTGGCCCTTTTTGCCCCCATTTTATATACTCCATAGTACCTAACCTCATAATTTTTAATTGCTCATCGAGGTCTTAAGGCCTCCCAAGACCCTTGCATTTTGGTGGCAAGTAGCAATACAAGGATAAATAAACAATGGTCCCTGTCCTTAAGGACCTCATGAGCTAGGAGACAAGGATGACTGACCCTATAGGGTATGCTGAGTGAGGGCTGGGAGATGATGGGAGGCAGATGCTCTTCAGGGTAGGATCGGACTAGGGAGGTAAGATGGTTTTCAAGTCTGAGGAACACTTTGTCAGGGGCTTAGTTATTTGTGTTGCGGCTCTCCCTAAGCATAGGTGGATCCCCGTTTACACCTCAGAGTTGGTCTCTTCTACTACACAGTTTTCCTTGGGACCCAGAACATTTTACATATAACTAATTTGTATTCTTTATGTTGTGAATCGTTAGGGGTAAATGTAAGCTTAGACTTTGGAAACAATATTTTGAGTTGGCCTCTTTTGTGAACCAAGGAATATAATCTTTTTAGTTAAAGTAGGATTAATTGCAAAGCCTTCTCTGCTTGTGGTAACCATGTTAATTATGGTTGTTCGATTTCAGTGAAGAAAGAAAAAGGGGAATTTACCTGAGGAATTCAAGAGATGAAACACCTGCTTATTCCATGTTGGTTTTACACATTTATGTTGTGAGAGGGCTTTTCTATGCTTTATATGGATCGCATATTTTCCCTCTAAGAGATGGCTGTTTGGAAACCCCTATTATTGAAACATTGCTGGAGTAGGGTTTTTCAAGGGCTTAATGTTTATGAAGAAATACAAACCCACTCCCATTTAGCCTGTCATGCCAGTTGAGTGATTTAGAGTGAATTCTTGGTTAAGCACCTTGCCTTAAATATTCTATTCAAGAAGTTAGCAGTGCAAATACCAAACCAGTTTGAAAGCCGGTGCCTCTCCCTGCCATACAGCAGGTGTCCTGTGATGTGCCTCCAGCAGTGTGAACCACAACCAGCAGGAGGCTCAGAGGTGCCAGAGCCCAGAGCCAGGGAAGGCAGGGTGCTTCTTCAACTTCCAGCGTGGCACAGAGCAAGCACAGTTTCTTCTCTTTCCTCCTGGACACAGGACAGGGAGGGCCTCGGGATTAGGAAAGGCTCAAATACAAACAGACCAGGTTCAGGTCTGTAAGTTTTCCAGTTGTAGAAAAACAAACACAGGATTTTCCAACTCTAAAAATAAAGTTTGGTCTTTGTTGCACGGCTGTTCGATGGTAAAAAGCCATGGAGACACTATAATGCTATTAGGAGTAATCTGGTTCAGATGTTCAGGCATGACCTAGAAATAGGGTCAGATCTGTCCGAGGGAGCTTTGTAATTAAACGGGCGAGACGTGTGGAACTGCGGAGTTCCTGCGTCCGGGCGTTTGGGATCTCTCTGTGTTCTCTACAAACAGCCGTTCTCTGGAGAGAATCTCCAGTCTGTTCAGGATCTCTACTCCTCTCACCTCAGCCTTGAATTCTTCCTTCAGAAGCATGAAGGGCACCAGCTGAAAACCGAGGTGGTTGTTGCTATTAAGAGGATCTCCTTGACCCTTTGAACAAAGAATAAAAGATGAGTTATGTAAACACTGACTTGGACATCCGTGAGAGAATGGACAACCTCAGTGAACTTCTCTCCTTGACAGAGGTGCAGTCTTGGCAGTGTGGGGTTCCGAATTGGAACCAGGTAATTCCAGCAGTGTTACCTCCCCTTATTTTCCACCGAGAAACGATCAGTAGATCACTGCTGTAGACGGTTTGATTGTCTTCATTTTTTTTTAATTTAGTTTTTATTTATTTTTTTGCTCAGGAAAAGCCTTTTTTTTCTTTACCACCCCTTCCTGCCTTCCTTCCTTCCTTTTTTTTAAGTTTGCATTGGATTTCTCCATGTGGCCTCACCCCCCCCCCCCCCCCCCCGGCATTTAGACTGTTCTAACAGGAGCACTTCCCTGCCATCTGAGGCGGCAGAAAATAAGTTGAGTGTCGTCGGACAGCAGGTTCCTCTGCTCACTTCGTTCCTCTTCTCTGAGGTTTTGTTTATCTGTCTAGGTCTGCAAGCATTTTGCCACGAACCAGGACCCAGGTAACAAGGCTGTGGTCACTTTGAAGGAGCATCAGCTCCTCCTAAGTTGAGCTCTGCAAACAGCCTAGGACGTTCTCACAGCATCTGGAAAGTTTCAGGGTTTGGGGATTAGCACTAGGTTTGTGCCTGGCCTAGAGGTAGTTTGAGAAAAATGGGTAGATACACTGGGCATTTCTTGGGGTAGCTGGAGCATGGAGGATACCCTGACCTTGTGGCTTTCCTGCCAGCAGTGTTGGCCTTCCCTTTGACTAGTTAGTTAGGGTCCCCCATCTCCCTCCTTCCTTCCCTCTCTGTCTTTCTTCAGTCTTTCCCGCTGTCTGTCCTTCTTTCCTTTCTCTTAATTCCTATAATAAAGATGCCTGGGATAACCTGGTTGAGGAAAGGGCTTTGATTTTTTTTTAGCCACTTCACTTTTTAGACTACAAAGAGAAAAGCATACACAAAAATGTTCGTTTTGTCAACCTTGTGGTGCATGGACATCTTACCATGCTAGCCTGGGGAGCATGTGTTATGTGTGTGTGTGTGGGGGGGGCTGCTAGAATGGTGCTCTGTCTCTAAGCCTCACCTCCAGCCTTTAGTCATTTTAGTGCAATTCAGTGGCATTGACTATATTCCCAATGAAAGTGTTCTTTTAACTCTGCAAATGAGATTGTTAGTGGGGAAAAAAATCTCAAGGTAGAGAGACTGTAATCTTTGCTTTTTCATTGTATTTGATTCATGACCAATAATGTGTTCCCCCCACCCCCCACCCCACCCGACTCTTACAGCTTATCTTAACTACATTTTGGACAGTGTTTAAAAATAAATGTCAGCCGTGCTGTCTCTAAAGTCAGAAACCCTGGTCTGTTGGTTTCATGTCCTGCTATGGTAGTCACTGGCAGTTGTGACCTACAGACAAATGGCTTAGATGTGTCTACACTCGGTTTCCACATTGGTAGCCCGAACAAAGTAGGTTTGTGAGAGTGTCAGACACTTAGAACAGTGCTTGGCACAGGGCACACTCAATTAGTTTTAGCCCTAACTTCTATAAACTTCGCTTGCTAATCTGATTCAAGTTATCAGGACAGAACACAGCCCTGGCTTTTCAAGCCTTTGAAGTGGCTTCAAGAGTTATTCCACTTGGTTTCTGCCAAGGGAGATTGCAAAGGAGAGAGGTCACCCCCAAACTTTTCTTTTGGAAGCCATCTGGAAGGTGGCGTGCAAGGGAAGTCAGAAGGCCAGGTAGGCCAGCTTCACCTAGGCCTCGGCAACCCCACACCCTTGAAACTTCATGGAGGAAGCTGGGGAGACCTGTAGAGCTCCTGGCGATTTGGACAGTTCAGGGGTTTAGGTGCCAGATGGCTTTCTGACAAGTGGTGAGAACATCCTGTGGGAAGGTTGCCTAGAGGAACAGCCCATAATGGAAAAGCTCTGAGCAACCTGCTCCTACCACACTTTTCCTTCTCCCTCGAGTCGGCCTTTGGAGGGTGCCGTGCTGGCAGCCAATGCTGCTGATTTCAACAGAGCATTCGCTCTGTCCCAGGGACCAGGAGAACTGGGCCCTTTATTTCCAGATAAAGGTTTCTCTGCTGTTCCCTTCCCTTCCCTCCCTCCCTCTCTCCTTCCCTCCCTCCCTCAGCTTAAAGATACTGAAGTCTTTTTCTTTTGTAGGGCTGTAGGTTGTACCTGGGGCCTCAAGCTCACAAGGCAGGGCCCCCACAACTGATCAACACCCCCATTCCTCTCAGCCTTTTTAGTGGTGTTAGTGTTTCTAAAACAGAGCCTCAAGTGGTCCAGGCTGGTATTGAGCTCACTGTGGTAGCAGAGGATGGCTTTGAACTTCCAAGACTTCTGCCCCTGCCTCCCAAGGGCTGGGGTGACAGGCTGGCCCATCATGTACAGCTGTTCTTGTCTTTCCAGTCCCGTCCTCCTGTTCCCCTCCTTTATCTCTGTCCTTGTGTTCACAGCAGAGCTGACGGGAGGACCTCCCACTTCCTCTTCGCCTGCTGTAATCTGGCTTCTGCTGTCTCTCAGAAACCGAGTTGTGTCCTCTAAAACTGCCTTTGTCCATCTGTGGACAGAAGGCATGGGCGCTGTGGACCATCTTGGTCTTCCTCTGCAGGCAAATTTGGGCCCATTTTCAGTTTACAAACTGGATCGGTGGTGCCTTGGGCTTCCCTTTCTGCCTCTTGTGTGTAGTACCCTCTATTTCCTTCCCTCTATTTTTCTGCTTGCCACTACTTTACAGTCTGCTTCTCCATGGCTGATCAGAAATGCAGAGGCCTTCCCTGACTTTGAACTAGTATTTGGATGGCCCTTCTTCTTCTTCTTCTTCTTCTTCTTCTTCTTCTTCTTCTTCTTCTTCTTCTTCTTCTTCTTCTTCTTCTTCTTCTACTTCTTCTTTTTCTTCTTCTTCATCTTCCTCCTCCTCCTCCTCCTCCTCCTCTTCCTCCTCCTCCTCCTCCTCTTCCTCCTCCTCCTCCTTCTTCTTTACTGGGAATCACACCCAGGGCCTCGCCCATATCAGGCAAGAGTCTACCTCCAGACACTCCCCAGTTCCACTGGGGCTTCATATTCTTTCATTCCTACTCTTTTTCCTTCTCCATCTGAAAAACCCCAAGTGCAAAACATGCCAGTTTCGCTACTGTCCTACCCTTTCCAGGCTCCCACATCTCCAAGATCACCAAGTCCTAAGTGTTTTGCACTATATGCATATGATATATATGATATATATTATCATATATATGTCTCTGAGTCAGAGAATCTCTGACTCTTTAGGTCCCTACAGGTTTAAAGTCCCCATCAGTGCTTTTGGAGATTATAGTAATAATGCACTAATCTCCATTTTTGCCTCCAGCTCTAGCATGCCATGTTAGGGAAATTGATACTGCTAGATCAGAACTTCTATAGTGTTGCTGTCAGGATTACTGCTATATCAGAATGTCTGTGGTGTACCCATGCATGTTGAAAGTGTACCTGTGCAGTGAACACACTCAAAAGCTGTGCATGTCTAAGATAGTGGTTTGTTGGTACGTGTGGCTGCATTAAACAAGCCATGTACCGCAACTCACTTGCTTCTATACATGCTGACTTCTGTTTTGAATGCTTTTAGAATCTGGACTAAATGATGTTTCTTCCCAGAAACATGATTTGCCCATAGCTCTCCTGGCTGCCCCCACTAGCCCTGATGTGTCTTTCACATAATTGCCCTTGGGAGGCTAGTTTCCCAAGTGCTCATCCTGAGCCTGGGTGCCCAAAGCTTCCTTGAGGACAGTTTCCTCTTCCATGCTTCACACTTCATATTTAGGATTTGATCATCGTGATGAATGTGAGCCTGAATTGGGGGGACAAATGCCATTGCCTAACATCTAAGTTTGTCTTCTTTGATCCTGGGGGTTTGATCTTGCCTTTGATGATTCCTACTCAGTTGACTTTGGGCCAGTCAACTCAAAGGGCTCTGTAGATACTAACTCCACCCTGAAGGGCACGGCGCAGCTCTTCTGTGTTTCTTCCGCCTGCCTGTGTTGGGGATCGCAGTGGAGGCTTCTTCTCCGGGGTGCACGGAGACCACCGGAAGTGGCCCGTGAGGTCTGCAGGTTTGAGAGCTGCCTGTCCTGGTTCTCTACCTCCTGCTTGGAGGTAGTAGGAGGAGTCAGGATGTCTGCTGCCACCGCTCCCTTTAGGATCCCCGGTACTTGTTTGCACTTTTGAATGCACAGTGATCTCTTGCTGTTCGTGTGGTTAAATATAGCCCTTACCTTGAAGCTCTTTGGAGGTGCTTCCTGTGTAGAAATCAGAAATGCTGGAGATAAGAGTTGGATGAAACACAGGAGCAGGGGTGCAGGACGGTGAGATTCCAGAGTTTTGTTAAGCAGGCAGGTGTTGCACCCCTATAAATGATAATGGACGGAGAGTGATGGGATGGGATGGGAGTGGTACATGCCAAGCCTGTAGAACTCGGCTTGATTTTTAAGTAAAAACCGATCTAATTCATGTTATGACTCTTCTGTGGTACATCTTTTGGAAAAGATTCTTTTTTTTTTTTCTCATTTAAGTAAAATTCCCCCAAGTCATCATATGCGGCTCCAGGTTCTCTTTCAGGATAGTTCTGCTTCAATTATACCAGATAACTCCAAGATACTTGAAGAGATGCAAGCATTCCAAGTTTTTTTCTTCTTCCAAATCTGCTATTCAGTGGTGGAATTTCTGGTACTAGAGAAGAATTCAGTGTATTAATTAAAAAGGCATTTCAGACTTGGCTTAACTGGAAAGCAGAAGGAAGAGAAATAGGCCTTTCAGACAATAGCCTGGCAAGGCTTCCTTTCTAGAATTGATTGAGACACACACGTTGGAATCCAATGTGAGTAAATGCTGAAGTATTTCAAGTTTCTTCTCATTTGCCAAACAGTTATTTGAGAATAAACTCTGGCACAGCTATAAGAAATGCCCTGGGCTCTGAAGGAGTAGGAGATTGATGCTCTAAACTGATTTTGTGTTTGTATATGTGAAATGTCACTTAAGGTGGGGCTCACAAGACCCCAGCCAACATTTTATCTCCATGTTCTTGTAGGTAACTGACATTTAATATAGTTTTCAGAAGCCCAGAATTAGGAGTGCTCATGTCATTACACTCTCATGTAAATATGTAAAATGTGGTGACATTTACGTGGTTTTAGGTTCCCCACTTTAGTTGCTGTCGGAACTGTTGGCCAGAAGAACTGGATGGAAGCAGAGGTGGATGACTCTGCCCTCCACGTAGATAGCTAGATCTTCCTTGGGAGTGCTTTGGAAACCACTGACCTGTGACGGCTTGAGACTTCTCATAATTGCTCTATTGACAGTGAAGGTCTTAGCTGAGTGTTTGTAATGAGGGCACCTCACTTGCTCTCTTTTCTGCCCTGGTTTAGTTTGTGTTTTCTGGGTGGTCCTTATTGACCTCTCTACCCTTCTCCCCTCACCTGCTCTTCCCCTCCTCCCCCGCCTATGCATTCATTTCCTGTCCCTCCTCTTTTCTTTCTTTCCCTGCCTGACTGTTGTCTTCCTTCCTAATGCCACCATCCACCTTTGCTTAATTAGAGGTGCCTGAGAAAGCAGAAGAGCGGGCTTCTAGGGAAGGAGGTGCAGGTCAGAGGTGCAGGTCAGTGCTGACTTTGACAAGTTCCAAAGTGAGAGATGGCATGAACATGTAAGGAGAATAAGGAAATTCACTTTGGGAGAGGCTGAAGAAAAATTCACCCATATGCTTTCTAACTGAAGACTCCCAACAGTCAGAGTCAAATCACATTGCCTGTGGTCCTTTCCATCCTTAGATACCCAAACTCATGAGTAGGGATGGATTTCAGCTGCCATTTTTTTTAACCTAGTGTTTTGTTGTAGATTATATGGTGAGTCATTGGCTCTAACGTGTCAGTGCGGTGGCCTTGTCTGTGTGTCTAAAACAAAAGTTCAAGAGCAGCAAGTATCTGAAATAGTTCAACTTTCAGCTTATAGGTTGATCCAGGTGGGCATGTTGTAGCTATTAGAGTAGCAACAACATTCTAAAAGGTAGATATGGCCACTGTCTCCATATGGCATTTCCATTTAATTCAAATCAGGCTAAGGAGGGAAGACACAGCGATCTGATCTGTGTGACCTTTGCATAACTGTGACCCAAATCTCACAGAAACAGCTGAAGACAGGAAAAAATTCGCCCATGGTTTCACAAGTCCAAGGTGGCGGTGAGGGTATGGCCATGCTCATGGAGCAAGAGTGTGTTCTAGAGGCTTGTCCTGTGTCTGTGGACCAGGAAGTAGAGAGAGCAAGGCCGGGTTTGAGGCAGGTGTAACTAACCTTCAAAGGCCTGCTCTGGTGACCTTCTTCTGCTAGCCAGGTCTTACCTCCTTAAGGCTCCATAGACTTCAAAATTGTACCCCAAGTTGAATACCCAACGTCCAAAACATAAGCCTTTGTGGGCATTTCAGAGTCAACCCACAGCACAGGCCTTCAGTTATGTACCACATTTCCAATTCTCAGTCGCCAGTCATGGCTGGTGACTGCTTTATTGGACACTACAGATTCAGATGATATTACCATCAGACATTTGGACAGGCATATGCTGGATGGTGTGTTATTAGCTGCTTTTCTCCTTGTTAAGACCGAATACCTGGCAAGAAGAAAAGGAAGGCTCAGTTCTGGACCAGGGTTTGAGGATACAGTCCATCCTTGTGGGGAAGGCAAGGTGATGGGAGACCGCCTGCTCCGGTCTGGGCTGGTCAAGGAGCAGGGCAGCGAACTGGCACTCACTTTTACTTACCCCTCCTCGCTCATGCTGGATGGGGCCACCCATACTGACTGTTGACTGTGTGTCTTCCCTCCTCTGTGAGGCCTTGTGGGAAACACCCTCACAGACACAACTGGAGGTTTGTGTCCTAGGGGAGTCTCAGCCCCATCTGGTTGACAGTGGCCACGAAGCATCTCAGATGGTAGTTTTTCAGAACGGATCCAATGTCATTGCGCTGTCCCTGGCAGTGTAAGAGCAGTTTCCAAGAACATGTTGAGGTTCCGCCCTCATTTACAAGTACAAAAGGGAGGGAGGCGGGAGGAGCCCACTGAGTGTCAACGTGTTTGGCTTCCTTCGACACTTTTTGGAAGGTCTGTTCATGTTTTCAGGAGAGCCTTTTGCTTCTGTGTGTGGTGAGACCCCGGTTGACTCGGAGTTAATTTTGAGGTGTAACTTTTTGTTTGTTTGTTTGGTTGCTTTGAGACAGGGTCTCTCTCGATAGCCCTGGCTGTCCTGGAAGTAGCTGTGTTGTCTAGGCTGACCTTGAACTCACAGAGATCCACCAGCCTCTGCCTCCTGAGTGCTGGGATCACAGGCATGGGCTTCCATGTCTGGCTAAGGTATAACTTTTTATCTTGTCTCACTTAACTAACTCATTTTGGATATGTTCCTATGATCCTGTAAACACTGAGATTCCTACCAAAAGAAATTGTTTTGGGAAGCATTAATTTACTTAGAGACAAGCATATGTCAGGGTTGGATACGGTAGCCAGAATTACTTCAGTTAATTTTCTTTGTTATAAAGAGAGAACTGACTAGTTTGTTTGTTTGTTTGTTTGTTTAATCATCTATTTTTTGGTGGGTAGTGGCAGATATTTCTGAAATTAGAATTAGTTAGAATTTCTGAAATTAACCCTCCCCCCCTTTAGGAAAAATAATACCTCTGTTTATCTTTGGTGCTTATTGGGAATTAGAATCATAGTTTCTTTTCTTTTAATTTAGAAATTTTGGGGGGGAGGGGGATTGGAGATGCACAGATAACAAAAAATGGTGGTGATTGAAGCATTAATAGCTTAGCCTAAGTTTTAGATTGCAAAGCAAATGAAACGCCCACTGTCACCACCACAAGACAAATTCATATTCACTGACTCTTGTTTGGGGAGGACACTTTCCTTGTTAGGAGAAGGGATTAGTGTCTGGGGTGTCAGAAGTCTCTGGAGGGAGATGAAGATTTAATCGGAAGTCTTTCGGTGGTAGTCTTTGCGTCCTCATTTGTAGTGTCTCTTCAAGTGACCGAGGCTGGAACAGAGGATGTTTTCCCCAGTAATCATCATTATTATTTTTTTTCCTAGCAATGCCCTTTCAGATTTGTGAATTGCCAACCCCAGTGCCTGACCTTTCCTAAGAACTGTTGTGGAAACATTTCTCATAGGGCTGCTTTCCTGGGTAGCGTGGAGGCTGGAACAGGGCGAGTGTTCTGTGAAGCTTCCCATCGCTGTCATCAGCATGGGCTTAAGAAGAGGGGTGCTTTGGGCCTCAGTCAGGATGGGGCTGGATCATTTACCTCTGCTGAAGTGGATATGCATACCCACCGCCTGTTTTGAAAGTGACACTCGCAGGCTAAGCGATGAGGCGGTACTCAGCTTCAGTCGGAACATCTTGCTGCTTGCTGTCATAGAAGAAGCAAGATTTTATCTGAGGGCTTCCGGTTCTGTCCTTTCAGGCAGGGTCTCGTGTAGCCAGGGTAGCTTTGAGACTAGCTGTGTAGTGGATGCTGTCCCCGAACTCCCCATCCTCCTGCTTCTGCTTCCTGGGGTTACAGATGGGCACCGTCATCCCAGGGTCTGACATCCTGTTCTTGAAGTGCCTGCCACCAGAAGCAACTGTACATGCAGCTTTGCAACTGTGTACGAGTGAAGGTGTTCTAAGGGAGAAGTGGGCAGTGAAGTGCCAGGCACCAGGAGGGTAAAAGTGTGATGCATTTTTTCTAGTACTTTGGTCACTCATATTAAAAATAAAACGAGGCTGGAGAGAAGGCTTGGTGATTAAGAGCACTGGCCGATCCTGCAGAAGAGCCGGGCTTGTTCCCAGCACCCACAGGGCAGCTCAGAACTATCCGTAGCTCCAGTTCCAGGGGATCCAGTGTCCCCTTCTGTCCTCCACTGGCACCAGGCATCTATGTATGTGTATATACAGACTTGCAAGCAAAAACCCATATAAAAACTAAAAATAAAGAAATCTCAGAGATGTTATTTTCACTGTTTATATGTGTTGTAATCTAAATACCAAATTCCCCTTCAGTTTTTGTGGGTTTTTTTTTTTGAGCTACTTAGAAGGAAGAGAGAAACCAAAATATGAAAGCTGAGTTTTATGTATTATTAAAATCATTCACACCACACTCTTGGTGTATAAGAAGTGTTTCACTCAAGTGGATACGGTGGGAGGTGCCCATTAATTAGCTAGTTCTCAATTGTTTTGCGCAGAGCTACTTTTATTTGAATAGCGTTTTATGATGAATTATATTCTTTATTATTTCGCTCCTTCTTGTTTATTTATAATCCTAGGAGTGGAGGCCAGGACTTCACACATGCTAACAGACTGGGCACAGACTCTTCAGCCTTAACTTGTATTCCTTCCTTGTGGTGGAGGTCTCTGTATAAACTGACGACATGGCCGCTCTGTGGTTAAGGGGAAGGTTTTTAATTATTATTATTATTATTATTATTATTATTATTATTATTATTATTATAGATAGGAGAGAGAGAAGAGCCCGAGGTATCTGGAGGGGCCCAGAGCAGAGAGTGGAAGAAGTAGACTGAACATGGCCAGCAGACTAAGAGAGGGGACAATGGCAGGGGGTGGAGATTAGAGATCAGGGAGAGAAGCAGAGGCACGGGAAAGGGAGAGGGAGGGAATGGATATGAATATGACTATGACTATGAATATGAATGAGTAGCTGTGGGGAGGGAAGCCCATGAGCTGGAGGGGCTTTAGGGTAGGGGAGGAGGTGAGAAGGACAAGATGCTAGCATGAATTTTGAAATGTGTAACAGGTACTTGTGATACTGAAGGAGCCTGGCTCCACAAGTGTAATCAGATTTTTTTTCTTTTTCTCTGAGCTGCCAGCTCACAATGACACGGAGGCTGGCTGATGATGATTTCTGAAAACTCAGCCTTAGCTTACACTCGTCCCACCAGCCTTATAGTCTTAAATTAACCTGCTTTTATTAATCAGCATTTTGCCATGTGGCTTTTTACCTTCCTTTAATTCTGTGTGTCTGTCTCCTTCCATGTCTCGTTGGTGTCTCCTTGTGCCTTGATTATCTCCTCCTCCTCCTCCTCTTCCTCCTCCTCCTCTTCCTCCTCCTTCTCTCTGCCCAGAAGCCCCACCTATACCCCCTGCCTAGCTATTGGCCATTCAGCTCTTTGTTACACCAGCCAGAGCAATACATTTTCACATAGTGTACAAATACCCCACAACACACAGGTAGCCATATGTCCCTTTGGCCATAGGTAGGGGAAACAACTCTTTCTGGTGGAGGATAACCAGCTCTGCAGATTCCTGAGAGCTGGCTCTTATCTGTCACCCAGAAATCCTCCCGTAGTCCAGGTTCAACTCACTGGGCTGCCTTTTGGAGTTTGGGGAACTGGCATTTCAGGCTGACCTGACAGTCACCAGTTACCTGAACATATTCTCCATGGTTCTATAGGATTGGTGGCTGTAGGTTTTAAAGATCATTTGCTATTTAACTAACCATCAGGGTGATCTCTGTTATAAAAGTGGCTTTAGGAGAACGTAGTTTGCTAAAGTAAACCGAAGATGATGATTCTAGTGTGGTCCGCTGTGCGCATATGTGAGTGTGTGTGTATGTGTGTGTGTGTGTGTGTGTGTGTGTGTGCGCGCGCGCGCGCGCGCGCGCACGCGCGCACGTGTGTGTGTGTGGGTACTTGGTCTCTTTTTTACTTTTCGATGTTTCATTCTGAAAATTCAACAGCACATTAAAACTATAGGTTGTTTCCATGCACATGCAGCCATTCCTTCTGCCTCCTAGAAGTCTGAGCTACGTCTGTCACAGCCTTGAAAGTCACATGCCATCTCCACTTCACCTAATTTAAAGGCGAATTGCTGCTTAGATAATCAAGGAAGTTTCTTTACTTTGAAGTCAATCCAGCAGTATTTTATTGCTCGATTTGTAGAAGGAACTGCCAGCCCATTAGGTTCAAAAGCCTATGGGGGCTATAGGGGCAGTTTGGCAGCGACATCTGTTCCAGGGTTAATTTGGCTGATCTGACTGCTAGGCACCTGTGCCCTTCCTCATCACCCCATGCATCTATGTTTCTTCCTCTTGGAGCCGAGGCCTGTCAGAGAGGGAGATCTTCCAGAAGAGAGGACTACCCGTCTTCTGTCAAGGTTACAGAAGCAGCTGCTCTCACCCCTCCTGGCTAGAACTTCCAAACACGCTCTTAAGATTAGGAAACTAGACCTAGTTATTAATAGAATTTGTCCATTATACTTACTTTATTGTGTGCCAGTGGCAGGCTCAGTTGAAGGAAAGGAGATGTACAACTTTACCTCTTAGAAAATTGTAAGATTTTCCTGGTAAAGGCCTTTTCCTAAAATACCCTGTGCTTTTAGATGTAGGGAGAGGGCTAAGTGTCTTCTTTATTAAGTTAGAGACTTCGGTGTACTACAAAGAACGAACAGATCCGGACATGGGTTTGGAGCTGTGGGAGAATCCTTCCTGGGCTGGTCCAGTTGCCCCTTTCCCACGGAAGGAGAAAGCCATGAGAAAAGGATGTTTCCTGGGCCTCTGAGGCTATAAATAACTCCGAGTCAATTCTTTTGAACTCCTCCAACATTATACTAGTCATCACAGACGGTCATTATGGAAACTTTGTGTAACCCGGATGAGCAAAAGTGCAGAGTATCGTTACTTCAGACTGGAGACACTGCTTGAGTTTTGGTGTTGGCAAGATAGGTTCAATCAGATACTGAAACTGGAAAAAGTGAATTGATAGTTTTAGAAATTGCTATGTTTTCCAGTTTTAGAACTATCACATATAATTTGTTTAGAACAACAAAAAATTGTTTTAGAGTAATACTTGGTTGGCCAAAGTGATTTGTTCTCTGAGAACTCAGTGCACACTCCCAGTCAGGTGCACTCTGTTACTACTGAAGTGAGTGTGGAAATTTATTGTTGCTGATACAAAAGTGTTTTCATGGTCCCAGGATGGATTGGCTGCAACCTTACGTTTGTGTTATAATTTAATGTTTCTCAAAATTACTTTTTACAAACTTGGACTTTGTCCTCTGTATCCCACTGGAGAACTCTTTCCTGCTACACACTACTTTGCTTAGTGAAAGTTAAGCAGTTTACAGCTGTGGTTTCCAGAAAAGTTAGGAGCAGGGTAACTTTTCAGGTTGCAGTTGTAGCTCGGTGGTAGGGCCCTTGCTGAGCTTACACAAGACTTCCTGTGTGTTTGAACTCAAGTGCAACCCCCTCCCCCAACACACATACTCAACCCCTGCACAAATAAATAAAATGACGTCCTTATCTGAATTGAGCAGTTAAGTTCTGAATTCCACACTGACCTTTTGTCTAAACCTGGAAGTGGCAATGTGGTTTTTTGTTTGTTTGTTTGTTTTTTGTTGTTTTCTAGATTGGTTAAATATGTGATACTTTTTTTTTTTTTTTAATAGAATTAGCTAGCTGGTTTGTGGCATGGAATCCTTGGGAATTTGATGATGTGATTGTTTAATACTTTCGTCTTTTAAATTTCAAGGATTTCATAGTAGTAGAGTGAAAGAATAAAATAGAAATAGCTATTGCCTTTGCTAACTTCCCTGTTATTTAAAATAAGATTAAGTTCTAGTGGTAGACTAAATCAGTATCTAATCAATGAAAATACTCCTTAATTTCCATTGCCCAGAGGTGGCCTCCATGGCTAGTTTTGTGGGTATTGTTTCTTTCTTTTCCTTGGTGAGTGTATAGACACACACACACACACTTCCAAAACGCACTGACTGTGTGTGTAGTATAGTGACTTTACTTACTATTAGACAACGTACACATTTTACTTTTAGAGAGTCATAGCCACATGTGCATTGCTTGTACAGTTACTTCTCTAGATTTTCTCTGTATGTCTTTACTAAAGCATGCAGACTGCAGATATTGACCGTGACCATTCTAGGTCATTCTTCATCGATCCATGTCTTCTTAGGCGAATTCCTATTCAAGATTGAGTTTTGTGCTAAAAGACACACCTTGATTTATTTAGCCAGTTCCTTGATTGCTGAACTCACTTGATTGGTGCCAGGCTTTCAGTGTCTCATGGGATGTGTATCTAGAATTGGGATTTATACTTTGGATAGTGCTGTGAAATTTCTCTGCATTTATCTATCTATCTATCTATCTATCTATCTATCTATCTATCTATCTATCTATTCATTCATTCATTTATTTATTTATTTATGGTAATGATTGCCTGCTTATTTGCCCATTACTGGCTTTTATAGCTAGAAGGCAGTGAGAATGAAAGGGATCCTTCTTTATCTCCCACCTTACTCCTCGCTGCTGAGCCACCTCTCCAGCCCCGGCCCCAGCCTTGATTCCCTTCCTTAGATGCCCTGCCCCGGATCCCTGGTTAGTGCTTCTGCACTGAGTTTGCATCCGTGTTCGTCAGCCCATAGCATCAAGTTTGGAAGAACCAGATGATACAGGGACTCAGCACTTCCTTTTCTACAGAGAGAAGTGGTGGATAGGATGGTGGGGAAAAGAGCAATATTTTCACCTGAGGTTAGAGAGTGAGTGAAAGTTATGTAATTTTGTGGTCTGAAAAGGAAATGCCACCAAAGTCATTTCTGTGGAGAAATTTATGGAAAGCTTTTCTGAGTTGGTGAGAAATCTGGATTATAGACTACAACAGAATTGACTAACCTCTTCCTTTGGTTGGGCGGGATAGGGACTCAATATAATTACCCAAGTAATAGTGTATTTTTGATAAGGACGGTGTGAGAATAGCAAGCTAGCACTGCAGCTCTCCACCTCGGGCTCTTCAGGAGTCCAGGTAAAGCTGAGCACCTACCGGAGGCTCTGGGAAGGGATAAAGAAGTGCAAGGTGGACCTGACCGCGGCTGCAGGAGCTCTGATGTCCTCTCTCTTGTGGATCCTGTTTCTTACTAATTCTAAACTGAGCAGCCGGTGTGCTTGCCCTTGCTCCTGTTGGCCTGCTGCTTCCAGCATCCTCTCCTCTGGTCCAAGGTTTCTGCTTAGTCCAAGCTTCGTCCCGTATGAGGCCTCTTAGGCAACTCAGTTTCTCCGTTTGCTTTCCTTTTTAGGCACACTCATAGTTGCTGGGTTTTCTTATAATTTCCCAGTCCTCCTCCCAGAGAACAAGAGTCTGAGGATTCTTGTCTGTTTGTTTTTTATTTTGATTTTTTGAGACAGGGTTTCTCTGTATAGCCCTGGCTGTCCTGGAACTCGCTCTGTAGACCAGGCTGGTCTCGAACTCACAGAAATCCACCTGCTTCTGCTTCCCAATTGAGACTAAAGGTGTGCACCATCACCATCCAGCTAAGTCCGATGATTTTTTCCTAATCATTTTGTGAGACTTCTTGATTATTATGAATGTAGACATCTATCTCCCTCTCTGCTTGGATAATGACTTCAAAAACTCCTGGCTGGACAGGGACCTCAGGTACAGCAGGTACCTCATGTGAGCAATTTATGTAACATCCCTCTTGGGTGGCTAACAGATCATCTATTTGAAATGGCTCTGAGGAGTGGAGGGGGAAGGAGGGATGGGGCGAGGGAACAGAACATCTCATGTAATCTGCAAGATGTCATCCTAAACATTTTTTTTTTTTCAATTTTCTAAGTCACTGGATACTTTCCTTGGAATTAACCTCCCCTCTCCCCCTTCTCATAAGGATTATAAATCTGGGAAATGAATGCTCTTCCTCAGTTGTGAACTATCTGAAACTCCGAAATGCCAGTACCCAAGTCGCCCTTTCTGCTTGATCTACTGGGAGCATGAAATAGCGCATCCTGTTCGTGCAAGGACAGCAAGGTTCTGAAAAACATACCCACAACCCGATCCTCTCGGAAGCACTCATTTTCTGTGTCAGAAGTTAGCTCAGCAGTGTTTTCTCCATGGATATTGGGAAGAGAATCTGATACTCCCAAATTTTGTGCTGTGTTTGGTGATCTGGCCTGTGCGTCAGGGATGAAAGCTTGTAAACTGCCCTTTGGAAGGAAGAGTTGGTCTTCTCTTCCTGAGGGTCACTATTGATTTCTCCCCCTTCCCGCCTCCCACACCTCCTCCTCCTTCACTTGGAAGCCATGGCTAATACTGGTCATTTGAATGTGCCAGTCAGCATCATGGTTCTTAACCTTGGTGTATGCCCCTTAGAACCTCAGAGGGCAGCTGCCCTGTCCCTTGTTTGAGTGAGAACTAAGTTCATTAAAGGCTGTTTGAGTTTGGTTGAGGATCACTTGAAATGTAATCTGATTTGAGAGGCAGCTTTTAAGCTCCTGTTTATGGACAGATTGTTTTGATTATCATTTGGTGGGAATTTTTGTTGAGTAAAACAGAAGCAACGTCACCGTATTTGGAGAGGGATTCTAAATGGTCTGACCATGTGTAAGAATGTTTCCCCTGGAAGTTTAAATGCCTTTTAAAAATCTGCTTTAAAAATGCAGTTTTAGTTCATGAGCAGAATCAAGCATTATTACTTTAATTAAAGACTTTGCAGTGCTGCCTATTACTTATGAAAAAAACTTTGAAATCATTTTTGGTAAGAACATGGGCCATTGTAGGCCTTTCCTTAGCTCGTAGGTATGTTAATCCCCATTTGATTGCTTTGCAGGGAGTTGACAGTCACCAGGAGCCTGGTTTAGAGTCCGTTCGTAAATGAGCTTTCTTTTAGTTATTATTTTGTGAGGAAATAAAGAACTTTCCTACTGTTTTATTATACATTTGACGTTGTGGGGCTCTGTCCTTTGTCTACTGGTCCCTGCTGGTCAGTGTCCCTTGTTAACAGGTAGCATACGTGCAGGTTTCTCTTTGTCACTTTTGTTAGAGTTACTCATTCAAAAGAATATCCTATTTTCTTTACATTGGATATAATTTTCATTACACTCTACTTTCTCTTCTTTAAAGGGCCAAAAATGTGCATGAGTTTGATTATGTAGAACATATGACTGGGTATTATCTTTGCTTCATTTGTGTGGAGGTAAAAGATATGTCCGTACATGTCTATAAAATTACACAGCACAAAGGTGAAATGATGGATAAGTGACTGGACTCTTGTAGAATGTCATATTTTGTAATATAATCAAGAAAATATCCAGATGACATTGTCTTCTCCAGGACTTTTGAGAGAAATTCAAGCTGGCAAACTCATTATATCATCATCACCACCATCATCATCATCATCATCATCATCATCATCATCATCATCATTTCCCTCATCATTATTTTGAGTCAGGGTCTTGCTATGTAGCTTATAGTCATTTCAAACTTGAACTCCTTGTCACTTTTCCTCAACCTCTTGAAAACTAATCCTTTAGTCAGGGATGATTCTGACAGATACTTAGAGAGTACCCGAGGCCCCCTGACAAGACTTGACCATACCTATGTCTGATGCCCACTCACCTAGGTCTTTTTGAGGGCTGATAGGATTGTCCTGGTTTTGTAAATTGTGAGCCCGACTTTGGTGGTCGGTTGAAGGCCACACAGCTGGATCTGAACCCAGCCCTGGCTGGATTGCACAGCTCAGGTCCTTTCCAGGCTCCCTGTTGCCCTGCTCTGCCTTCACTCTTCATCTGCTTTTACGATTTTCAGATACTCATTGCAAAGAGTGCATTTATGGAAGTAAGGCCCTTATTTGTGTAGTTATTAATTTTGAGACAGGGTCTTGCTGTGTAGTTCTGGCTGACCTGGAACTCACTCTATAGAGCAGGTTGGCCTCAAATTCACATCTTCTGCCTCTGCCCCAGCCTCCCTCCCCCACCAAGAGCTGGTATTAAATATATACACCACCATGCCAAGCAGGCCATTATTTAAAATGCTATCCTGTGGTATTTAGACTTGAAACCAAGAGGACTTCCAGGGTCATCACACATGGCCTTGTCACTATTGAGTTTCTTGGCCCCATGATGCTTTATCAAGTTCAAGACCAGCATAGTGGTTTTCGAGGTTGTAAGAATTAATGATCATGATTTCGAGGAGAAAGCACAGGGGCCTGCCCTGCACCTTGTGAAGCCAGGTGGTCAGGCACTAGAGAGAGAGAGAGACAGGGTTGTTTATGTCCTGTGGAGAGAGGCAGATCTGAAGAGACGAAGGTGCTGAGGAACAGGCTCTGGTGGGTGGCTTGCTTGCTACCCAGGGCCATGGTGATTACCTGGCTTGGGCTGCTACCAAGGCCTGTATCTCGGTCTGTGACCCTGCTCTATCCATAGTCTGTGTTGATGTCCTTGGTGCCTGTTACCAAACACAAAGTTGTCACTGGCTGCAACACTAGGGGAAACTGGCCCTGGCCCTCTCACGCTACAGCACTCAGGAGAGCTGGTCCTGCACCTCACCTGGGCAGCATAGTAGAGCTGACCTTGCTGGCAGGGATGAGGTTGAGCCTGCCCTGAGGGGGTGAGAGCGGGATAGCTAGCCCTGTGTTCCTTGTCTGCCATGTGGTGGTGAGGGTGAGGGAAAGATGCCCAACCCCCCAGGCCCTGCCACCTGCAGCAGGTGAGGGAGCAGACCCCTCCCCCTTAGACCTGTGACCCTCAGGGTTGGCTTACCCACACGCCTAAGGGGGAGGCCTCGAACTCTGCAGCGCTGCCCAGGCTCTTTCACCCAATGGAGCAAGGAGCAATGCTGCAGAGCTACCCTAGTGATGGGAATGAGAGAGAGAGCTAGTGGGTTGACCCACCCTGCAACCACCCAGGCTCAGAACCAGGGTTATGAGTTGGCTCACCCCAAGATTCACCCATCTATGATCTGCTGGAGCACGTGAAGGGGCATGTCCTGCAGATCAAAAGCTACAGGATCTCCATGACACAGGACAACAACAGTATATCCAAGAGGAGTCCCATTGAGGGTCTAGTATTGATTGTGTAGCAGAAACCAGAAAAAAGGGGTAATAGTGGTTAGAACAGAGAAGTTAGTGTGTTTCAACTCTTTGATTTAAAAGCTTTTGTAGCTCCAATTTTAATCCTTATAACAACTCAGACAGGCGTTACTATTAGTCAGCCTTCTCTCATACTGTTAGTCAATCCTCCACTACTATAATAATTTCCATGTCATTGTACCCTTGTATCAATTAGCTAATTGAAAATTCACCGACCAGAGAATTCACTGTCAGTAATGTACAATAATTAAAATCGATGAAGGCTCTCTCTAAGCTTTATGTTTTATTATCTTTTTACATATTTACCTGGTATTTTAATACATTTCTCTTGAGGAGGTAGAAAAGAATCTTATGATAATTCCATAAATTAGTTACATGTGTCATGAATAAAAACAGTGAGAGTAGAATTGCCTACATTTCCGACTGGTTTTTATGTGACCTCAAGATAATTTAGCCTGCTGTATCGGTAGTGAGAAATCTGAAGATGATATGAGAAGATAAGGAACCTTGAAAAGTGCCTCTCCTTTATGCCTCACATCTTTCCGTTGTCATTCCGAGCTGATAAATAAGTTGCATGAAGCAGAAATCTCCCTGCCCTGTCATTTGCCTGAATCTGCAATGGAGACACTGGGAAGTTAAGAAACAAAGAAACAAATGGTAGTATGTAGCTGAAGGTTTTCCTGTGCTCGCCTGGCACCAAGGACCCGACAGCCACTTACAAAATAATCACTTAGAAACTTACATTAACTAAAACTGCTCGGCCATCAGCTCAGGCTAACTATTCACTAGCTCTTACACTTCAATTAGCCCATAATTTTTATTTATGTTTAGCCACGTGGCTTGGTACCTTTACTCAGTTCTGACTTTACATTCTGCTTCCTTTGTGTCTGGCTGGCGACTCCTGACTCAGCCTTCCTCTTCCCAGATTTCTCTTCTCTCTGCTTATCCCACCCATACTATTTTTCTTGCCTGGCTACTGGCCAATCAGCGTTTTATTTATCAACCAAATCAGAGCAACATATTCACAGCATACAGAGTGATATCCACAATAGTAGTATAATACGAAAATGCTAACAACTTTGAAGAACACAGAATTTTTTTGTTTTGTTTTGTTTTTTCGAGACAGGGTTTCCCTGTGTAGTTTTCTGCCTTTCCTGGAACTCACTTGGTAGGCCAGGCTGGCCTTGAACTCACAGAGATCCACCTGCCTCTGCCTCCCGAGTGCTGGGATTAAAGGTGTGTGCCACCACTACCTGGCAGAACACAGAATTTTGAAAGTGGGTATAAAGTTCATTCTAGAAGGGACTCTCTGGTGCCGGAGAGATGGCTCAGCAGTTAAGAGCACTGGCTGCTCTCCCAGAGGACCTGGGTTCAGTTTCCAGCACCCACATGGCAGCTCACAGTAACTCCAGTTCTAGGGCATCTGACACCCTCACACCAATTCACATAAAATAAAGTTAAATATATATATTTTTTTAAAATAAGGGATTCCCTGCTCAGGTGAAGAAATCTTAGGGGGTATGTAGTTCCCATCATTGAAACCAAACTAAAACGTCAGCACAAGCAAGCAGTCTGTTAAAAACCTAAAAGAAAGGGAAACCAAAGATGCAGACACATCCCTCTATAAATATGCCTGTCATCTCCTGGCAGACAGTCTAGGATGCTGGCTGGGTTGGAAGCTTCTGCCTTACATTTTTAAGAAAGTGCAATCATGTTCCCTAGATCACCGAAAAGAGCCTGGGAAAGTGGTTGTCACTGTTTTAGAAAGACCAGAGTGAGTGGGGGGTCAGCCGATGGACAGAGATGTGGGTTATCCTTCATCAGTTTATTTGCTCTTCATTGAGCTAGGCATTTCTATACCCCAATGATATTCTCTTAGGGTTCTGACCTTGAAAACCTTGGAAAGTCTGAAGGAGAAAAACAGACAGGGAAGTTCCAGGCTGGTGAGGTCATTCTCTAGTAGAGGTGTGTAACATTGAGAGCCAGACACCCATCTCCAAAGTCCTTCTGTTTTCCATGGACAGCATGCCCTATGACTACTGTCCTGTCCCAAAGGAAGGGGTTTCTAACCCACTTTGCAGAATCTTAGCCACTGTGCACAGTTTGTACCGAGACAAAGTTGAAGTGTTGGGTAGGGCTGTTTCCTCAGCTTGGCAGTTCTGATCATAGAAGTTCCTGAAGCTTAGTGCTTCCTGCACAAATGCTAAGGCTTGCATATCGTACGCATCTGTCTTTTGATATGTGTGTACAGCAACATCATGCTTTTATCTTACAAGCAAACCCTGAACTCTGAGACCATCATTGTTTAAACCTTCAACAAGGAAGAGAAATGATGAAAAGACACAGTGTTTTTGTGTTGTTCTTAGTAACTAAATTTGCCATTGTTATGAAAAACTCAACAAATGACCACAGGATGCGAATTTAATGGATTTGTGCATTTGAACAAAGGTATTCTAGTTGTAGTGGAATTTTTCATTTCCCATTATCCTTCTCAGTGGTGACTTTCCTGCCTGGGCAGAAATCAATAGCAGCTCATTATGATTTAATGAGGTAAATAATTCCAATGCAAAAGAAACAGACCCAGGAAGCAAAACGGTTCACTGTATTTCTGACTCTGTCTTCTAGATCGGCATTTGAAGTCAACCATTCTTAGCTTTTATTAGAAAAACAACATGCAAGGTTGTTTTTCCTTTTTATGTTCTTTGGATTGCTAGAGAAGGAAACCTAGTGCTATAGAAAATGGTAGGCAAGCACATTAATACAGACCTTCATCTCCTGCCAGGTAGCATGAAAAAAAAAAAAAAAGAAGAAAAAACCCCCACAAAACCCTGTATTACAGGTTGTGTTCAAGTGCGTGAGTGCATGTGTGTGTGCGTGTGCGTGTGCGTGTGTGTGTGTGTGTGTGTGTGTGTGTGTGCGCGCGCTTTAGTGTGACACTTGCAATTCCATTATATTGTTCAGTTAAAACAAAAGCTTTCCTTTTGTGAAACAGAGCAAAGTTACAGCAGAGAACCAGTGGGAATACTAGCACTTATTTATTTATTTATCTATCTATCTATCTATCTATCTATCTATTTATTTATTTATTTGAGGATTGTTTTGTTTTGGTCCAGTTGAGATGGCTTACCTTGCCTTTCATTTGTCATTGGCTATACATATCAGTCACTTGATGGGAAAAGTGTTGTGTGTATGTAGGTGGAACCCAGAGCCTTGAACTTGGGAGACAAATGCTTTCCTCTGAGCTGCACCCCCAGCCCTAGTCTCATGTTATTTAATAAACACACCAAGCCAGTGAGGAAGGTTAAGCCCAGAGTATAACAAAAATGGCTAGGATCAGATTGAATTTCAGTTTCTTTCTCCTAACTCCCCGTGACTTCTGTTTGTATCATCTATCTGTCTGTCTGCCTGTCTGCCTGCCTATTTGTCCATCATCCATTCATTTATCCATTCATCCATCCATCATCCATCCATCCATGCATCTCCATCCATTATCCATATATCCATTCTTCCATCCATCCATCATCCATGTATCATCTATTCCTCTATCCATCAATCATCCACTCCTCCCTCCATCCATTCATCTATTCTTCCATCCATCTATCATCCATCCGTCCATCATCCATTCTTCCATCATCCATCATTCATCCATTCATCCATGCATCATCCATCCATCCATCCATCCATCCATCCATCCATCCATCCATCCTCCCATCTATCCATCTATCCATCCATCCTGTCTTCTGTTTGCCTGACTGTTTACATACCTACCTACCTACCTACCTACCTACCTACCTACCTACCTACTTACCTATCTGGAGATTCTCCTGCCTCTGCCCAGTGCTGGGACTACAGGTGTGCACTATTGCCCTGGGCCATAAGTCATTTCCTAACCATTATTGCTATACTGCTTTGAGTGTTTTCTTCTTCATCCCAAGAGACCCTGTGCCCTGGAAACCAGCAGTGTCCCAGTGTTGTTTGGCATTTACTGTCTTGTTCATTAAGATAGTTAGAAACTATCTTGGTGGCTCCCCATGCCTCACTGGTGCCCTCTCTTACCTTAATGTTAGGAAGGGAGACCCATCGAGTTCTTTTTACATGATTCGTTGCTTGTACTGACTAGATCTTTCTCTCTTTTAATTTTTTTCTCCTAGTGCTAGGAATTGAACCCAGGGCCTCACACGTGCTAGCTGCATGGGTACTAGGCTAGCCACTGACCACCGATTCTACTAATCTGCTTCATAGGTTTACTTTAAATTTTATCATTCAAAGATGATTTGCTTATCTTACTGTGGACTGAATCTCCAGACATAACAGTATTGTCAGCAGTGTTAGAGAGACACTGTCCAGTATTTCTGCTAGCAGAGAGAAGAGTTCTTCTCCTCCTTAGGGACCTCCACTCAGGTAAAACTGGGTTTTTAACTGCTGCAGAAAAAATTTCACAATGAGCCAGAGTGAACCAAAGCTAGTGAGCTTTCTCAGATGAGGGAAAGTACATGCCGAGAGGATGGAGTTGGAAGGGGTGGGGAGGGAAGGAGGTGAGGACTGATTTTTATAGTATGCATTTTAGATACATATAGGCTTCTCAAAGACTTTCGTGTGTCTTTATAAAGGCTGTATGTCTATGATCCTGTATCTCTCTTAAGTTATGTCAAAGGATGTCATTGACAACTAAGCTTGAAGATGATAAAAGCTTAAACTTCAAATAAAACTTAAAAAAGTAAGTAGAATGATATGTGCTCATAGTCTTATCTTTAAAGCTTTGAATTTTTGTTAAATTTTACTAATTAATCACCTTGAAAATGAATAAGGAAGTCACATACCAAAATTAACTATACTCCAAATCTATATAACTCTGAACTTCCACACAGTTAGGATAGGCACTTTGGAGTAGAAGCTGTAGGCTTCCTTTAGGCTTTACACATTCAGTGTTCTCATGTGTTTTATGCACCAAGCCACCACCCAAACAGAACAATCCACACCACAATTAGAACTAGGAAAACAATCAGCTTTATATCCTCTGTCATAACTCATGTCCGTCCCCTGCATCCAGCCCTTCCTCCTCCCCAATGTTTATCCTTTCCTGTTCCCTTTGCTCCATGTTATACTGTACCCCCCAGCAATATTTGCTTCCATATACATAGCATTGGCTAGATTCCACATATGAGAGAGAACATGTGTTTTGATTTTTCCTTCTGAGATTGTATGAGACCTCACTCATTTTTCTAAAAAAAAAAAAAAAAAAAAAAAAAAAAAAAAAATGGCTTCATTTAACTTCAAAGTTTTCTTTTGTAAATGAAATTGTTAGGTGCTTCTGAGGCATATGGTTTAGATTTAGGGGTGAGGGAAACACTAATATGGGAAAACTGAAGTAAATGCTGGCTCTAAGTGAGCATTTACTTAGCGTATAAACTAAGCATTTACTTACCCTGGGTTTGATTCCTAGCAGTGGATGAAAAAGATTAAAAGAGAGAAAAAAATCGTTTGTTGCTTTTATCAATCTTGCTTGAGATGTCTTTAGGGAAACATTCTTTTTGGTTTTGTTGTTTTGTTTTCTGAGACAGGGTTTCTCTGTGTAGCCTTGGCTGTCCTAGAGTTCGATCTGTGGACCAGGTTGGCCTTGAACTCAGAGAGATCCGCCTGCCTTTGCCTTCTGGGTGCTGGGATTAAAGGCAGAAAACGTATTTATCTGTGGGAAGTTTTGGCTTTAGGCGTTGTATTGAGTTTCTTGACTCAGCAAGAAAGACAAAATTGATCCCTGAGTAAAGGGGCAGCTTTGTTCACCTGCTGTGCCCCCTTATCTTGCCCCGTTTTCCCTTATTGCTGTAGTGTGCTATGTACATTCTCAAAGGATGATGAGGAGTTCCTCATGTTCAGGTTGATTATATTGTTCCCCCACATTAAAATTTGCTAACTAAGAGCTACGTGGTTTATCATTATTATTTAGGTACATTGTTCTTTTAAATGGAGATGCTAATCAGTGGCAGTGGTTTGTAAGCTTGGACCTGTAGACAGCAAGGGGTTGCTAGGCGAGCATCTTTGAGAGGTATTTTTTTTGCACGAAGAGAGTGAATTGATTTGCTGCTTTGCATTTGGAGAGAAGGTCAGTAGATGAGGCCAGTTTTCTCTAGCTAAGGGCATTTGTCTGATTGGCGTGGGTGTGGGCAGCGGAAGGATGGGGACCTACAAACAACTCTGTGATTTAGTAGGAGGGAAGTAAAAGCCTTTCCCTCCTTCCGAAAGGGGACAGAGCTGGAGACCTTTGAGCATGTCCCTGAAGCCTTTAATTTTATCTGTTCTCTGCAAGACGTTGACTTATAGAGTGAAAAGTTACATGTAAAATTGCTTCTTGACCACGACAGGATGATGTCCCAATTAATCTATCACAGGTTGAAAATCTCACCAATCATGATGGGTTTAATGCACTCAGCCTGCCATACACCATGGTCTAGCTACTACCCTCATGATCACATGGCCTACTGGGAGCCAGGCTCTCTGATACTGTCTAGCACTGAAAGAAAGTACTGCATATTGCTATGGATAAGGACGAGATAGAAATTCAAAAACTGGGGCCGGGGAGATGGCTCAGTGATAAAGAGCACTGGTTGCTCTTCCAAAGGACCCTGGTTCGAATCCCAGCGCTCCTGTGGCAGCTCACATCTGTCTAGAACTCCAGAGGATCTGATGCCCTCTTCTGAATTCTGTAGGCACTATATGCATATGCTGTACAGACATACATGGAGGCAAAGCACCCATGCACATAAAATAAATAAATAAATTTAAAATTTTCACAGTTCTTAACATGTGAATATCACTTTGGCAGTGTGTAACAAAGTAGAAAACTCATTAAGTCTAACCATTTAAGTGTGGGACTGTCTATATGGAATGTCTTCAGATCTGCCTAAGATGCTTTCCCCATCTCCCCATTGGATATAAAAAGACATGTGTAGAACTCTAAAGTGCTGTGGATACCATGTAGGGCCTTAAGATTTAAGATTCTGCTTGGATATTTTTGTAGTCACTGCCCGTGAATGTGACGGTGGTGTGGTATCACTTTCCTCTATATCTGGAGTTGCTGCCCCATCTGTAAGACTATTGGGATACTTTTCTCCCAGATAAGGTACATGAATGGAAAAGGAGTGAGGAAGAACACCCCAGATGTTATGCTGTTCAAACATCTTTGCAGTAGCAACTCTGAGAAGGGCAGTCATTGGTCCAAGAAGGTCCTGTTTGGTTATTTGGTGATCTGAGGCATTTGTGCTTTGAAGGTCTTGGCTTTCTGTTTTTTGTTCTATACATCTTACTTAAGCCCCTTCCTGAGCAGGTCGCAGTCTCCTTTTTAAAATAGCCTTCCATTATTCCTCCACACTACCTCTATAGTGCCTTCTAGAAGTAAATGGGGATCTATCATACGCCCCTCCCCCACATCCTAAATTACAGTCCTCAACTGGGCGGTGGTGGTGCACACCTTTAATCTCAGCACTTGGGAGGTAGAAGCAGGAGGATCTCTGTGAGTTCTAGGCCAGCCTGGTCTGCAGAGTGAGTTCTAGGACAGCCAGGGCTACATGGAAAAACCCTGTCTCACAAAACACAACAAAATTACGAATCTTCTAAAATTCAGCCCAAACACTCCTCCCAAAATCATGATTATGAGAGTTCTAAGGGTGGTTACTGGCTGCCCTATGTTTCAGCCACTTAGGTGTAAAGCTTGCCTTCTCTAGTCCTTGTTTTGTTCCTGGAGAATAAGTGTGCTGCTTTAGATCCCAACTACTGTAGCTTGATGTGGCTCAGGCCACGTGGTGATGATTTGTTTTTGATGTCATGGACAGCCATTTGCCTTTGACCGTCTGATGATCTTGGTGTCCAATCCAGACTTCCCCTTTTCTCCAGTTTTAAACCTTCTGGGATATTTTGGTTTTTAACTCCGGTAGGGAGTGTATCCTGTAGTCTTTCCTTCCCTGTGTGCTTGAATGCCTATGGAATAACAGGCAACTCTGTTGCTTTTGATGCTGAGCCTTTCTAGTCCACAGTCACGAGTCTCTCTGGGGACACTGTCCACACCTTGGGTGAGCATTTGCATGGAAAGGTGGGGTTGCAGAGGAGCAAGTCCCAGTGTCCTCTGCCTGTCACATACGATGCTTCTGTACTCACTGCTGTTCTAAATGGTTGGACTTCCTGTAATTTTCCCGGAAAAGACTGGCGGTTACTGTGAAAGGGATATTCTCAGTATTTTGCTTGGGAATTTTTCTCAGCCTTTGCGGTTCTATACGTTTCTTTCTGACTTGGACATCTACACTAGGCTGTTAGTCTCTGTGTATAGATGAGACAGTACCTTCTGCCATCCCCCAGACCTCATGCAAGCAACAGCAGCAACACTGACTGCAAGGATTCAGAAGGGGAGCTTTGTTGGGCAGAACACAGGGCCCAACGGTGACATCCTTTTCCAGTATCCGTGGTCCTCTGCATCAGGACTCCTGTGGGCAGATTCATGTCAGTGACTTCCGTGCCCTTAATGGCAATGTGATATGATAAGAGCAGATGTTTATTTGGTCCCTCTCCACCAAAGAGGAGAGTTAAGGGGCTGGAGAGATGGCTCAGCAGTTAAGAGCACTGGTTGCTCTTCCAAAGGATCTGGGTTCAATTCCTAGTACCCACATGGCAATTCCCAGCTGTCTGTAACTCCAGATCCAGAGGATCAGACACCCTCACCCAAATACAACAATGCCCAGAAAAAATTAAAAAAAAATATATATATGTTTTAAAGAAGAGAGTTTAAAGGGTTTGGTGCTAGTAAACTATTCCATCGAAATCATGTGAACATGGATGCTACCTTGATATATGTAGTTAGGTCTCCCCCAGCTGGCTTTGACACACATACGCAACACATGCACTCTTACATTTTGTGGCCAATGAGGCAAGGAGAGATAAGCTCTGCTCCTCAATGAGAAGTTTTTGAGATGTGAGTTCATGTGACTATAAATTATTTTTCTGGGTCTGCATTTCTGCGGTTTAGGAAGGGGATAGAGATGTTTGTAGTAAGTAAGAATAACCAAGCAGTCCCCTGCATCTTGAGACTGGCCTGTCTGTGACTTGGGGTATTCCTAGCTCATGTACCCCCTCACATCATAATGAACATTAATAGGTGGGTGTCTTATTGCTGTGATGAAACACCATGAGCAAAAACCACGTTGGGGAGAAAAGGGTTTGTTCAGCTTACACCTCCTCAGCACTGTTCATCACGGAAGGAAGGCAGGACAGGAAAAACAAGGCAAGATCCTGGAGGCAGGAGCTGATGCAGAGGCCACGGAGGAGTGCTGCTTTCTGCCTTCCTTCCTAAGACTTGCTCAGCTTGCTCTCTTGTAGAACCCGGGACCCCCAACCCAGGGATGGCACCACCCACAATGCACTTGGCCCTCCTCCATCAATCACTAATTAAGCTGATGCCCTATAGGCTTGCCTGCATCCTGGTCTTATAAAGACATTTTCTTAATTGAGGTTCCCTCCCCTCGTATGACTTTGGCTTGTGTCAAGTTGACCTAAATCTAGCCATCACCACAGAAATATGAGACTGGTAGACCAGTGACAGGAGGCGTTCCATGTGGTGATACAATACTTCTCAGGGATCCACTGTCACTCTCCAGAGTCTTGGAATGGTTTTGAAGGCAGGAAGAGTTGCACTGAGCCTGAGTGCATCATCACTGACTTGGGCTTTGTGAGCTTCTTCAGATTCTTTAGGTACCATTTTGGGTGGAAATGCTGCCTGGCAGGTCTGTGAGGAGTGGCTTTATCTGACAAAGCTTACCTGTCACTCTGCAAGCCCAGGTCTGGAGCTGAATTTACCCAACCTGCCCTGTTCCCCAGGTGGCTCAGCTGACGTGCCCTCCTCTCCCTCCTCTCCCTGGCCCTCTAGCTTTCCTCCCTTAACTTCCTTCTTCTACATGTGCCTGTTTGGGATCGAACACCCAGTCTCACTCAGAGGCAATCACCAGCAGCTGGTGGACACCTGTAGCTTTGGCTGACTTTGGAAACGTTTGCTGACCAAGGCTACGCCTCCCTGTACAGTGAGGGCGGCATGCTGGTCCTTACCAAGTCTGGGTGGGGCTACGTGGGTCTGAGGGGTGACCTTGACCTTCTCGGAAGATTGGAGTGATGTGGCCCTAAGAAGCCTGATGGGATCTGTATGCCTTTTTATAACACAGAGGCACAGGAATGAATAATGGGTTCTTAAGCAGGTGGCTTGTCGCAGCTGTTCTGAAGGTGGCGTTTCCCCATTTTATTAGATGACTTGCCTCACAGTGAAAGAAGGCATTTTGCCCTATTTGTTTGAATTCCCAGACCTAGAAATTTCGTGTAGGAATTCCAAGATCTTAAGACAGCCAAGCACTGCTTTTGGTGTACAGGCACATGTCTGTTTCTGTCAAAATAAATAAGGCCAGTAAGTTATAAATTAGGAAAATATTTTGTGACTTGTGTTTAGTACTTTACAGACAGGATAAGCAGCTGGCCATAAACAACATCAAGTATAAGGAAAACAAACAAACAAACAAACAAAAAACAAAACCCAAGCCATCCCTGAGATGGCTGACAGAAGACCCGTTTTCTATTGGTCAAGGCTGCACCTTCTCTGAGTGGCTGAGCCCTTGCCACAGTTCCCTGTTAGTGACCCAGTCTTTACCTACCCATTTGATCACCGCCCCTTTCCTCTTCTGTCTACCAAATTGGCTCCAGGAAGAAGGAAGCCCTTGGAGGGCCTATTCCTATCAGAGCCCTGTTCCCCTGTTCCTCCTCCAGACAAAGTTTCCACCCACTTTGCTGATTTTATCTTCTCTGAAAGGTCCTCTTTGTCAAGCTTCTTGGAATTCCCTGTGGGTGGGATGCTGTGCAAAATAATAGTAATAATAATGATAACAACAACAACAACAACAGCAATAATAATAATGGTGTTTCAAAACTGCCCAGTCCTTAGAGGTGCCAAATAGCCATTGGCACTGAGAGGAGCCTCCTCTGTGGCCCTAGGGTGCAGGGGAAGTACATGGAGAGTCTGCTCTGTCCGCACCTAGCTCTGTCGTCACGACCCCTATCCCTACTGTGATAAAAGCCTTGTTTTTGGTTTCTAAACTGAATGCACGTCTTTGCTCAGCCTGGACGGGAGTATTTCCCCAAATTCCCAACTCCACCCCCACTGTGTGATTCTCTCTCCCCACCAATGTCAGGTTTGTCTCACCTGCCACCTCAAGGCAAAGGACGTTCATGACCGATTGTTTAAAAGGGCAGCTTTTTAGTTTATTTGGAGGAAAATGAAATCCCTGAGAGCTTGGTTAGGCACACTGCCTGCACTTGAGCAGGTGACATGGTGGTGTTTGAGGTTTGGAAGAGAGACACAGAAAAGTAGGGTTTTTAACATGGTAGCTGGAGCAGCCAGGATCTCAAGGCCAGCCTCATGGACTTATAATCCTGGCACGGTGTGTGGGTCACCCTCTGAGCCAATTCCAGGCCTTTAAACTTGATCCAGGCAGCCAAGCCAGGTGGTCACAGGGCTTAGGGAGGGGCCGCCTCGAAACAATGAACTCTTATCCAGCCACTTTTTTTTCCCCTCATGGTAAAAGTCAAGTTACATCAACTCCAATTTAGAGGATGTAGAAGTGGCGTGTGTGTGTGTGTGTGTGTGTGTGTGTGTGTGTGTGTGTGTGTGTGTTGTGTATGATTTGGTTATTGGTAGTGATTTGTGGGAAAGGTTTGTCTATGAGGGATATATGCAAACAATAAACCTGTTTTAGCCCAGGGTTTTATTTTGGTGCAGATGATTGCATAATGTTTTGGTTGTCATGAAATCTTTATGAACTGGTGTATTGTGTGTATGGACAAGTGCAACATCAAAAGTGAAGGAAGTTGAGACTGAGGATGCTGGTCCTTCGCCGAGGCTTCAGGGCCATCTGGTACGGGATGCTGTGCACTGTGAATGCGAGAGTGCCAAGCACATACAGCAGTGGGTAGAAATAGTGAGCGCTAAGCTGAAGGATGGAGTTTATGGCATTTGTGTTTCTCTTCTTTTTCAGGGCATCTAATGAGCAGTATTTTGGTCCTTCAGGCTGGAGAGTTCCAGCAGCTCATGGCCTGTTCATGGCTCACAGTTAATAGGGCCTGGTCATGGCCCTTCTCGGGCTTACGAGGAGACATTTGGTTTTGTGGCTTATTTTCCTTGCTCACTTCTTTTCTCTTTAGCCAACTCTTGGTGTTTTTGTCCTTTATTCGGTATAGATTCTTGTGGAACACATTGTTTTACACGTATTTTTGCCTGAAGCAAAATTGACAATAAAATTATCCTTGTTAGATCTGCCTGGCAGTTAGTACCTTCACATGTTATGTAACCAGTACCCTTCTTTCCCTCCCAAACGTTTGTGGCACTGCCCACCAATGCCTATCAAGCGGTTTCTCTCTATGCCTCCCCCTGCCGGAGCTTGGCAGGCACTCGTGTGCTTCCTGCTTCTGGAGATTTACCTGTTGTGATATTTCGTATGAACAGAATCATGCAGTATGGCAGTCTGGATGTGCATGTTTTTATCTTAAAGGCATTTGTGTGTGTGTGTGTGTGTGTGTGTGTGTGTGTGTGCGCGCGCGAGTGTGTGTATGTGTGTGTATGCACGCGTTTGCTTGTTATGTGCAAGGTGAGGTTATTGTGTGAGAGAGTGTGCACATAGGAGTACAAGTGCCTGCAGAGAGGGTGTTAGAACCCCCAGAGCTGGAGTGGTGGACAGCTGTGAACTCTCTAAGATGGGTTTTGGGAACTTAACTCGGATCCTCTTCAAAGCAGAGCATACTCAGAACAGTCTTAACTTCTGAGCCATCTCCAGTGCCCCCCCCCCCCCCCCCACACACACACTTGGTTTGTTTTATTTCTTTAGATAATGTTTCTCTCTCCTCTCTAGCCTGGAACTCACCAAATAAGCTAGGCTGGCTGGTCAGTGAGCACTAAGGATCCTCATGTATCACCCCACCACACCAGGCTTAAAAACCAAAACCCAAACCAAACAGTATTGTGCCTTGGGATCGAACTCAGGTCCCTGTGCTTGCAAAGCAAGTGCTTACCCAGCCTAACTGTGTCTGTCCTCAGTTCCACAGTCACTGTTTTTTGGGGACTGGAAGGACGCTGGTTTCCCTTTATGTCTGCGTGAGATGGCAGAGCTTCTGAAGGCCAGCCAGCGGTTGGCTGTGGGTGGACTGGCCCCGGTGCATGCTGCTTGGCTTTGTCCCCAGTGGCCTCTTTGTTTGTTGCATGTGCAATTTCAGCGCCTGCTTCCTCATGCAACCCTGTGCTGTTTTCCTACACTACCAAACTTGGCTGCAGAGTATTCTCTCAATATGCCATAATGTAGTTTTCAGATCAACCTCCTTGTATCTTCCTTCCCTCCATCCCTCCCCCCTCCCCCTTTCTTCCCTTTAACCTTCTCTTCCTGAATCACATTGAGGAATATCAAGGAGCAAAGAAAATTTTAAAGCAATAGCTATATTCACTCATTGTAGGAATACATCTAAGCAAAGGGCAGAGGCAACCATATATAAATTATTTATCTAGAAGTAACCTCTTTAAATAGTTTCAACATGGTGTTGGAGTCTCTTATGTATATTTTTGATGGGGCATGAGTACTGTAGGAGAAGGATGATACAAGAAATGAAATTTTATAATAGAAAATTTACAATATAATATTAACTATTTTGTCTAACAGAGGTGAACATTTACTAAATTCGTAAAAATCAGTGGGGACTATTTTTTTTCTGTGGTTTTTAAAAATTTTTTTTAAAACATTTCATAGAACTGTTGTGTAGTTATCTATGTAGATGGAGTCTTAGGGTTTCTTTTGCTGTGATGAAACATTATGACCACAAGAAACTTGGGGAGGAAAGGGTTTATTTTAGCTTAGAATTCTTAGGTCACGCCTCATCACTGAGGGAAGTCAAGGGAACAACTCAAAGCAGGAACTTGGAGGCAGGAACTGAAGTAGAGATCATGGAGGGGTGCTGCTTACTGGCTTAGTCTCCTTAGCTTGCTCAGCCTGCTTTCTTATAGTGTCTAGGACTACCAGCCAACGAGTAGTACTGCCCTCAGTGACCTAGGTGCTCCAACATCAATCATCAATTAAGAAAATGCACCATAGGTGTAGGAAGCTTTCTTGTTGGCCTATCTTTGGATCATCAGCCCTCAAATAATGACATGGAGACTTCTTATTAATTATGAAGGGTTGGCCTATAGCTTAGGCTTGTCTCAACTAGCTCTTATAACTTAAACCAAGACACTGATGTTAATCTATGCTCTGCCCGTGGTGTTACCTCTCTTCCATCTTGCACCTTCTGTTTCTTCTCCGTTTTTTCTGGCTGGTGACTGACTGCCTTTCTTCTTCCCAGAGTTCTCTCTCTGCCTAGAAGTCCCACCTATACCTCTTGCTAGCTATTGGACATTCAGCTTTTTATTATACCGATCCCAGCAACACATCTTTATACAGTATACAAATATTCTGCAACATATAGGTTTGTCCAAAGGCCAGTCTAGTGGGGGCATTTTTCTTAGTGGAAGTTTCCTCTCCCACATGACTCTAGTTTGTGGCAAGTTGACATAAAACTAATCCGCATGGATGGTTTTGTATTCTAGCTTTGATATATTTATTTGTTGACAGAGCTCTCAAACATAGGTCCTTGAACATGCCAGTTAAGCATTCTCCCAGAGAGTGAGGCCCACGCCCCAAACTTTTTCACTCAGCACTATTTGCTGAGGGATTTTCTTGTTTACTTTCCTGTGGTTATGTAAACATTTTAGGCTTGCTGTGGGTTCTCTTAATCTTTTCCTCCAGTCCCCACACAGAATTATAGGGAACATTGCCATGTATGCCACCTTCAATAAGAGTTGCCCGTCCTATCACAAGGGCAGTGACACATGGAGTGTGTATAAACTTAATTTCACTACTGGCAGAGGCAGATTCTTGTCCAGAATGGCAGTGCTGGAGTCTTGACTCCTGTGAATGCCTAGGGAAAAAAACCAACCAACCAACCAACCAACCAACCAACCAAACAAACAAACAAACAAAAAACCAGATGCCAAACATTACACTGGTGAGATTGAGGCCATCTTTAAGCCGACCAGGAGGTGGTGATGGTTGGAGAGCACTTGAACCCCAGGAGTCCCAGTGGGATGTATTGGGAGGAGGATGGCTCCCCATGCGATTTGTCATTTTCAAAGCCCTTCCCTCAAGGCTTGGGTGATCTCCGCAGAAGAGAATTCAGAAAGACTATAGGAGCCAGAGGTGGGAGAGATGTCTCCAGGGTGACAGTGTCTTCCAGACACAACAGGGATGAACTCACAGAGACTGTGAGAGCATACACGCACGAGCCTGCGTAGGTTCAAGCCAGATGCAAGCCCAGCACTGAGAAGAGTAAGGGAAGGCCAAGTCCCGTTGCTAACCGGGAAGCTGTTTGCAGTTGTTATGCACTGGGAATTCGGAACATCATTTTTCTCCACTAGAGTGTTACTGGATATACCAACTACACTCCAGAGCAAGACCCAAGCCCAGGGGTAGTGGGCCAACACAAAACAGACTCTCTCTGGTTTGTTTGTGGTGTGTGTGTGTGTGTATGTGTGTTTGTGTGTGTGTGTGTGTGTGTATGTGTGTGTGTGTGTGTGTGTGTGTGTGTGTACACGCACATATGCATGTTTTTTTTTTTAATTGATTTCCCTGTTGAAGTTTATCTGTTGTTTTTTTTTTTTTCCCGTTTGTTTGTTGTGTGCACATGGAAAGAGAAAACATGAGAGAATAAGAGAACAGACATGAAGTTGAGGGGGTAAGGAGGTGGGGGTGATCTGGGAGGGGTTGAAGGAGAGGAAAATATCAAAATCTATTTCTGAAACAAAACAAGTAACCAATAAAACAAGTCTTTGTGCTGAGGAGATGGCTTCGTGGGTAACAAAGATTGCTGTACAAGGGCGAGGACCTGAGTGTGAATTTCCTGAACCCACATAAAAGTCGGATGCTATGGTGCACGTGTCTGTAATCCCAGAGCTTCTGTGGAGAGATGGAAAGTGGAGACAGGAGAATCCCTGGGAGCTTTTGGGCTAGTTAGCTTGGCATATGCAGCATGCAGCTGAAAACATCAAAAAGATACCCTGTCTCAAAAATAGTGGGAGGCTAATATTGTCCTCTGACTTCTACATGGGCACTGTGGTGTGCATGCATGGACACAGAAACACAAACACATACACTCCGTATGGAAGCATGTCCTTTTCTGTATGTTTGCAGTGGGATGAGTTCTTTTGAACCTCCAGGGACTTTGCGGGTACACCCTATCTAAGTGGCTACCACAAGTGATACAGGTAAAGCCTGGTTGCACATTTAACCTGTGTCCATTACATCTAGATGGCTCACAGAGACTAAGAACTTTTCTCTTTGGTGCTGGGTCAGGAGAATTGGCCATGTGAGGAAGTTGAGACTTAGCAGAATGGAGAGCTGGCTGATTGGAAACTTACAGAGATCAATATTATCTTTTCCTCTTTATTTGAAAACGTTTTCAAAGTAAGCCACTTCCCCCCACTCTGGTGATTTTCTGATTCTGACTCTTCCTCCAGCCGTTCACTTAGGCCAACACAGTCGTAGTTTTCTCTTTGGGGTCCCTCTGTGGTAAGAAGATCCCCTGATGTGCCGTCCACCTGCCGTCATCACAGGGGGTCTTCGAGGGGTATCCGGAACTCCGAGGGAGTGGTGCGGTCTCCGGGTGGTCTTGTCCTGCTGCAGTGGACGGTTGAAAGCGTGACTGCTGCTTCCAGTTTGAGGTTTAAAACACTTCTGCTGATTCTCATCTATTGAGCTATTGGGAAATTAGTTTTTGTATTTTACTGCAGTATACATATATATTTTAAAGTTCTTGGTATATTTATTCACCGTGTGTGTGTGTGTGTGTGTGTGTGTGTGTGTGTGTGTGTGTGTGTGTATGGAGAGAGAGAGAGAGAGAGAGAGAGAGAGAGAGAGAGACATATGCAGTGCACACTGGTGTTGGGGGTGGGGTAATGGCATGGTGTGTGTGGGAATCGTAGGGGGACGGCCTGAGGAATCGGTTATCTCTACCACATTTTTTTTTTCTGTTTTGAAGGACGGGCTTCATTACATATTCACATTGTTAGAGCTTACTTATATTTAGCCCTTTGCTGCTTTGCCCTTTACTTCCCGTCCCTTGCCGGTCTCCTAAGTGTTGGGTCAGAGGTCAGTGCTATCATCTGTGCTTGGGGTGGAGGAGATTTTCTCAGGGACTTCCTTAGGCAAACATTGCTCTGAATGAATGGGTTAGTTCCCAGTGTTTACCAAGCATGTGTAGAGAGGTACTTCTTGCCCTACAAGCTGCTTCTCTTCCTGTAGAAGGAAAGTGTGTGGTCATCAAGTCATGTCTGAGCTTCCTTCTTTCAGCTCTGAGAAAAATAGAAGTCCAGTCTGAACTAAAATGTACTTTTTAAGGGTACCACTCAGACACTTTGTCAATATAAGTTTCAGCTGTGATGGCTTCTTTCTCTGGAGCCCAAACGAACAGCCATCACTAAATCGTTTGAAGAAACTTCTAGAGCCAGGCAGTGGGGTAGGAGTTCTTCTGTCTCTGGTCCTGTCTTGGTATCACCTTGGCTGTGCCTAAGGTGGCTGCTGCTGCTGCTGCTGCTGCTGCATGCAGGACTGCATGGTGCAGAATCAGAGGTGTTTTGCGTTCAGACACCCCGTGGGTCATTTTTCGTTCCCATACAATGAGTACAGGATTCCTTTGATGAGCTACTTGATGACAGAAGACAGGATGTTCGAGAACTTTTATGAAGTGGGCACATGTTGGTTACTCACAGTGAAGTAAAATTAAAACAAAACAAAAAAAAGAAAAGAAAAAAGAAAGAAAGAATGAGACTCACCTGGCAAGCAATATCAAGTCACATCTTTAAGACACAAATAGTCTTATCCCCAGAGATTACTCAGAAATCACTGGGCCAGAGGGTAAAGATGACTTAGAGGGTAGAACTTCCCTCTGGCTTACCTTACTGTTCCTGGGGTTGGTAAACTTGGCATAAATTAGAACCGGAGTGACTCTTGTCAACAGGTGCACTGGTGTCGCACCAGCAGGTGCACTGCTGAGCTCCGTGTGTGGTGGATGTGGGCTGACCAGTAAATACTTACTGCTGTTTCCTTTTGACTCAGGCGGCTGTAATGAAGCCCAGTCCTGGAGTGTAAACTTGTGTCTAGCAGGGAAGTTGAGCAATCTTACCATATTTAGTAACACCCTTGAGATGAGATAGGTGGGGAAGGATAGATAACAAGGCTTTGCCTTTTGAATGAATTTAAATAAAATTATTTTAATGGAGTTATATGGCTACTAAATAGTTCTTTTTTTTTTTTTTTTTTTTGCCATAGCATATCAAAGGTGCAAGAGTTTTAAACTGATGTAAAGGTATTGAAGTTTGTTCTGTGATTGCAAGAATAAAGAAAATGTGTTAATTACACTTCGTTTCCCCCCTTTTCACAACTATGCAGTGCCTGATCACGATCGATCCACACTCTGAGGATTTTTGTCTTACTCCAGAGAAAAACAAGTCGTCATTACATCATAGGGTCTTTGGTGTAGTTTTCGTTCAGATTTTCTTTCTTCCTTTACATTCCCACAGAAAACAGAGGGAGATTAAGGGTTTGGAAGTTCAGATTTCAGATCCATGATTTGAAATGTGACATCTGGCTTGACTGGTACATAAACAAATCCGAGTGTGTGTCTCCTGTGAGACCTGGGGCGCTGGAGGGAAAATTGGCAGCACTCTAAGCCAGAGGGCCATGGGAAGCCCAGCAATCATTTCTTTCCTTCCTCTCATAGCTGTCTCCTGAGACAGTACCTGCAGGCCCCTTTCCTGGAAGGGTTAGAAAGAAAAAAAGGTTACCAATGACCTTTGAGGTGTGCTCTTGATATTTGCATTATAATCCTGTGGGTTTATGCTTTTAATTTTTAAAATCACTGGTGATATTTGTGAAGAGTTTCAGTTTCCTTTTTATCTAAGTAGTGGCAGTATGACCCTTGGCAAGAGCGTAAGCAGCTGTACATGCCCATGACACCCACTCTGACGCCTTCAGAGTCAGAGTTCCTTTTTCAAGATGCCTGGGAATTGAGATCCCCTCCCCCCAGATTCATTAGTTATTTATCATAAGAGGAAGGCTTCAAAGTTGAATACCTAAGTCAATATTCAGATTCATGAATAAGTAATTTCCCCCCACCTCTCAGGATGCTTTTCTGGTGGTCTTTTTACACATTCCTCCATCCCTTTAAAAGTCCAACTTACTAAAATTCACCTGACTTCTGCATGGGACTTCTATCACCTTAAGTAACAAGTTATTTGTTATTTATGCATCTCAGTGCATTGTTTCACATGGGCCTGGAGATTCAAAAAGAACTCAAGACACAGGGGTTAATGAAAATAACAGGTAGGTAGGCCTCCTTGAATTTAGGTGGAAGAAGGTGGAGGTGACATTAGATGGGTTGTGCTGGCCAGGATAGGTTGGTTGCAGTGTGGTAGCCAATATCCCCTCCATCACAGGAGTTGAAAGAACCCAGGTCTGTGGTCCTGGGAGATGTCTTTCCTGCAGCCATTCAGACTGTTTCCCTCTGGTCTGTTGGCTTTCTGCTGACCCTCTGGACAGGACTAGTTGGGGTAACACTGTGCAGAAGAGTGTGTATACACACTGCTCATGTGTCATTAGCCAGAACCAGTCACATGACCTCACCTATCACTTGGTAGGCCAGAGCTTCTATACACAGGAAGGAGACACTGGTGAGGTTCAGCAGTGTCTTCTCCATGTACCTAGATAAGACCTGGGGTCTTGGCCCTCAGATTGGAGCTGGAGATGAGGATTTGGGAGACATCATAGACAGGGAAGGGAATGGTGGAGTGGATTGTAAGTGAGAGCATCTGCTTCATGTGGTCGGTTTCCATGACAGTGTCTCTGTGTGTAGCTTTCTTCACAAACTGACCTGTGTAGTGCCCTAGAAAACATGAGCAGTCAGAAAGTTCTGTTTGCTCTGCTGCTGGTGATGGGCACACAGTCTTAACGTTGTTGTGGTCTCTCAAGTGCATTTGCATTTGATCATTTGAGGGTCATACTGACTTGTGAGTTAGCTGACCCTTAGGTATTAATGACAACAGGTAGGGCTGGCAGAGCTAAGGTGGTGGTCAAATGATAATTTTTTTTTATGTCAAGGGATTAGGTGGAGTTTGCTGATATGCCTCTCCATATTAAACATCATAAAGCCCTGTTGTCTCTTTTTAAAAATATTTGTGTGTGTATTGTAGCTGAAATTTTCCTGTGTCCCACCTGGCCCATCCTGCAGCTGCTTGGACCCAAGTAAACACACAGGGGCTTATATTAATTAAAACTGCTCAGCCATTAGCTCAGGCCTACCACTGACTAGTTCTTACATTTAAACTAACCCATAATTCTTATTTATGTTTAGCCACTTGGTACCTTTTCTCAGTTCTGCCTTCACATCTTGCTTCCTCAGTGTCTGGCTGACGACTCCTGACTCAGCCTTCCCGTTCCCAGAATTCTCTTCTCTGCTTGTCCTGCCTATATTATACTTCCTGCTTGACTACTGGCCAATCAGCGTTTTATTTATCAACCAAATCAGAGCAACACACATTCACAACACACAGAATGATGATATATATGATGTATTGTGCACGTGTGTAAGTGCTACAGCACATGTGTGGAAGTCAGAGACCAACTCTGTGAAGTTTGTTCCTTCCTTCCACCTTCTTGTGGGTCCCAGGGATCAAACTCAAGTCAGCAGGCTTGCATGGCAGGCAGTTTTACGCACTGAGCCACAGCGCCAGCCTGTGTTGTCTCGTTCCAGAATGCTCATCACTTCTCCTTGGCATCATGATATATGTATGGTTCTGCTACCGAGTGAGGCACAGCTACAGAGAAGTGACCTGCTGGGGTCAGAGGCTCAGCCAGATTCTGTGGGTTTTCCTGCCCTGGTTCTCCTTCCGGTGCCTTCCTCCTTCTCACTCCTCTTCCTCTTCCTCACACTCTGCTTGTGAAGGCATGGCCTTTGGGAACAGGCCTGGCTTGGATCACATTCCTCTGAGCAGTTGTCTGAGACACAGGGCAATTCTTTCTTCAAGCCATTGTTCTTATCTGTAATGTGGGGCTCAGGAGTTATCTCTGGGTTGGTTTTTAGTACAGGTTGTGTATTCCTTATCTGAAACGTGTGGGAACAGAAGCGTTTCAGATTTTGAAATATTTGTATACCGTTTACCAGTTGAGTAAAGCTAATCTAGAAACCCAGTTGGATTAAGTAATTTATTAGCAACTTTTGCCAGATTTAGTAATTTATGCAAACCACAACACACAATAGCTGGTGTGTTTTAATTGCTCAGTAAATGTTAATTACAATAGATGTCATTGTCTTGACTATTTTCTCACTAATTCTTTTATGAAAGTTTGTTGTTTCTTTTTTATGGAACTAAGAACCAAATTGAAGGCTTTGCATGCATTTTATCACTTGAATTTCTTTCTGTCTAGAGGTAAGGAGCAGTGTTGGGGAGCTCTGGATTTGATTTCAGCACTGCATTTCTGTTTTTTCTTAAGCATGTAGTTTTAGGTGGCAAAGCAACAAATGCTTATGAAAAGACAGATTAAAAGTGATAGATGCATGAAAACAACACTCACCTGTATTCCGTATTCCACTTACAAAAGATAACAGTAATTAGTATTTTGATGTTTATCATATTCTCATAATTTTGTATTATGTTCATGATATGATATTTTATAGCTTTTTTTTTTTTTTTGATTTTTTGAGACAGGGTTTCTCTGTGTAGCTTTGTGCCTTTCCTGGGACTCACTCTGTAGACCAGGCTGGCCTTGAACTCACAGAGATCTGCCTGGCTCTGCCTCCTGAGTGCTGGGATTAAAGGCGTGTGCCACCGCCGCCTGGCTTATAGCTTGTTATTTTTATTTAATGTATATTTATTTTCTCCTTGTATCATTCTAGGTTAAAGCACTATAACTCAAAACTTGCTTTCAGAGCTGGACATGGTGGTGCATGCCTTAATCCCAGCACTTGGGAGGCAGATGCAGGCAGAACTCTGTGAGTTCTAGGCCAGCCTGGTCTACCAAGCGCGTTCCAGGAAAGGTGCAAAGCTACACAGAGAAACCCTGTCTTGAAAAACAAGAACAGAACAGAACAAAACAAAACAAACAAAAAAGGAAGCAGAGGCAGGTGGATCGCTGAGTTTGAGACCAGCCTAGTCTACAAAATGAGTTCTAGGACAGCCATGACAGTGAAACCCTGTCTGGAAAAACAAACAAAGTAAACAAACAAACCCCACAAGAAAAAATTGCTTTCAACATTTTTTATGAAAAATTCCAAATATGTGGTAACATTGAAACCATGTTGAGAATATCCATGTCTGTCATCTATATCTTTTTGTCTTTTTGTGATTCTAGGGAATCAAAGCTATGCCCCTGCCTCCTAGGCCCGAGGGACCCTCCTGTCATCTCGGCTCCCCAAGTAGCTAGGACCACAAGCACAGGCTGCTTGTCCAACCACTTGAGACATCTTGCCGCTCGGTGAACAGGGCACATAGTCTGACTTGGTGGGATTGGCACTCCACATGCGGTTTCTCTCAGCTTGTGGTTGGACAGTTGGAGCCCGACTGTTCTGTGGATTCAGGTTCCCTGGACAAGGGCATGAGGAACTGCGGCTCTTCTGTGTAACCTCTCACTTGTCTCTGGTGTCAAGGAACTCGCTGCCCCTTTCCCTGGTCCTCTTGTTTGAAGGACAGCTTCTTTCCCTTAGTTTGGTCATAATTGGTAGAGAGAGGGCAGGAGGCAAAGTGGGGCAGGTAACCTTGGCGGACACAGGAAGTCCCTCTGGCTTGGGTCACTCCAGTGACTGTTTCTAAAGTTGCCTCAAGGTGCCTGCCTTGCAGGGTGAGGCCAGGCGTGGCAGCCTTACTTGGTGTGCTGTTCCTGAGCCTGTCCCCTGTGCTGCGCCCGCCCGTGGTCAAGTGGACTGTGCTTGTTAAAGCCTCAGAACCCTCCAGGCTGCTTCTGCTCTGTGAGCACCTGCTGCCTTCCCCAAGCGTTTTTTGAGCACACACATCTGGCCTGCAAACTTTTTCAAGTTTGAAGTGGCAGAAGGCCCCTGATACTGAACAGGCCCGAGGTTTTTACTCTTCCTCACCACGTCTCACATTCCAGGGTGTTGGGTCTCAGTTTCACGTCAGCACAGTGATAGGGGCCTCTGTCTGACACTGCTGACAACTCTGGTGTGTTCTTTCTCATGGACTCGGCTTTGGACAAAATGTCTCCCCGGAGCTGAGGCCTTGACTTTATACATAGCTGGGCCCCACAGGGTCAAACTCCAGTTTTAATCCTTTTTTTCCCCCCTGCATCTTTTTTTGTTATTTTCCTGAGTACATTTGATTCGTGGCCACCTCAGGCTGATCATCCAAGGTCTGGATCATCCACGTTTCTGGATTTCCTCTCAGATAATTCCAGTTCTCAGTGACCGAGGCAGCTAGAGTCTTGGTATGAGGAATATGAGGATCTTGTGTCTGGTTGTTCCCCCATCGCATCCCATTCCTTTTTCTCTTCCCTCTCGTCCGTCGGGAGAGCCTCTAACTCTGAGCCCCCTGGCCCTCAGTTGGAAGGGGTTTAGCCCTGCCTGTTTCTCTCTCACTTTCTGGGACGTTCATCCATTTCTGTAGGCCCTTTTGGTTGTCACAAGGTGACAGCAAGGAATCTGCTGCTGGCCTCTAGAGATAGAAACCAGTTACCATTAACTATTCTAAAACACCCAGTGCAGTGCCCTACCCTAAAGAATTCCCCATCCCGTATGGCAGTCGGCCGGGTTGATAAACTCACACTACAGGGAGAGGTCCCTTTGTGAAAATCTTCCTGGAAGTGGCATCACACAACACATGAACCAGCGCCACACTGTTCCATCTCAGAAGGGTCATCCCCATGGCCAGCCCAAGGACCCATGCATTAAGTGAGTTGTTTGGAAGCGCACAGAAAAATGTGTGCTCACCATCTCTGCGTATGACCATGCTCTCCTAGCTTCATCTTAATTAACCAATTAGGTTTGTCTCCTAGCCTCTTCTCTTTTCTGTTGCTGTGTGCTGCAGGTGTTAATACCAGGGCTTGCAATGCTGTCTAGGTTGTTCCAAGTAATCCTTCTGCCTGAACTTCTCACATAGGTAGAACAATAAATACTCACAGCTGTGGGTAGCTGCTACTTTTTGTTTTCAAATCTCTGGATGTTTCTCCAAAGTTTTATGCCTCACTTCTCTTAAGAGCTTAGTAACCCAGTTCAGATGCATCATTCTTGTAGTCTAGCCTACTTGACCTAGGACCGGGGTAGGTGAAAGCATCATTGAGGTGACCCTGGGGACATCATGGCTGACTGTAAGTGGATGGACACTAGGAGAACAAAGAGGCGATTACTTCTTCTGCTTTTTAGAGGGGTTCTCGTGCCAGAGGGACCCTGATAGGGCTTTTTACGGGGCCATCTATGGGACATGGAAACTTGGTCCTAGTCAGGCACACTGTGGGGTTAAGTTTCTCCCAGGATGGGTGATTGGGGGTATAACATGCATCCGCTCATGTCTAGAGCGGGTGTCTTAATATGATTTCTGATGAAGATAGTCACAACTTTGACAACAGTATTTCTGCCTGTGTTACATGGAAGGGCTTCTGGGAGCTTGTTAAAATGCAGTTTGCCCTGACTCTTCTAAGACCTCCTTAGAGCAAGTTTTGTCCTTCTTAGAACATGTCTCTTCCTCACCGAAATCATACAGCCATCCGCCAATGAACAAGGCCAATTTTTCTTGTGCACTTGTATCCCTAGAGTCTATGTTTGGGAAGTTCTACTGAGTCTAAAAATGGGTCTTTCTCGGGAAGCCTGGTGGTCCTAATGCAGGTGGCCCACAGCTAATGAAGATGGACCAGAAGTCCTAGCTCTCTGGCTCCCCAGTGAAGCGGGGGTTCTCCACCTGCTCAGGAGGTCTTGTCTCTTGCTAGGTGTTTTCTGTTTCTCTGAAGCCATTGACAGAGTAATTTTTCAGAGCTATTGTTGCGAGCATAAAAAACCAGTTGCCTGTCCTGACTTTTAGTATCTTGGGCTTTCTTATGATCGGGTGGTCTTCATTGAACACGATTTTGACTCTGTGTCCTAAGAAGCCTTTTGGCAATCAAAGCAGGAAGCCCAGCTGGTCGAAGGTCCTGGTCACTGGCTTGACAACCTTGTGATTTGGGGTGAGGAAGGTTGCAAGGAGGTGACATGTGCTTTGAGAAGGTCTGGGAAGGCGTGGGAGTGAGAAGTAAGCCCCAGGCAGGATTTCTCTCAGCTCCCAACACATTCCTGTAGGGCTGCTGTGCAAGTACTTATATTCCGCACACTTGTAAGTGGTTCCTGTACAGTCTGTCTCTTCTTTCCCTGAATTACGCCTGCAGACCCAAGGATCTAAAATAGTCACGGCTGGAGCATTTTTGAGAAGTTTCCTTTTACATTTGTGGCTTACGGGCTGCAAGACTGGCTTTCTGAGTGGACCCTTGATGACCAGAGCCTGCTGACTCTGAAATGAATGTTTGTAATTTCCTGACAAAATAAACAGCCCAGGTGTGCCTATAAATACACGCCAGTGCCTCTCTGTACTGGATCTCTGGGCCTGTGTGTGTTCTCAGAGGTCTCTTTTCATGGGACGTGTTCCACCCACATCTTTCTGTTAGACATGGCGTCTCTTTGCCAGCTATGCCTTGGCCTCTGCAGTGTGGGCTATGAGTCAAAGATATTTAAAGAGAAGCCCTAGGAAGGAATTTCCATCATCCTGTTAAGAAATTAAAACTCAACCGGGGAGTGTAGTTGGAAAATGTAAACCATAGAAAGGGGCCTTTAAATTTTAATATCTTATTGGACACCCCCCCCACACACACACACTCTCTCTTTGAAGTCCCATATTGGTTGACTTTAATGAATTGTAAGCTATGAATACAAATGATAGAATTCTTAGATAAAATGTGTCAACTGAAAAAACATAGTATTCTGGGTTGGTGTCTTTTCAGCCCTTACATTTAAGATGTCTGTCTGTCAAGTAATTCTTAGTCTAGCCGACTTGATAAGAGATGTCCTGTCTGATAATGTGAGGTGCCTGAGCTCTTTGAATTTTACAATGAAGTCAAGGAAAGGTCATAAAATTCAATGTAAGGTGGTATAAGAAGGCTCATGTGTAGTTTAAACAGCTGTGAAGCAGAAGCATCTCTTTAGCTGGATGTACTCCTTACTGCACTTTAACTCATGCATCCTTTGAGGATGTTAGTTTTACAGTTGGGAGTAAACAGAGATGGTGATACAGGAAATATATGTTTAATAAATTCTCTAGGGCTGATGGCTGATACAGTACAGCCTTCACCATCCATTCCTACTTGTTAGATATTTTGATATATAGCTTTTGGTTCCAGGATTTATAGACTTAGTTTTCAGTGCTGGGGACTAATCCCAAAGCCTTCCACTGGCCAGATAAGACATCTCTCACTGGCTTCAGCCACATTCTTGTGTATACCTTTTACTTGAACATGCTAACATTCATCAGAGAAGCAAAGGGAATGGAAAATGGCATGTTATTTTGTTGGTCTTTTTTGGTATTGTGGTTCTTGCTGAAGATGGTTGGAAATATAACCCAGGTCAGATACTATCATGGAATTTAATATGACATTCAAATACCCTTACAGCCTAGACCTGCCCAAGGCTCTGCAGACGGTTTAGTTATTTCTAGCAGTGTTTGAAATGGCAGGATTCTAGCTCTCTGAAGGTTTTGAATGTCCTTTGAGTTCTTTGTTCCATGTCAGTCTTGTCAGAAGATGGGAAAATCTGAATCATCTTAAAATTAAAACACAGGGTTTCCATTTCACGTTGCACTGGGTGTCATCACAGAGCTCCCTAGCATGGCACTGTTCCTCTAGTGGCTTTGAAATAAGATACAGTTTGCCAAGCACCCGAACACGGCTCATTTTTCCGGGATGGCATCCAGGTCCCCACCGAGGCAGCAGCTGACCTGCTGATCACCAATGCTTCCCCTCCAGATGCTCTCCAGAAACAGCTGGACTCTCAGTTTCAAGGGAGCAGAGGGGAAAAGCCAGGGAGAGATGACTTCCCAGGCTGCCTGCTGCAGGCCTCCTTTCAAAGCTGAGAGAGACGCCAAAGGTGTTCATTTCACATGCCCCGAATGGTAGAACCCCTCAAGTTATCAAGACATCCAGAGATGCAGCAGTTTCCTGAAGTGAGAGGTCTCTGCCGCCTCCAGTATCCCCTGGAATCCAGTGTCACCGGGAAGAATCTGGAGGCTCCCTGGGAAACTAGGGACTAATTGAGCATGTGATTTGCAGGTGTGCCTCGAGGAGCTAGGTGACCTTGAAGGTCGTCTCTCCACCGGTGACATTTATTTGTGTGTTTTATATACAGTACTGAGTTTATAAGCTACCTGTTTGCATATCACGAGCTAATTCAGGCCTGTAGACGCTTGCTGACATCTCACTAGCCATCGAGTGATTATAGGCTTTGATGGAGCGACAGAGTTAGAGAACAGAGATTCCTTCTCTGTTCATGTTCTGTCCTCCCAGTAAAAAAAAAAAAGAAAGACGTGCATGTTTCTGGTGTGTGTTCACCTGGCTTCCTGCTGTGCTTTGTGAGTTATAGCAGGCTCTCTGGTGAATAATCTCTAAACGAAATTGACTGCCTTCTCTGTACTCACTTGGGTTGGCAAATCATTGACAGATAAATGGTTTTACAAGTGACTTGGTGAATCACCAAAGGAGGCAACTGTGCAAACGCCTTGAAGCTTGTACACTCGGCATTGTTTGAGAACTTATTTGCATCCAGGGTGGGTTGTGCCCTTTGCAGCATTATGTCACGGTGAGATAAAGGATACTCCAAGGACTAACGGCAATAGTTTATGGCTTGATAACATGTTGGAATGCTGCACCACAGCGTACGTAATTGTAGACACACATTACAAATGTGGAAAGTATGACCTAATGACAACAGCAGAATACAGACTCAGAATTGTGAATATATGTGTGAGCCTAGTCTGTGTAAGAGTATGTGCGTGCGTGAGTAAATGAGTATAGGCACTAAATATGCCACCATGATATGTTTTGGTAAATGAGATTTTTTTTTTTTAATGTAATAACTGTCATTGCTTAATATGGTTTCTTTTCAGTAAAGGAAGGGAAGAAAGAGCTTCCATTTACTAGATATTTCCTAAAGGCCTCACAAAGCATTCGATAGAAAAATACCTATACAAATGGAGTATTTAAATTCCATCTTTTGGTTTTCTGAACGTTTCTTTAGAGGAAGGCAGTGCACCTGTCTGAACGCCCACCCGTTAGAAGGATGGAGGAGTTCTCGCTGAAGTAACTCTTCACTGTGTGGAAACGCCCCCTTCTCTGCTCCCCTCTTCTTCTTACTGAGTACTTGGGAGGGAGTGGCAGCCTGGTTTCCAGAAAGACTCCTTCCTGCAACTTGCAGGACTTTATTTTATTTATTTATTTATTTATTTATTTATTTATTTATTTATTTTTTGACTATGATATTGGAGATGGGTCAAACAATATGTGGTAGCCAGTCCTTTCAAATTGTCATCTGGAGCAGACTAGCCATATTTTGTTGAATGGGCCAGCATTGGTGGAGTGTGGGAAAGGATGGAAAGAATAATGGATATTTGTATATCTAAAATACAGTGGAAGCCAGTAGAAACAGTGATTATGTATTTTGTTTTAATCCTGAATGCTTTCTTCCTGCAATCATCTTCCAGTCCACCATCAGCAAGTGCTGTGACTCTAGGTCCAGGTACATCCCCAGCCCAACCACTTTCTTCCGCCAGGCTGCCTCTCCTCATACCATCACCACCCTCGGCTTGCACATCTGTGCAACTCCTTAATTCACCATGCTCCATCTGACTGTGTCGTGTACAACTTTACCTCCACACAGGATCCCAGAGTGACTGTCGTTGTACAATATAAACCAATATAATATAAACCCTTTTAATAATGTTCCAAAGCATTCTTCCTTGTTTATGTGACACTGTGTGTAAAGGGGCCCTGCCTCCCCACCTGGCCTCCGAATTTTCCAAACTCTTGTTTGCTGCGGACAAAGGCATTAGGATGCTCATGCTGTGCTCTCCTTTTGGGATACTCTGCCGGTAGGTTTTGGTGGGGTGATTGTTTTTCACCCCAGGTCACCCGCTCAAGACAGCTTGACTGAGTATTGTAAGTAGTTTCAATGTTAACTGCAGTCAGTGTCTGTCATCACACGTACTGCAGTCTAAAATTAATCTTGTTCGTGAGTTTTTGAAATCCTTATCGCCTCCCACATTGAAATGTAAACTCTGAGAGGGCAGAAAATTTGTTCTGTGCTTCCTTCCCAGCAGCTCAGCTAATGCATGGTACATACTGGACACCCCATAAAATTTATTGACTAAATAAATGAGCACATATTCTCTGTTGCTTTTGTGTGAGATATAAATTAAAATTATTTCCAACTCCAAGATACAGTTATTCCGTGTATGGTTCAAGTAACATAGTGACTATTATATAGTCAGTAGGCACCTTGCTTTCTATCACGTGTCTGCTCCTGCCTCTTTTAATGAGGGAGGATTTATCAGAGTTGTTCATCCATTTATATCGACCCCTCATGTCTTCCCTGGGACTAGATGCACGGAAGCAATGGCTTTGCCACATAACAAACTAATTATAACATTAGGATGCTCAGTCTCTATCTTGGGTTTTTCTAGGATTTCAGTCCATACGCTGTGTTAGTAGTCCATAGTTCAGAATCCAGAACAAAGAGCTTGCTCAAAAGGCTTTTGGGATTATCTTGGTAGCAAGGTCAATCACAGAGTAGTTAACAGTCTTGAAAGCATCAGAAATTCATGGCAGAAACATTAGTTAACTGAAAACCTGGCCGACAGTGAGGGCAAAAATCTTTAAAAAGCTAAATACTTCTTTCCAAGTAGAAGGAATGAAACGCAAAGGAAGCACAGAGGTTTACCTATTTTAAAAAAGTCGATTTAACAAGTACTTATCAATCTAATCAACATAGCCACTAAAAATAGTAGTAAATCTGGTCACTGAAACACGTGTTATCCTAACATCTCTTGGGGGACACAGCGGACTGCTTCTAGTGTAGAGGTGTGCCTGGATGTACACTCTGAGAGTGTAGTTTCAGCATAGGAGGGCTGAGGATATAGTCCAGTCTGTAAAGTACTTGCCATCTGGTGATGAGGATGTGAGTTCAGATCCCCAGCACCCACATAAGAGGCGGAGTGTGGGTGCTGGAGAGATGGCTCAGTAGTGAAGAAGGCTAGCTGCTGTTGCAGAGACCTGAGTTTGGTTCCCAGCACCTACATGGTGACCCATAAACATCTGTAATACTGGTGCTGATGATCTCCTCTGGCCTCCATGGTACCAGACACCAAGGTGCACATACATACATACGGGCAAACATTCATATTCATAAACTTAAATAAATAAAACTTTTTAAAAAAAAAGCCACAATCCCAGTGCTGGGAGGCAGGGAGAGGAAGAACCAAGGGCTCTCTGTCCAGCCAGTTAGTGAGCCCCAGTTTCATTTACAGACACTGTCCTTTAAAACAAGGCTGTTCTCTGGATTCACATGCACATATAGACAGGTGCACCCACAACCACACATACACAAACACACATGTACATGCATACATCCACACATATCCACAAAGTAGTTTGAATAAAATATATTTGCAATGACATTTCCTTATAATACAGGGTAATTTGCATATGTTGAATTTAGACAGTGTTGCTATTATGAAATTTATTTAATATTTGTTACAGAGGGCTTAATATATACCGAACAAAGGCAAATATACTGATCTGGCTGTTCTACCATATTTTCTGTGTAGCCTTAGCTACTCATCCTATTTAAAGTTCCATGCTTTCTAGATTAATAAAATAAATTTCCAGAGAACAGGTAGTTTTCTATAGCAACTTAGAGAAGGGAGGCTTGCCTAGGTTCATCGTTCCCAGAAGGATGGGAGCCATCATGGATGGGAAGCGTGAATGGCAGCAAGGAGAACAAAGCAGGATGCTGAGTGTTCACATCTTGGACCACAAGCACGCAGCAAAGGAAGCACAGTGGGAATAGTGCATGTCTTTGAAACCACAGGCCTACCCTCTATGACCATCTTCCTCTAGCTAGGCCACACCTCCTAAGTCTCCCAAGCAGCATTATCCATGGGACACCAAGTGTTCCAGTGCCCAAGACTATGAGGCACATTTTTTATCCACACTGTCACAGAAGCCCAACTTAATTGCTGGAAATAATTTTAAAGTTTTTATTACCCTTGGTCTACTGAGACAGGAAATAGACTTGTTCTTTTGTCTATAGCTAGTTTCTCAAGTGCAACTGAAAATCAAGTACTGAATATATATAGGATAGTTTGGAGTGGATGTTAAATTGTCAGCTGTATAAAGCTAAATACACAAAATCCTTAAATATGGCTCCTCATAGTGGATTTTTTTCCTTCTGCATTCTTAAAAGCAGGAGAACCTTTCCATCTTGCTTTGCCACAGAAGCCAGGAAGTTGGTTAGTGGTCGCTAGGTCCTTTGCTTCCTTGAAGGAGGTGAGTGCCTAGAAGCTTTGTGTTTATATAAAACTGGTGGTCCATGGACCAACAGTATCCTGTTGCTTAGCACGATACAGGAAGTATATCGCAGACCCAAGAGATCCCCCAGGTCAACTCCTGCACACCTGCACAGAAAGACATCCAGGTGACTCCTATAACCATCTCCCTTTGTGTAGACTCTTCACACTTTGGACCCTGATGCAAGGCTGTAGGAAGAAGCCACCTTCTTTCTGATCCCTTGCCAAGCTCCCATAGAGGAGATTGTGAGACCTGAAGCTGGCTGGCTTCCATTAGGAAGAAACCCACAGTTGAAACTAGTGGACACAGGGATTTCCAGCATGCTGTGCTTTACCCAGGGCATATCTGTTGTTCTGGGCTCTTCCTCTGAGCGTTTCTCCTCTTTATTCCTGCTCAGCATGTGCTCTCAGCTCTCCAGGTTTGTCAAGACATTATTGTCCTGTACAGTGTAATTCGTACCTTCATCCCTTATAGCTGTGCTTAGCAGTCATCTCAGACTAGTTACCTGCTTTCCTGCTCTTGGTTGGAACTTTGGGGTGAAACTCAGCCTGGCAAGAGAGACTAGATAAGCAGTAGTTCGGTCCTGAAGACTGAACTCTGATGCTGAGGTAAGGAAGGCAGTGTTAGAACAAATGGACTTCTCTTAACAAAAACCAAAAAAAAACAACTAAAAATACTCCCAGCTCTGTCCTTGAGCTGGGGAAACTGTTACTTGTGGCTTCATGAATATAGTAGCTAGGGATGTTAAGTTCCCTGAGCATTGGATACATTTTATCTTAAACAGTGAATCTTTTCTCCACAAAGAAAGTTTCCTGCGTAGCAGTTACTGTGTGGTGGTAATGCTTGTATTCAGAGCCATCCACCAGCCATGGGATTCACAGAGGGACCATTAAAAGGAAACAAACAGGAACCGGGCCTCAGCGTGATCGGAAGTGATTCTGTAGAGGTGTTAAATGGGCACATTCTCCAGATGTAGTGCTGTCTGCCCTTTCCTCTCAGCGTCCTGTCCATTCCTTGGTTAGGACTCAGGCTGTCTGCAGTCAGGCTGCTTTGAAGCAGTGTTGCCTTGGGCAAGTTACTGCTGTGGCTGGACCTGATTCCTCCATTATAAAAGCAAAAGACAGTAGCCACCTTCCTCTCCGAAAGGCTCTCTGTACTAACTGCTGTCATACATTCAAGGGTAATGTAAAAATCTGGGTCTGACACATACTCGTTCAACAGTGTATAGACTGTGTCGCTCTTACTATGACGATCTTAGACACTTGGATGAAGGTTATGGGCACGCCAATGACCTTTAAAAGAGGGCCTCCAAAGTTGAGTTGTCCTTAGAGGCTGACAGTGAAATCCATGCTTAGCCTATAGGTTCTAATGTAATCAGCTGGGAGAAAAGATACCCACACCCCATTATCCATCATCTGCTTTTGAGACCCTGCATTCCCAGCACTGTGTCCAGAGTGATGGTTTATTCCTTTTAATACAAAGCCAGTGTTCCTGGAAGTAGGAACTCTCTGTATTCACACCCTTCCCATTTCAGATGGCTTAGGGTTGGAGCAGTATGATGAACTAGAGGCCACTGCCATGCTGTGCATGTTCAAAGTAGGACACTTGTGCCTTTTGGCTTTTGCCAGTGGGTGTATCTGTTTATCTGTGCGAATGGTAATGGACATTCCTTTGTGGAATGTTGGCTTCCATTTGGCTGATTTAATCAGTAGAACAAGTGGGTTTTGCTGGGAGGAGCTACTGCCCCCTCAGAGCAGAACAGGAAAGTGTTCAGTCCTGCGGGAGGTGGGTGAGGACTTTAATATGACCCTTGGCTGAGTGTAAAAATCAGACTTTTCTCTGTAGAATGTTTTTCTGTGGAATGTGCGCATCCTATGGTTCAGGACCTGATCAAGTATATCCTGAGATAGGGATGGAGGGTTGTTGTGGCCCTCTCCCTGGCACCGGGTTCCCCTGTTAGACGTTTTCCACAGAAGGCTCTTGTGACTCTTGTTTATACTAATGTAAAGCATTTTGTGTGGTCCTCCCCCTCCCCCCCTGCATACTGGATCTGTTCTTTTTTCATTTTATTTTTAATTTTTTTTGGTTTTTCGAGACAGGGTTTCTCTGTGTAGCTTTGGGGGCTGTCCTGGAACTCACTCTGTAGCCCAGGCTGGCCTCGAACTCACAGAGATCCTCCTGCCACTGCCTCCCAAGTGCTGGGTTTAAAGGTGTGTGCCACCACTGCCCGGCTTTGGATCTGTTCTTAAAGTGGGAGGTTCCCAGCCTATTCTGACAGCACCTGGCTCCTCAGTAAGCTGTGCCATGACTCCTGACTCCAGAACTGAACGGAATTTCTGCAAGTGAGAAGTGCTTTGGGGCAGGTGGCTTCCAAGACCTGGTGCTCAGAGTTCCCTGCTGCATCCTGACAGCTACTGGTTTGCGCGAGGAGCAGTGCAGAGGTGGAGCTGGCATGGGGACCCAGGAGCTCTTCCTCTTGGTGGCACCTCCTCTTCGTGTGTACCCAGAATGGATCACACTTCTCCTTCCCTTGTCCACCCATGGCCTCCCCAGTGGAGGGAGGATACTTACCAGAGCCTTCCATGTTCTAAGCAGTGGCTGAAGGACCACAAGCATGTAAGTGCCAGGATGAAGGGTATGGGGCATCTCTGGGAGCCCCGAGGATCTGCCTGAGGTTCTTCCAGAAGCTGTCAGCTCAAGTGCTTCGTCGTCATCTGTCCCTGGAGTAGATTGTTTCCCCTTGTCCTTCATGCCAAAACCAGGCGCTGTTTGCTAGTGAAGAGCTTGTGTGTTTACTGCAAGAAGCAGTCTCAACATGGGAAGTAAAGTTCTAGAAAACAGTTTTATCTTTGAGGGGCTAGACGTACTGGAGTGCTCCAGACTGTTTCTGTGTTCTGGTGCTGGTATACTGAAGCCTCCCTCACACATGCTATGGCATACACCACCACTGAGTGTTCAGCGCATTTTTAATTGGCAAGTAATCATATTCACAGAGGGTGTGTGTGTGTGTGTGTGTGTGTGTGTGTGTGTGTGCGCGCGCGCGCACGCAAATGTGGTGTCTTCCATATATTATTTAAGAAAAACAAAAGAACCTGCTACTAATCACACTGAGTTGGGTGCAGTTTAGCAGCATTGTAACACATATTTAGCATTCTGAATGCTTAACTCATGCTTATTATTTACCTAGATGTCCCTAAAAATAATGTTCATTATTGATCACTGTTAAACTGTTACCCGGTTTTCTTTATGACAAGACTTCCCAGTCCGTGTACCTCCTGCAGGAGATTTGAGCATAGTTTTCCCTGCCTGCTCTTCACTTGTTGGGTTAGTGTAGTTTGAAACCAAAGGTAAGCGTGGTTACATTCTTTCTAGCTTGATTCCATACCCCAGTTTCCTGCTATCTCACTTCAGATCAGAACCTGGGGCTACTTTTTGTTTTTCTGCGGCTTTAATTAGGTGGTTTTCTGATGAGTTCCATACAGGAGCCACCTTGCTTGTTGAGGACTGTGACCTCTAAATGCTTTGCCAGGCTGGCTTGCTCAGGAAGGTCAGAGGTGAAACATAAGGATGCTTTTGCGGTCCCTGTGTCTCTGTCTGTCTGTCTGCCTGTCTGCCTGTCTCAATCTCTCTCTCCCCACCCCCCACCTTAACCCTTTTCACTAGTTTGGCAAAGGCAGAAGGGCATATAGCTTAGCTGTGACACATACAAGGTCACCATGTCAGTGGCTCTGTTGGAAAGTGTGGCTTTGCTGTGTCAGACTCTGTATCGTCCATTCGTGTAGACAGAGCGCCCGTACAGTCTCTTCTGTACACTAATGCATATAGCAGCTGACATGGGATGCCTCTCTCCCCATTACCCTTCTTTATGAGTGACTTTAGATGTCACCGTGTATTCCTGTTCGCAGGGAATGAGGCAGGTGGCAGAGGCATAGCTCTGTGAGGTTTGTTCTCTATGGGGAAACAGCAGGCTGAGTAGAGGGCAACGTCTGATCAGTTTGGGCCAGTTCCCTGAAACATGACCCTGTGATGTTGAACCGTTTGCAGTGTGATAATTTGTACTGGCGCGTATTATTTGTACATAGTTCCGGGGTTTATGTGGGTCTTTTCCTGTACGTGTAGAATATATGTTGAGCGTGTTCCCTCTCAGACACCTCACATCCTGTCTCCCGACCCTCCCCATTCACTAGTCCTCTTCATTTTCCTAGTCAGACATGCTTCTACTTCCATGTCATACAGAGATGTGATTCTGCAGATGTGACATGGCATGGCATGTAGTTCATACATGAACTATATGATTTTACTTTCATGTCATTTACATACGATTCTTATGTGACTATATAACATGCAGGATCCATAAATCATAAATAATATGCCCTGTTTGTCTGAGATTGACTTAGTTCCCTTAATCTCAGAGTCTTCATTTCCATCTATTTTGTTGCAAAGAATATGATTTTGTTATTTTACGACTTACCGTGAATTCTCAGATGGGAGGATTTACATTATGTCCAGTTTGGTTTCATGTCCCAAGTTCCTGCTTTCTTGCGTACTTTTTTTTTTCTGTGCTATTAGCTAGATGGTTTTTGGTGAGTTTAGCTATTGTGAACAGTGCTTTAGTAAACGCCGATGTGCAAGTATCTCTGTGATAGGCTGACTCAGAGTACTTGGGCAAATGCCCAGGAGTGGTATAGATGGATGATATGATAGATCTATTTTTAGTGTTTTGAGGAACCTCCATGCTGATTTCCATAGTGCCTGGACTGGTTCACAGTCCCACCAGGGCTCTCTAAGAGTTCCCATTGGTCATTAGCCTTGCCACCATTTACTCTTTGTCTTTTTCATGGACTGCCATTCTGACTAAGGTGAGTTTGGAGTCTCAGTGTAGTAGTAATTTGCATGTCTCTGATAGCCAGTGCCGGTTGGTTGGACATATTTTCACATGTTGATTGGCCAGTTGTCCGTCATCTTTTGTGTTTATCTGTATTTGTGTGTGCTCGTGTGTTAAGGCCAGAGAACATGAGATGCCTTCCTCTGTTGCTGTCCACCTTCCTTTTTGAGACAGAGTACCTCACAAACCTAGTGTTTATTGATGTAGCTAGATTTGCTAGCCAGCTGGAACAAGGGATCCTTGTGTCTCTTCCTTCCTAGGAATTCTAGGCTGGAATTCTAGGCTAGTGAGATTGCCTTTCCTTACATAAGTGATAGGGATCCAAATTGGGGTCCACATTCTTGTGCAGCAAGTACTTTACCAACTGGATCATCACAATCATACTTCAACATTAGCCGGTGGCATGGTGGTAGGTTTGCTTGGTTTTGGGTTACTTAGTTTCTTAAGTGTGTTGTGTATTCTAGATACCTATCCCCGGTCACACCTGAGTTTGGCAAAGATTGACACCTGTTTCATAGGATGCTCCTTTACTTGGCTGTTTCCTTTGCTATGCAGAAGTGCTAATTCATGACGTCTAGTTGGTTACTATTGTTTTCTGTTCAAGTAGAGTTCTTTCTAGACAGCCCCAGCTGCACCTTGAGGTGTTTACTTTTTTCTCTAATCATTTCAGCATTTCAGGTCTTCCATTACAGTCTTTGATCCATCTGAAGTTCGTATTTGTACAGGGTGAGAGATAAGGATCAAGTTTCACTCTCTTACATGTGAATATTTAATTTCCCAGCACCATCAAGTCAGTTATGTGATTAATTTTCATCTAGACAGATGACAGCTTTATGTGCATGACCTAATAGATATTTTAAAATTGGGACGATCAGGTAAGAATGGGTACTGCTGGGAAACCAAATACCAGTCTTATTTTTAAACAAAAGTGTGGCCCGAGGGAAGCTTCTGCCCGACTCAACGCTTGTATTTTGAAAACAGCAGCAGCAAACGCACCACCAGCCTTAACAGTTTGGGAGATCTTATACAAATCTGGCTTTACAGCTTTTCTCCAAGTCCAGACAAGGTTTCCAGGCTAAGTGGCTGTACCTCTGTAAATCTCACATGTATCCATTCACCAACATCTCCCCTGGTCAGTTTCTGGCCCTCATGTGACTGGTTGGCTTTGTGGGCTGTAAGGTTGGATATAAATAGAACAGAGTAAGCTGGGGAAAGAGGGCTGGAAGAAAGCGTGTGAGCCAAGGCCATTTGTTTTGTGTACAATACACCACATGCCAACACTTCTGTAAAGAAAACCTGATATGGCTCTGGACTGTCCTCATTGGCAGAGTGGGTATATGTCTGATGAACATAATTAAGAAGCCCTTCTGTGTGCTGGGAAAGGCCCTAGCACTTATTAAGTTTGGCTTGGTGTTCCTCATCTAAGTAGAGGGTGATGATAGACTTCTTTCCAGTGGCCATTGTGAATGTCAGAGGTGAATGACATGCCCAGACCCAGCCATACAACTTAGGGGGAAGTTGTTACTGGGAAATTAACTATATCCTGACTTTAACATAAACCAACTTCATTGTGGATTAAATGTGCATGTATGTGTGTGTGTGTGTGTGTGTGTATAAAATATACTAGGTGTTACTGGTTATTAGAGGGAAATATACTGCTTATTATAAGAGAATGGTTTTTTTTTAGCACAAGAGCTGAATAAATTAGGATACATCAATGCCATGGAATATTATACATTATTAAAATGACAAGTTGATGGGATACCATGTGACCTGGAAAGACTTCCTTAAAGAGCAATGTTAGCTGTACTGGCTGGTTTTATGTACCAACTTGATACAAACTAGAGTCATCAGAGAAGAAGGAGCCCCAGGTGAGGCAAAGCCTTCATAAGATCCAACTGTAAGGCATTTTTTCATTTAGTGATCAATGGGGGAGGAAACCAGCCCATGGTGGGTAGTGCCATACATGGGCTCGTGGTCCTGGGTTCTATAAGAAAGCAGACTGAGACATTCATGAGGAGTAAGCCAGTCAGCAGCATCCCTCCATGGTTTCTGCATCAGCTCCTGCCTCCAGGATCCTGTTCTGATTGTGTTCCTGTCCCAACTTCCTTCAGTGATGAACAGCAATGTAGAAGTATAAGCCAAATAAACCCTTTCCTCCACAACTTGCTTTTGGGTCATGGTATTTTATCACAGCAACAGAAACCCTAACTCAGACACTAGCTAAAATTTAATTAGGCCTTATTGTATACTGGACACAATTCCAAGGGTTTCTCATGAATTAATTTGCTAGATCCTGAAAACTCCCTTTAAGCTGGGTGCTCTTATCACCATCTAACATATAAGAAACTGAGGCATGGAGAAGTTAAATAATCCATCCAAGGATAGACAGTTAATATGGTGTAGCTTTAGGGTGTGAACCTATGTAATCAGTGGTCAGAGATGATTTAAAGTTGTGTCTTAGGATAGATACTAAAGTTGATTACATCAAGTCTTAATATAGAATATTAATTCATCAGTCACTGCTGCCGAATTCTCTGAGTGATCTTTTGCATTTTAGGATCTCCTACAGAAGTATTTAGCCTTTGGCTTCCAACTGTAGATCTCTTTTTCTTCCCTTCAAACCAACAGAACCTTCCTGATGCTAACTAAGCACTGGTTCTGACACAGAAGAGCTTTGGCCTGAGTCCCTTAGGTGCTGTACACATACAGCCTGTTTGTAATGTTGGCATTCCTCATGGTTTGCAGGGGCCATTGAGTCCCAGCAGGAGTGCCTTATATTTACTGGGTTGCTGTTTTCCAGGAATGTGAAACATGTCAACATGCTGTTGAGCCATGCAAATAGATGTTTTTATTAGTCCATTAAGGAAGTTGAAATTTAGACATTAGGTCTAAAGTCACAGAGGGAATCCATATCTTTGATGAGCAGAATCTTTATTGTGATAGTTTGAATGAGAATGGCCTCATAGGCTCATATGTTTGAAGGCTTGGGTCTCAGTTAGTGGAACTGTTTGGGAAGGAGTAGGTGTGGCCTTGTTGGAGGAGGTGTGTCACTAGGGTGGGCTTTGAATGGGAAGGAAGCCTCCAGTTGAAAGTTATAAGAGTTGCCTTAGTCATGCGTCTCTTCACAGCAATAGCACATTGATGGAGACAATCATCCAACCCCATTTTTAAAGATCTGGCTAACCTAAGATGTGCAAAGTACAGTGATTTACCAAAGGCGATTCTTGCCTCTGGTTCCTGACTTAATTAGGTCAGAACTTGTAATTAGCATGGCATTCACCACAGGTGTCAGTGGGAGAGTGGCTAAGAATAGACATGGAATGGCTTTGTGTCAGTCTTCTAGGGCTGCTGTAACAAAAGATCATAGTTCAAGTGGCCTGAACCACAGACTGGAATTTACTTCCATAGTTCTGGAGTCTGGGCCGTGTAGCTCAAGGTGCTGGCCAACTTGTTTTCTGTGAGTCCATCTTCCTGTATGCAGACCCAGTACCTTTTCTCTGGGTGGGAAGAGAGGAAAGTGAATTCTTCCTTGTCAATTATGATACTAATATGATACGGATGAACGTAAGTTTATTGTGGGTTGGGGCTTTTTTTTTTTTTTTTTTTTTAACCATATGAATTTTCAGTCTGTAGCAAAAGCTCAGGCCACCGTAGCTGCCTAGCCTGGTCTTTATTTTTCACAGGAAATGATGGTGTAGAAGGCTTTATTCCACTTGCATCAAGAGCAGTCACCTTTGGACTTTTATCTTCTAGTGAATTGCCTGCCACATGGTAGGGCTTTAGCTATTTGCTGATGAATTAATATCAGTGATGACTTCTTGTTGCCTTTTTGTGCCTGAAGTTTTCTTGTGGCTGTTAAGTCTGTTTTCAAGTTAGGTAGCCAGGGAGTGGTGTTTCAAGGGGTTGTTACTGCATGAGGCTCTGTGAACACTGGTTTATATAAGGGAAATGCTTCTAAGTTAAGTATGAAGGAATAAGGTGCTGGGGGCTGTGTGATGGGGAAGAGAAGGGGAAGTCACAGGAGACCCACACTAAGACATTGGCTTGTGGTTAAAGACAAAATTTGCATCTCCATTTCTAATTTTCACAACAGAAAAGCATACTATATGTTTCTCATTTTCTCTTAAGTTGTTTAGGAATGAGACATTTTTTGTAGTAGCACTGCATGCAAGGAGGAATTTGTTACATGGGTCATAGAATTAAGAACTTTGACCTTACTGTTTAGACATTTCTGGCAACATTGATAGAATCTTTCTTTTCTTTCCTTCCTTCCTTCCTTCCTTCCTTCCTTCCTTCCTTCCTTCCTTCCTTCCTTCCTTCCTTTCTTTCTCTCTATTTCTTTGAATAAAAGAAACACTGAAGTCTGTGTTAGTTTCTTTCAAACTTATTGAAATCCAAAGTTGTGACACTAAATTACATATCCAGGAAGTATTTCTTTTGGTAACTCCAAGTGTGGAGGTAGCTGTGCAGCTTTCTGGTGCTTACCTCAGTTCAAGCAACAGTCCAAACGAGGAAATGAGACTACATGCCCACCAAAGACAGACCTGCACCCTGGTAATGAGCTGAAGAAAACTGCCACAGTCTGTGACTGCTGTGATTTCTCTCTAAAACTTAGAAGCTGTTCTTTGCCTGGCATTACCAAAGAAACACATTGACATAGATTGACTTAAAACTGCCTGAAAAGACAGAAGAAATCATTTTTTTTTTTTTTTTTAATTCTGGCATATGGGCCATCATCCTATAGAATGTTTTAATTCACTTTGCATGGGAGTCTGCAATAAAATGAGAAATGTTCAAGGCTTCCCGGTCCCAAGGATGATAGTTACTAGGAATGCACCATGGAATGTTAGGGAATCATATTTCAACATTAAGCAGAGCCTCTGTTGAACATTTCTTGCTTCCATTTTACTTCACATTGCTAATACTTGTTTATTTCCTGGATTTCTAAGCCTACATCTTAAGGCTTCCTTTTAATCTGTTCAGCAAAGTACATAAAGATCTGTAAAGCAAAACTGCCTTATTTTTTCTAAATGTCCCTTTGAAAAAGTTGAAATTCACCTCTTCCTTTCGTGTCAAAGCACGGATTTCCTTTACCCCTGGGACTCTTTACTCTAGTACAGCAGGCTTCCAAGTTTTGACCATGACTCACAGTAGAACATGCTTTGAACCAAAGCTGCACAAAGCTGTTCTTTACCCCTCCTTGGCAAGCTGCATTCTGAACCTTCATTCCAGAACCCATACTGAATTCATGACCAGTGTGTCCTGGCTGGCAATTGGGAATAAAACAAACAGACACACACACACACACACACACACACACACACACACACACACACACACACACACCAACTGGCATGCCTTGTTCTGAAGTTCCAAGCCTATAGTTTTCAATTATTGCAGGAAGGAAAAAAAAAATCCCTTCTCCTCTGCCTCACTGTGAGGGGGTAGACTTGCTATCACAGTGGGCTTCTGCTGTAGAGTTTCATAGTTACTGTGTAGAGATGAAAGCTATGATTCTTTAGTTGGCTGTAATTCTAATGCAGTAAGAGTGTCATAGAGCTGGATACTTCTTACTTCTTCTGCTTTTGAGAATTCTTATTTGTAACCAACCACATTCTTGGAATGTATTAGTGGAAGTCTGGCTTTGTAAGTCAAGGCAGATGGGAGAGTCTGGTGTTACATTCACCTGTTTGGTCCTTTCTGAGAGCTAGCTTGCTTTCTGTTCTTCAGTTGCTCTGATTAGAAAATACTCGGGACTGAGTATTAAGGGAAGAAGGGAGGATAGGGAAACGACAATAGAGTGATGGCACACTGCCAGCCACTAGTTAAAACGTTTGTTGATTTCTCTGCTGGGTCCCAGGCCCACTGCTAACCAGCTACTTAGCACTTTCTCTGTGGCTCCCTTCACTGACAGTCTCTTGTTCTGGGCACTGGAAAACACATTTTGCTATCAGCAGGACTCTTTGTAGTGTTTGACTTGATAGCTGGAACATTCTGGATCTAACCCAAGTCTGTGGTCTGTGAGGCCAACCTGGTGGGATGAGGTTCCCTGGGGCCCTCAGGTTGGGAGAGGAAGGCCGTGTGGCACAGCAGTACTCTTCCTGTTCCTCAAAGGGAGGCTTGCTGACACCTTTTCTCTAGGTTGGTTTTCTTTGGTTGAGCCATTGAGTACTGAAGAAGCAATATTTTCCTGGCAAGGCCAAAGCAAGCGAGGAATGGTAGGCTGTGCTCTGGCTTGTGGGAAGTAGACAAACAGCACAGATGTGGGCGTCTGGCACACTGACTCAGATCCCAGCCCAGGTACTTACTTAGTAGCTATGGTGACCTTGGGCAATGTTGCCAGGTTCCCATTTTCTCACATATAAAATGAGGCTGATATAATCAAAACATTCAAGCTTTAATGGGAATTTTAGGGCTATAATGCTACTTGCCGAGGTGGTCAGCACATGGGGTTCACACAGCTTGGGCTTCTGTGTGTGGAAGCCTTAAAGGGAGAGAACCAGGTGGGAGCACTGAGCTGATCCTCCAGGTCCCTACCTACCTAGGTCAGCAGTCTCCAGGGGAACACACCCCCTTTCCTAAATCAGCACTTCTGGGTGAACGTTAGAGTCACATCTGTCCCCTTTTGTATAGTCCCGGGCTCAGGCTGTGTTCTTTCATTGGACATCTAGGAGTAGGAGAGAATTTATGTGCTTGGGATGCCATTTTTTGGTTTCATCTGTGGAATTAAGATGCCTTACTCTGTGGTCTTTTGCCCTGATGGATAGAAATCTGATTAGAGGCTCTTGGTATTGTGCCATAAATCATTACCCCTCTACATTCCATTCCTATAAACCTTGGATAACAATGTGGCTCCGTCTTTTAGGAGTTTGAGTGCATTAGCTAATGATCAAGAGACCTTAAAAATACCTAATTTCCATGAATGCCAAGAACTTTTGTAATGACACATTTGCATTATCTTGCTTGACATCCTTAAGAACTGCGTTTTAAACAAGAGAATCCTAGGGCAGATTGCTGTTTTCCTAATTGGAGAGCAAGAGCTGAACCCCTGGGAGTGCTCAGGATGTTAACTCTCACGAGCTGGGGAAAGTCCTGAAGTAGTCCAGAAGAACTGCCTTGGGTTGCACAGACATGGAGGACGAGCGTGAGATAGAAGTGTAGTTGTGTCCTCAGAGACACCTGGAAATCTTTCTCCTCTAGGAAATCATTTTAGGACTGAAGGGCCTCTTCGAAGATGTCACTGGTAATATGTTGAATCCCTTCAGTCAGAACCTTAAAATAACAGACATTTAAAAAAAAAAGAGGTGCATCCATGGTGATTAGCTGGTGCCGTTTGATAGCTGATGTTTTTTATTTTGTTTCAGGCAGTGGAGCGACGGCTGTGGTTCAGGCAGCCCTCTGCAAACCCAGGCAAGAACGTGTAGCCATAAAGCGGATCAACCTGGAAAAATGCCAGACGAGTATGGATGAGCTATTAGTGAGTATAAGGGGAGGGGATGCCTGCTGCTGGCTCTTCCTGGGCAAGCAGGAAGACCTGGGCTTGTGGAACCCGGTGAGACGAGAGCATAGAATTGGTGGATAGTGTTTCTTGGGAATCTACCACAACCCTGAGTTGTTCTCTGCTTCATGAATAGGTAGCTTTGATGTGCAGTATTCAGGCTGCAGAGCCCCAGAGGTCTCAATGTGACACTCCATTTTATACACATTTTGTATACAAAGGAGCACATTCCACACTCTGACCTGAGGTCATGTGATTTGTGACCCCAGAGTTCAGATGTCTGCCTTCTTCTGGGCCTTATCTAAGAGTTCATTGCACAGTGATGAATTCCTCCAGAAGTTTTTGGTTTTTTGGTTTTTTTTTTTGTTCATTTCTGCTTTTATAAGTCACAAAATCATATACAACTTTAAGTTTTCGGTTTTGTTTTTCTTTCTTTTTTTTTTTTTGTAACGTACTATAGATTGCATTTGGCTGACGATACAAGTTTGTTACTCTTATGTGGTTCCCTTGTATCTCCATTTGAAACGAAGCACTCACATACATACATACATACATACATACATACATACATACATACATACCTACATACATACATAAATAAATAAATAACTGGAGCTTGTCTGTGTAGCTCCAACTATAGTAGCATTGGTTGGTTGAAGGAACATTTGCTTTGGGCTTAACTGACTCATTATTAAATGAACAGCTTAGCAAATGCTTATTAGTTACCCAGCAAACTGTGAAGGGTTTTAGAGCTTAATCTCATAAATATAGTTGTCTTTCTGCCTGCCAGTTTCATTTTTTTTTCCCTTTTGGCCATTTATTTCAGGATAAAACTGCAGTGGAGGAGTTAACTGATGGGTTATCCCGACACTAATCCCAGCACAAATATTAGTCCAGTAGCACCATACAAGCTACAAAGTATAATGACAGTTGGCTCCACATAAAGAAACCCTTTGTTTTATTCTACACTGGGAATGGAATGCCATTAACAAGAGCTTTTTGTCTCTCCTCAGAATATAGCTTTTATTTCAGGCTTAATTACAGTACACTATAGTATAAATTAAGTTCAAGGGTAAAGCTGTACTTTTCCAGATCAGTTTGGCCTTCCATTTTTAATAAGTTACACAATGCAGAGATCTCACTGGGATTGAAGCAAAGGACTGCCAGCCAAAGCCCAGAGTAAAGCAAGGGCTTCTGCAATGAAATGCTAATTTAAAAAATCATTCATTTATGTTTTTCTTCCCTCTCAAAATTTCAGCTGTGTATAGCTTCATGGGCATTGCTGCTGTATAGGACTTACCTGTTTCTGACCGTGTAGTGACCAGCACAATTGTGCCTTTGTCGTTTACCAGTCCTCAAAAGGTCACCTTCCCTGAGTGGAAAAAGCATTGAATAAACTGTGTGGAGAGTTGGGGCCCCTGCTTCAGCCACTAACTTGTTTTTAACTTCAGTTGCATTGCCTAATAGCTTTGGGTCATTTTAAGAGAGAGCTGAACTGGAAGATCCTTAAGGTCTCTTGGGAGTCTTCAAATTCTGTGGCTGTGCATGAGGGCGCCTAACTTTTTTTGTTTTGTTTTTGTTTTTTGTTTTCCAATGTGAACTGTACATTAACATTTGTGCACAGCCCCAGCCACCTTACCAGCTGAATATTTGTCCAGGCGGAGTGCCCTTGCACCCCAGTCTGGAAGTAGCTTCTGGGCTGCACTGGTGCTGTGGGCTGGGGTCTTTCAAGCTCCTAGTTGCCCAGGGCTGTTGGTAGCTCCTTTTTTTTTTTTTTTTAAAAATCACTGTTAGGGCCAGATTGGAGACCAACAGAGACTTCCTTACTCCATTCTCTTTCTTTCTTCCATTTCCTAGGACCAGTAAGCATACCATCACAGGCTGTAGGCAGCTTAGCTGTCTAGTTAAGGACTGGGCTCTTTATTCCTTTGTGCTTGGCTCCATCAGTTTATCTGTTAGCAGTGGTCAATTTATTTTTCTGACCCCATTTCTCTCACTGTGGTGCCCAAGCTGTGTAGAATACATGCATACTTATTTATTCTAAGTATAATAAAATACATGTAATAAATAAATATAACAGAATGATGATGAAATTTCCAGTTTAAAGGATGCTCAGGTAATAAATGTATTGCTGTGGTCTTTACTTAACTTTGAACCTTTGCTCTTTCAGTGCTTTGGTCTAGAGATGGTGGGGGGGGAATGGCGCTGGTCCTTCAGGATATACTATGATTCCTAATTTTTTTTTCCCACACAAATGATTAAGGATTTGGAGTCTAGCCTGCCCAAGGTCATTAACACAGCCCGCCTTTGCAGTCCAGATGATTGACATGGGAGCTTTGTGTGGAACAGAGCCACTGTGTCCTTTCAACTTCCAGTACCGCTGTTGCTTGCACTTCTATTGTTCCTATGGTTTCACATTTTGGCAGTGTTTGGACATCTGGTAGCCTAGTAATCCTTTAATTCCATGAGTGTGTATTATCTCCAGGTTGGGGCACTGCATCCTCTCACAGAGAGTGTCATGTGTTAACTGGAAACCATAGTTCTTAGAAGAAACAATGGCCACTGGGGTCTTTATCTTGTGAGAGCATTATGTCATAGAAGTCACAATTATCAACTATCTACTAATTCTTGGAACATCTGCTTCCCTCAAGGAATTTTTCACCCCCCTGATGCCTACTCCCTGGTCTGTTCCCAAGCCTAAGTTCTCTCCTGGGGTTTAAGGCCCTTGTTCTATGATAAGGGGAACCTACATGCAGAGCCGGATGTAATGCCACACAGCACTTTTGGACAGTTGACCACACAAACTCACTGTCCCTTTGACTGTGGTCACGGCCTTGGCTCCTGGTTTTGTTGAAGAAGGAGACAAATGGTTAAAAGTGTTAATCACTGTGCCAGCTTCTCCAAGAATATAAATGTCAGATGAGCTCATTGGTACTAAATAACTGCTGATTTAAACTTAGCTTTTGAGATGAGTTCTGCTATAATTCTTCAAGGTTAAGTGTAGCATGAATCTTAAAGGTACTTATTAATAAAATCAAATCTGAGGCCAGTTATTGGGGTTAATGCTGGAAGATCAGAGAAGCAGAACAAGCCACAGCCACCTCACCTTGCCAATTCCTCAGCTGATTCTGTTTCCTCAGACTGGAAGCCTCTGAGTCCTCATCTAGAGTGAATCTCAGCTGAACTGTGCTGCTCAAAAACCTGAAAACTTAACCAGCTAAAAGCTTCTAGTTTCTGGTCTTCACGCCTTATATGTCTTTCTGCTTTCTGCCAACACTCCCTGTGGTTAAAGGCTCACTTCTTGGGATTAAAGGCGTATGTCACCATGCCTGGCTGTTTCCAATGTGTCCTTGAACTCAGAGTTCCAGAGGGATTTCTGTCTTTGGAATGCTAGGATTAAAGGTGTGAGTGCCACCATTTTCTAGCCTCTGTATCTAGTGGCTGTTCTGTTCTTTGACCCCAGATAAGTTTGTTAGGGGGCACAATATTTTGGGGAACACAATACCACCACAGTTAAATTGGTTGAAGGTATAAAAATACAGTTATCTCTTTATTGGATACTTACTGAAGCATCATTTCTATAGTGTGCTTAGTCTGTGAGAAGGTTAAGTTGCATGTGTGTATATTGAATTTCAAGGCTAGTTGTTCCTGCAAAACCTTGTTTTATGCAGTTCAGCAATAATTAGAGGCGAGCACTCCACAGCGGATGGTTTCATTCAAGTATTGGCTGACATTTTAGTATCCTAACCTTGTGCTTTCTATATCCTTTTGTATTTTTCTTGTCATTTTGGAGTTTACCTGTAACTGACTGTAGCCTGTCAGGATGAAATGATTGTGGTGGGTAAGGTATATGGTTGGTCTACTCGCCAATTCCATCACCGATGGAAGCTATTTTTAGTTGTGAAGCAGGAATTCATCCACTTCAGCTCTACCAGCTGCTCTAGAAGCTAGAGGTCCCTGTTCCATGGGAAGCCTTGGAGGACTAGTAAATTGGCCTCTTCTCGGGGTGGGGGGTGGGGGTTGGGGAAGCTTGGAGGGGACGGGGAAGGGGGGTTTTTGAGCAGTGGCTGTCTTTCTTTCCCTCCATTGGTTTCCAGCCACTTGAGCAGATTGGTAGACAGATTGCCAGCTCTCCAGTGGGAACTTAAGACTTGTTAAGTGAGTCTGACCCGTTGTCCTGCCGACTGGTGAGCTCCCACTGGAGAGGGTTTTGAGCTTCTTCCCTAGTTTGTGGTCAGCCTCAAAGGGTAGGAACACTATCCCAGGGCACTTTTGACTTTTCTTAAAACTCATTATGTAAGTTGAGAATTAATCATCTTTTTTTTTTTTTTTAAGGCATCTGTCTTTTCAGACCTTCATCAGATGATAAAATAAATTCCATAAACATACCATTCATTTTTATTTACCTTGTAATTCTGCTCTGTCCCAGCCGTCAGAATGCTACCCTTTACTTTATCTACAGGCTGCTGAACATTTTTGACTCATCTGCTAATTTGGCTGTTTCATTTTTGGTTTTGTTTGAATGTTTTTTTTCTTTTGTTTTGTTTTGTTTTGTGTTTTGACAGGATCTCACCGTGAAGCCCATATTTACCTTATACTTTACTTCTGCCTCAGCTTCCTACATGGTAGGATTATAGATGTGCTGCTCAGCATCTTCTTGAACCCTAGGCTTTAACCACACATCCACCTCTTACCTTTTTATTTTTATTTTTACTTAAGTTCCTACGTTTTTAGTCTGTGTTTGGTTGAGTTATGGGCAACTCAGCTTCATCTCCTCATCCATGTGTGTACAGCAATGCCATTGCATATGCAGTTTAATCATTAGGCTATACATTGTAGGAGAGACCCTCACCCAGGATCTGAGGCACTTGCCTCTTTAAGAGAGCAAGGCAGTGGGAACAGGAGAGAAAAGAAGAAAACAGAAAGGGGAAAAAAATAATTGAGGGACTACATTATGAAATCATGTAATGGTTTTAGCTTGTGATGGAGGACAGATGTGAACAAAGTCATTTGAAAGGAAACAATTACAATACAAAGTGATGGCTGCTGAAATTGTGGTAGAGGAAAAAAGGTCCTACAGCCAGACGTGCCTACTTCCCACTTACCCCCAGGCACTGCTACCTGGGGTAGGGAGAACTCATTTTCACCCCAGGCCTCCATCTCTTTCAAAGAGAATCATACTAGATGGCAAAAATTATGGTTCTCTTAAAGCTTAGTTCTTTAAAAACATACCCTTTGAAGACTCACTTAAACAAGAATACAAATTACTAGCAAGTAGTGCTTACATTGAATGTAGTTATTGTGCTGTGCCAATGAAAGTCTATTGTCCAGTCCTAGATTGGGGCACGCAGTGTGCCCTCTTCTTCCCTAGGTATGGAATGGCAGTTGTTCAGTCTCTAAGTTGTCTTCACTTGTCAGAGTTCTGGCTTTGCCCTTCTCTTTCTCCATCATCCTTGGAAAGGCAGTTGGCTCTGTCTCAGTCAAGATTCATCGATTATTCAAGACTTTTTTTTTCCTCCTCAGCAAAAAGACATTGCTTTCTGCTGCTGGGCCATTATTTCTCCTTTCTCTGCATCCTCTGCTTCCTCTCTCCCTTCCACCCACTTGTCTTCTCTCTCCCTCCTTAGCATCATAAACTAGCTTTGAATTAGAGTGTTTTGAAGAAACAAAAGCATTGGAAAGATCCCGCTTTAGTGATCATTTTGAGAGGAATAATTAATCTCTAACCAAGATGAGATGCAGGTTTTCCCATCTCTTTATTGCAGTGACATTATCTGAGGCGCTCTGAGCAGAAGTCCCCCCTTTATTTGAGGCTTAAAGAAAACAGACAAGCAATGCCTCCCCCAAACAAAACAAACCTTGCCTGTGCTGTATTCGCAAAGTTGATCCCTTTGCAAGTCTTGTTTGTTTTTTTATTGTAGGAAGATTGTTTCCCTTAGAAAGCTTCCTGCTTTGTGAGTTGGCCTCTCAACAGTACAGTTTATGGGTGTGTTTTTTCTGTTACATCTACGGAAGTAGTTTTTAAATCCGTTTGTATGTATTGATTTTGTAATTAGTAAATTGTCTATTCATACTAAATTGTCTATCCATACTCTAGCTCATCCTTCCTCAGTTGTGGGACAGATTGCTTGTTTATTATAGTCTTTTACACTACATCATAGTAAAAAAAAAAAAAAAATGCAAGCCACTTCCCTGCATGCAGCACCATTTGAACATTTTAGGTCTCAATCTCAAGTTTTCGGCTTTCTTGTCATTCAGCTTTGTAATTATTTTCATATGTTTTAGTGTTTGTGTGTTTTTTCAAGTGCTGTCCCATTGGAGGCAGGATTCAAAATGGAATTTGGGGAAGGCTGTTTTGAAGATGTGGGTACATTTTAAAGTAACCAGAAAATAATTACTTATATGCAAAGCAAGTTCATTTCTGCAGTTTTGGACTTCCATTATTAGCTTATAAATATGTATAATTAGGTTGGAAAATTAGTTTTCAGTTTTAGAATATCATTTTAAAAGTTATGTCATAGTTTCCTCAGATACTAATTAAATAATACTAGTTGAATTTAAATTTAAATGTATTTAAATACAGTTGTTAGAAAAATGTGCCAAGATGGCTAAATCCGATTCTTTTCAAAAAGTGAATAAAAAAGGACAATGCAAAAGAGAATTCTTCAGGTTTCTGTTTGTCAGCAGCAGAGACCAGCCTAGTGTGTGTTTATACACAGGAGGTGCAGACCTACCTAGTGTGTGTTCATATGCACAGGTGTGTGTTCATATGCACAGGAGGAGCAGACCTTCCTAGTGTGTGCTCATATGCACAGGAGGAGCAGACCTTCCTAGTGTGTGTTCATATGCACAGGAGGAGCAGACCTTCCTAGTGTATGTTCATATTCACAGGTGTGTGTTCATATGCACAGGAGGAGATGACCTTCCTAGTGTGGAAGGCACTTCAGATTGAATGCATCTTTAGTCCTGTCTCTTTTTTTCTGATGCTGAGGACTGAGGCTGGGGTCTCACACGTGCTGGACGAGTACCCTAAGCCAAACCCCATGTCTCATTGTGTTGTTTGTCCAGCTCTGGACAATGTTTGGGTTGAAGCAAATGCTCTTGCCCTTTCCTGCTACCTCTTTTCTATTTTTGTTTGGGTTTTCCACAGAGAATAAAGCTGTGCCTGCACACTTCACAGCGCTGTGAAGTGTGCAGAAGGCTGGGGACGGGTTTCTCCTTGGGGCAGGAGGGTTCTTCCTGGCAGAACTCCACTGGGGCCCTGTACTCAGGCATGGGACAGGATACTCCTCAGAAGTCAGGTTTCACCTCACATTCCTGGTCATTTGGTGCTCACAGGAAAGCCTGTCACAGTCCAGCCGCCTTCTTGGTTCCCAGGAGTTTGTCAAGCAGAGACCAAAGAAATTCCCCATTCTGTTCATCCACCCGACGTTTTTGAGTATTCCCAACCACAGACAGTTGTGGATAGCTGAGCCTTATTCTGATTCCAGGGTGTGATAACCTTTGAGCTGTGTGTGTGTGTGTGTGTGTGTGTGTGTGTGTGTGTGTGTGTGAGTGAGAGAGAGAGAGAGAGAGAGAGAGAGAGAGAGAGAGAGAGGTTTATACATATTATACATACTATGAACAGTTTTGCGTTTCCACAACCCTGTGATATACAGCCTGTTCTGTCAGTGAGCAAATACTCCCCTCTACTCCTGAGGGATTTTCTGACCTCCCACCACCCTGATACTTCACACTGTGAGGATGGCTCCACTTTTAAAGCTTCCCAACACGGATTTAAGCTGGCACAGAATTCGTCCTTTGCTTATGGAAGTTTTCTGATTTTTTTTTCTTTTCTTTCTGTTTTCAGATTACCTAGAGCTTTCCCACTTGTAATCTTGCTGTCAGTTAGAATGTACTTCCATAAACTCAGGTACCAAACCACAGGAAAACAGTCACAGTGGTAGACAGAAGAGCCCCCCCCCCTTTTTTTTCCCATTTCTAACACTGTAAGATAGGAAGGATATTTGACTCACTCCTTGAATTGAGTTTTCTCTGTTGATACCTTTCCCCTAAAACATGCAAGGGTTTGCCTCATAATAGTGTATCATTTTCATATTTAAAAAGATTGATGGGACTATTTATAATTGGAAGTGACAGCCAGGAAAATACATTGCCCTTGTAAAAGCTTTGTTAATCTTCTTCTGATTTTTGGCAAACATTAAAAATTGCTTGCTTATTATTATTTACCTGATTTGAAATTAATTAATTACTTTGTTCTTGATATAGAGTCTCATGTTTGCCCAGGCTGGCCTAAAATTCTGTATGTAGCAGTGTTAAATTGATCCTCCTGTGTCCAGTCAATAGATGGAACTTGTACCACCATGTTCAGTTTTATATGGTGCTGGGGATGGGAACAGAGGCTTCCTGCTTCCTACGCAGGCACTCTACCAATTGAGCTACATCCCCAGCCCTTCTTCTTACTGATTTTGGACCCTGCTGGTTATGGTATATGGTTAGTTATGAGCAGTTGTTAAGTCACCCTTCCTGATGATCAGTTACTGTGGAAATACCAACTTCAGACTCACCTTCTGAAGTGTGTTTTTTTTTTTTTAAATTTTTTTTATTAACTTGGTTATCCCCATATCATTTGAGGGATTATTTAAACACTTGGAGAACATCACATACATTTTAAAGATCTATTTTTTTTCTGTCACTTCCATTTGGATGATAAGGCTTATAACTGTCATACACTCTACATTTTCCTAATTCTTCTATTTTCAGATTCTTGGTTTCCTTTTTGTCCCCCACTCTTTGCATGTGTATATATTGGACTTTTTTCTAAAGCACTTGGAGGCAGCTTATCAAGATTCAGAGAGTATGACAAGGGGTTATAAATGAACCACACATTTCATAACTAGGAAGCACAGATGGCAAAGATCTAGTGGCAGTAGTTAAGCTGGCTCCTGTCTTCCCATTGTCCCCATCTATGTTTAGCTAAATGGCTGGTCCTGCATCACAGGAAACTCCTTAAGCATCAGGGCCCATGGTTGTCACATGAACCTTCTCCAGGAACAGGTGAACAAGCTTTCAGGGTCAACTCTATGCCTTTAAAGCTGAGCCAGGTGCTAACCCTTGCAGTGAGTAACCAATATGGAGACATTCCCCAAAGACAAAGAAAGGAGACACTGACCAGTAGGTACCATGGGTTACTTTTTAGTGTAATAGTACATGCTAGACCTGCAAGGGTGTGGGTAAACCTCCATTTGCTTTTCTCACACTATTCCTAAGTAGAGAGTGGTATTAATCTCATTTTACAGGAAGGGAAAGTGAGGCTCAAAAAAGTTGAATACCCTGCCAGGGTACTCAGGGAGGTTAAAGGCAGAGCTAGGGAGCTGAGTGTGGGGCAGGCTGACTTCAAAGCTGAGATCCTCCTGCCCCAATTAGCTCTGATCACAGGAATGCATCAGTATGCCGGGAGGTGCAGTTCTTAGAGTTTTTGGAGGATCAGATTCTTGTAGCTGTGGTTCCTTTTTGTATAGTACTATTTACAGGAGAAAAAAATTAGAAGAGGTAGACTAAAGATCATATACCAATACAACACACCCCTTCATCAATACCACATTAATTTTTCCATTTGGCACTGGGAGTTTTCCCCCTCTAAATCCTCTGTAAATTTTATGCACATTTTTATATTTCCCACCAAATTTAAGGGGCCTGTGTCAGGTTGGCAGTGTAGCTCAGTTGCTAGAGTGCTTGCCTAATGTGCACACGAAAGGCCTGGTTTCCATTCCTACCACCATCCCAAATGGCCCCAGCAGAGAGTGCTTGCTGTGTCATCTGCTTTAGGGTTGCCCTGTCTTAGGTTGGCTTTACTCCTTAGAAACTTGGCCTGTGATTGATGCATTCCAGTGAAGCTGCATCAGCAGATTTGAGCCCATACCATGGCTTGGTTTTCGCTTGATGACACAGGTAAGTCCTTGCCACTGACTCTGGGGAGCCACTGGGCTTGTCCTTAACTATGACTCTGGCACATGTGCTGCCTGAGTGTGACCTCTGTTCTCCATCCCTGTGGATGATTTTTGCCTTTTTCCTGTCCTAGTGAGGCCTAACCGTTTGAATATTGCCAACCTCCCCTCCTTCCATCTCTGCTCCCTGCTCCTCCCCTCAGTTTGGGCTCTGCTAGGCAGCCTTTCTTCCTCCCTGGCTCTCATGGCAGCCTTTGTGTTTGTTCCCTCACCTTCTCTCTGCCTTGTGACATTCTGCTGACCTCCAAGCTCAGTTTGAAATTCTGCCACTCAAAGCCAGGTTCCTGTGCCCCAGCATATGCATTGTTGGGAAGCCTGCTAGAAGGTACTCTAGGCCTTGCCTCAGAGTGTCTGGTGGACCCCAGGCATTTCCACACTGCCCATGTGACCAAGTTAAGGGAATCGGAACTGGCTCTTTGTGTAGGAAGAATTGGATACAAAGTTTTCATTATGTCAGTTTGACCACCCTTGGTTGGTAGTCTGAAAGACTGGTGATAGGAAGCCATGAAAGCATTCATTATTATGAGTGTATGGTGATAATCCTGAGTATTGTCTGCAGTCAAGATACTATGTTTCCATGTTGTATCAATTGGATCCTACTTCATGCTTCAGGCTAAGTTGGGGAGGTATCCCATTGCCTATCACATGCTGTTGACTTGGAAAAGGGAGTGCCCAGGGATGTTCAATTTTTCCTCTAAAAGCATCTCATGGCAAAAGAACCTGATACTAGAAACAGATGAGTCGGGACCTTAGGTCTCAGATCTTGGTCCAAGATCTTGTCAGGCCTATATAAAAAGAGCCGACTGGCTGAGGGGAATGAGGAAGGAAAAGGTCTGCATAGGATAAAAAGAAAATAGAGAAGTCAGTGAGTTTCTTAGGATCTTGCTCCAGGAAGAGCTTTAAATATGTGTAGGTATTAAGGTATGTGCCTATGTTACATGTTGCTATATTTTGGCCAAGTTATTTGAGGTGCATAATATTTTTGGTAATTTGAGGATTAGATAATACTAGATATGTACACTAGTAGCCCAAACTGGAAAGTGCTAGGTGGGCAGCTGAGTTATCTGAAGTTAACTAGAAGTGCATAACAGAATGCATGTGTGGTTGAATGCCTAGATGCTCCTTTCTTTCATATGAGTGTGCAGTAGCCTGTGTGAGGCTGCCTTGGTGACCAAGGGCATGCTTTTGCTATTGGACAGCACCGTGAAATGAACGGCACCTCAAAGTGATGGGCTCCACATTTATGGTCATGACTTTAAACACCAAAACCCATATAAACTGGAGCACGGCAGGAAAATGAGCTTCATTGAACATTTTCACGTGTTTCATTGAAAAGCTTTGTCATTTTATATAATCACATCAACTTTGTTCTCTATAGCAGTCTGGCCAACTGAACTGCAAAGCATTGCTTATCTGCTGTTTTAGCTAAGTGGTGGGTTAATGTACTGTAGGCCATAGAGTCGTCAACACTGCTCCAATTGCCAGTATCTCTTTCAGAGTGAGACATTGTATCTGATGTTTCCCAAGCTTGTTTTACTTTGTCCATCCCCCTCACCCACCCCCATTTTTTTCTGGAGGAATATCCACTGAGGCATAGTTGGTGAAGCGATAGGCTGGCATTTCCTCATTTAGCACACTGCAGCAGCAGAGGCAGTTTTGTCGTCTCCTTTTTGGATGTGGGTGGAGATGTGACCCACTAGAGTTGAAGCTGTTCAGGGGGACCCAGTTCTCCTTGTAGCCTGCCCAGGCTCATCTGTCTCTGATGAGGCCTTCAGTTCAGGCAAGCAGCCTTTAGTTCTGTGTTGCAGGGCCCTTGACTGGCAGCATGAGGGTCACCTGGGTAACACACTGGGCTGAAGCTCCTCTGTCCCGTGATTGGCAAGAGAAATGCATACCTGAGCAATCTGACCCAAGCATTCCTCCATCCAGCTCCCGTGTGTCCTGCACGGTCTTCTGAAAAGCTGCAGATCGTTCTCTGCAGACAAATTCCTCCTCTCCCAGGTCTTGAGGACCTTTTCTTCTCCGAGGAGGAGATTGCTGGGAGAACTGTAATTTCTTGGGGGCCATTGTATCAGTAGCCCGACAACCAAAGGGAGGGACGCAGGGCAGGCTGGCTACAGTTGTGTATCATGTCGTTCTTTCTTCTTCTTCTTTTATTAATTACAGAAAGAAATTCAGGCCATGAGTCAGTGCAGCCACCCCAACGTAGTGACTTATTATACTTCCTTTGTGGTCAAAGATGAACTTTGGCTGGTCATGAAATTACTAAGCGGAGGTAAGTGAGTTTCATTGTTGCTTGTTTTTTGTTTTCCCTTGCTTTGTGGGAGTTATCATACAGAATAAGAAGCATTTTAGTCCCTGGTTTGAAAGACCCAAATTTCTTTTTTTTTTTTTTCCGGTTTTTGAGACAGTTGAGGCCAAGAGTCTTAGGGGTTCAACTACTTCTGAGAAAGTGGTGAGTTCTGGTGACCTGGACTCTAGAAGTCTCAGATGCTCTGTTGCAGTTAAAGGATTCACCTCAGTTAGCCTTTCACTTTCCTGAACTTGAGAACATCCCTGGTTTCTTGTTTGAGGACTAGATAGAAAATGCATTGTTTGTTTGAGAGCCCAGTCTAGTTTCCAAACAGGGCTTTGAAAGGTAAGATAATAGGTTTCTAGCAAGCTTACACAGGAAAGGGAAATGTAGGCAGATAAGGAGTCTTGTTCATTTTCTTTCAGAAGGCTAGAAATTTGTATCTGCTGGGTAGGTCATATACTTTTAAGAATGAATCAAGTGATGTTTAAAGTCATTATTTTTTCTATATGACCTGAAAGTCTAAGAGTTGAGACATAGACAGATGCATTCTCCTCTCTGTGGAGGGAAATTTACATTCATTTTTCTTCTATATTGTTTGACCACATTGAACCTCCTAATGAGGGGCAGGCAGTTAGCTAGTTTGGTGCAATAACAACTGTACCAATCCTCTTAGTTAATCATAAAGAGCCTAGAGCCAAACTCAGGTCCTAAGGTAAGCTATTTGTTAACTCTTCAGAAATGTTGAATCTCCAGGTAATTATAGCTTTAAAAATGACCCAGAGGTATAGAATATTAATTACTATGTGTTGAAACATGAATTCATCATGCCTAGGATACCAATTTCTATATAGTAACAAAGCACTTACTGATTTATTTATTTATTAGAAAAGCCTGTACATAAAGCATAAAATGAAAACCAAAGTTGCTTAGAGTCTCACAAAGGAATCTTGGGGTTATGGGCAGTGGTGTGGAGGTGCCATGCTGGGCAGGGTGTGGAGGTGCCATGCTGGGCAGGGTGTGGAGGCGCCTTGCTCCCTCCCTCCCTGCCTCCCACCTTTGACGTAGGTGATAGGAAGGGTTGCCACTCTTTCCTCTTGGTTCTCTGCTGTCTTTCCTCTCCCCCTGAACAATGTTTGGTTCTTGACTTCACTTGTTTACTTCTTCAAAAAATATGTCATCATACCTTTTGGTAGATATATTTATCTTATTATTACTTTAAAAACTGTGTTGTAGAAGTTGTTTCTGAACTCCTGGACTCAAGACCTCCTTCCATTGCAGCCTCCTGAGCACCTGGAGACCACACCCCAGTTTTTAAATCTTAGTTATTATTATGATCATTATTGTGTGTGTGTGTGCACGTGTGTGCGTGCGTGCGTGTGTGTGTGTGTGTGTGTGTGTGTGTGTGTGTGTGTGTGTGTGTGTGTGTGTGTGTCTGTGTGTGTGTGTGTGTGTGTGTGTGTGTCTGTGTGTCTGTGTGTGTGTGTTGCCCTTAGCACAGACATGCATGTGGAGGTCAGAAGACCTTGCAGTGATCACATCCTTCTTTCTACTACGTGAGTCCTGATGAACAAAATGAGGTGGTCAGGCTTCAAGTGCCCTTACTGTCAGCTAGCTCACTACCCCTCGTCCCCAATGCGCTTTGAAATTAAAAAAAAAAAAAAGTGCTAGGGATCCATCATCGGCCCTTCGTAGTAATCAGGATTCTCCAGGAGAACAGAAATATTGGGGGGTGGTGTTTTCAACACATACGTGTAATTACAAAAGGAACGTTGGTTTAAATGATTGGAGACCGGATGGTCCACCAATGGCTGTACAGTGGAGAGGCAGCAGGGCCTGGAAGCTGGTCAGTCCACGAAGCCAGAAGCCTTAGACACTGGGGGCCATTGATGCAGGCTCCTTCTGAGGTTGGAGACCTGGAGGCTCCATGCAGGGTCACTGGTGCCCGTCTACACTAAAAAGCTGGTGTTTGTGGGGACAGCAGCTGCAATAGAGCCACTCACCCAGCAAGCAGATCTGACACATGTTAGTGGCTCCTCTCTTTTCCACATTCAGTGTATCTGGGACCCTACCCTATTTGATGATACTGCCCGTAACTGGGGCAGGTAGGTCTTTTTCCCTAAGTTACTGCTCTGGAAATGCCCTCCCAGATACAGCAGAAGTGTAGTTTACTCACTCTCAGGAGTTTCTCAGGACAGTGAGTTTGATAATGAGTTTTAATCATCACAACCTTGCACTTACAGAGCTAATCATATACTTTATCACTAGCCTCTGCTTCCTGGGTGACCTCACCCTTTCTCTCAGCTTTATTATTATTATGATTTGTATGTATGTGTTTATCAGCGTAGGCTGTGTGTATGTGGGTGCCTGCAGAGGCCAGAGAGGGCATTGGATCCTGTGGAGGAGTTGGAGTTAAAGGCAGTTGTGAGCCATCCAATAGTGGTGGCAGTGGGAACTGAACCAGGGTACTCTGGAAAAGCAGCAGCCAGTCTTCAGTGCTGAACCATCTCAGCAGAGCTCTCCTTCCTGACTCTTAATGAGAATTTTTCTCACCTTCACACTGAAAGTGTAAATTGCCAACTTATTAATAGACACAGCATGTCTAGCCTTAGGCATGACCTTTGATTCTTTTTATGCCTTGGGAGTATGAGATGGGTGGACAGATTCTATTTTTGATGGTCCTATCTAATGTTGTAATAGTAGAGGGTTCTTAATGTAAGAAGGAATGGAGATGTTTATAAAAACAATCCTTCCACTGGGCAGTGGTGGCACATGCCTTTAATCCTAGCACTCAGGAGGCAGAGGCAGGCGGATCTCTGTGAGTTCGAGGCCCACCTGGGACAGAGTGAGTTCTAGGAAAGGCACAAAGCTACACAGAGAAACTCTGTGTCGAAACCCCCCCGCCCCCCCCCCCCAAAAAAAACAAACAAAAAACAAACAAACAAAAAAAAAAACCCCACAATCCTCCCAAATTCTGTCTGTCCACTCAGGTTCCATGTTGGACATCATCAAATACATCGTCAATAGAGGAGAGCACAAGAATGGAGTTCTGGAAGAGGCAATAATCGCAACAATTCTTAAGGAAGTTTTGGAAGGTTTAGATTATCTGCACAGAAACGGCCAGATCCACAGGTAGAATTTCTGTACAGTCTGCTCTTCATAGTGTATAGCCCTAGTTTGTAGAGACTTTTAAGGAAGTATTTCCTACAGGTGGGCTTTTGTATTATGCAAAAGTTAACACTTGAAAACAAAACGAACCTCCAAAGGATCAACTTGGATTCATTTCCTTGGTATCCTTGAGGCGGGTTTATGTGGTTAAATTGAAGTAGAGCAAATGTAGTGAGTGCTGTGTGGGCTCATTAAGGAATTAGTTAACATAATTACTCTTGAAGTGAACTTGCTTGAACGGGATGGCATCTCCCGCTTCCTAAGATCGGCAAGACTGTTACATTTTATGTTAACAGTTTGGGGCCTGGTGGTGAGAGAGAAAAGGCAGCCCGGACTTCTTTTCTGTAACATAGAATGCTAAGCTTTGAAGTGGAGTTGGAGCCAGCGGAGTGGGAGTGCCCAAGGTTTGAAAAGCAACAGTGTTACTGTGACTCTTAAGAACGTTACAAATAGACAACCATTTACCCTAAAACAAACAACACTGTTCAAGGTGGAGCCGTGAGAGAGCTGTGTATTTAATGATCTGTACCAAATTTTTTAATACTTGTTTCTTAATGATCACTTCCTTTAAATATTAAAATTGCTCCACAGAGCTTCATCTAGTGAAGAAATATCACATAGAATATTATAATTAACATTTAGCCTTGGTATGGCCCCATAGGAGAGACTGATCAAATTCATTTTAAGTGGTCTGTGGGACTGTTTGGAATTGTGCCATAGGCAACTCTGAAGTACAAGAGGAATACTGAGATAGGATTTAGTTCTGGATAAATATGGCCGTCTTGTGCCTTTAGGGTTAATTGCTAACTCTGAAACATAAGATAGTCTCCTCAGTAGTGATTTAATTAAATGCAGATAATGGCTTCACATAAAATATTGGTTATTAAAACCCTAACTGTGCCTCGGGAGCAAAGTATAAAATGATAGTGTGACTTACAACTTTTAAAATCTGTGATGTGACTATAATATCACAATATAATGATTGTGTTGGCAGTGGGCTTATGTGCTGAGTGTTAAAATCTGGAGTGAGTCAGTGTAATATATAATCTATGATTTATACTTCTCTGCTTTTTTTTTCCCTAACAGGGATTTGAAGGCTGGTAATATTCTTCTGGGCGAGGATGGGTCGGTACAAATAGCAGGTAATGCTGTTAAAGATGAACGTCTTTCTGTTCACAGGACTGTTAACGTTGTAAGGAACGGAGGATGGTTTCCACAGAATAGTTACATGTATGTAGTGTCTTTTAAGAGTGTGTCTGGGCTGCTTTGCTATAACAAACCTGCCCTTACAGAATGTTTGGGACTGGAGCCTGGATGAGTCTTGGCGAGTTCTCTTGATAAATAATGCAATTTGAGCATGGAACCTTTTTATAATGATCTAATTTTCAGTTTCTATTAAATAGCTTTCTCTACCTTTTAGATTGAATAAACATATTTATATACCTGCCAGAAAAGTCATTTGGAAAATTGGTCTTGATTGAGTTTGAAAATTTAAAACATTATATACATTAGTTAAGAAACCTTTTATTTCTGTAGGCTATTGAGAGAGCACATCTGGTGAACATGTCCCATGCTTGGCTCCTGTCATTTTGTTGTTTTGTGTTATCAGAGTACCCCGCGAGCCTTGGCGCAGAAAGTAGCCACATCCATATTTTCTCATATTTTGTCCCAGGTCCTTGCGGGTCAGCCCCAGCCACTGTTTCAGCCATCACCATCTCTCTGTGGCACTGGTTTTGGCTGGATAGTCCTTTCCTATAGTGGGCTGTTCCTGCCATTTCTGAGTGTTCAACCTTTCACCTTCCAGTATGAAATATTAGCAGCCATTGCTAGTACGATCCTTGGTGAAAATCATTGACACGGCTTCTGTTATTAAGAGTTTTGAAGTTTGTCTCATCCTGGCGAATCAGCTTAATTGGCTTCATTTTGAGTTATAGGGAGAATTGTATGTGTTGGCATAGATCTGGGCTTTGAGCATACTGAATTATTGAACCAAAATCTACCATAGCACTTTATTCTAAACAAAAGGTGGGGAAGCCTGGGGGTGGGGTGGGAGGAGGGAGGACAGGGGAATCTGTGGCTGATATGTAAAATTAAATTAATTATAGAACTTTAAAAAAGAGCTAAAAAAAAGGAGAAAAAAAGTCTGTTTCCAGATAAACCTGAAGAGTTAGTTATTAGAAAGCAGAGAATCCAGGATCTCCAGTGATGGCTCAGAGATTAAGAGCACTGGCTGCTCTTGCTGAGGACACAGGTTTGGTTTCCAGCATCCACATGGTAGCTTAAATACATCTACAACTGTAGTTCCAGGGATCCCAATGCTTTCTTCTGTCCTCTGTGGGCTCCATGCACACATGTGGTATACAGATACATACAAAACATTTGTGTGGGCAAAACATTCACACAAAATAAAATAAATAAATGAATTCAAAAGAATTTAAAAAGAAATAGAGGAGCTCAGTAGAAAACAAACTCTAATACAGAGGCTAGGCTTTTAAATTTGGGGGTGCTGGAGTCAAATGTGAGGCCTTGTGAATACTAAGCAGATGCTTTACCATTGAGCTCCATCCTCAACCTTAAGACTTGGTCCATGGCCATTTCTGTGGACCCTCAGGTGAGACTCTGGAGAGTGGAGCAAGCAGGCTACAGGACCTTGGACTCTGTATTTTCAACTTTTAATTCCTCTTTAAAAAGGGACAAGACATTTGAAAAGATGCAAAGGAAGTGTTTGTTTTTCAAAGCCCACGTGTTTTCCCTTAGAGAAGGGAGGGATAAAGGAAGTGATTATCTTGGAGAAGGTAGATTTGGTCAACTATACTTGGCTTAAGGCATTGGGAGCAATTTTGTGTCTTACTTAGGCCCTGTTGTTCCATCTTTTAGCCTCACTTTCCCCATCTGAGACAGGGTGAGGATGCTTGCTGTGCAGACTGTTTTCCTCTGTAGCCACTGCACCTTAAGACCCAGGTTTTGGGGACTGGAGAGATGGGTCAGTGGTTAAGAGCACTGGCTGCTCTCCTAGAGGATTGCTGTTTGATTCCTAGCACCTACATGGTGGCTTCCAGCTATGGGGTCCAATTCCCTTTTCTGGCTCCCATGGGCACCAGGCACACATAGACATACATGCAAGCAAAATACTCATACACATAAAGTGAAATAATAACAATAAAAAGACTGACTCAGGTGTATATGAATTCACTAGACTCTGGGAACCACACAGTGTTCTGTGGGGACAAAGGGGCCATTTTATGGCTGGGTTTTTTTTCCCATGTAAATACTTCTGTTAAAACTGTCTGAAAAGATTCTAGAAAATAGGGGCTAGCATCTTTATGACTCCAAAGAATGAATGAATGAATGAATTTTAAACTTTGTGTGTGTGTGTGTGTGTGTACACGGCACTATACATGTGTGGAAATCGGGGGACAGCTGGGTGGAGTTGGTTCTCTCCTTCCACCTTTATAGAATTTCTAGAGATCCAGTTTGAGTTGCCAGGTTTGCAGGGCACACAGCTTTACTCATGGAAGCATCTTGATGGCCCTGATACACATTTCCTTTCATTGTAAAGAGATATATTTGTACAGAAATTTTGCATTCATAATTTACATTGCCTATTGATAGTGTTCAAATTATGTAAGTTTCTTGTTCCATTAAACATGAACCTACCCCTGCATGTAGGGTTGCTGTAATATATGTATGTGTGTATATATATTACATATATTTATATATATATGCACACTATATATTATTACATACACATATATGAACACACGTGCATACATACATACACATATGTATACACACATATATGTATATATACATACATATATACATACATACACACACACACACACACACACACACACACACACACATATATATGAAAAGCTTAGCACAGCCAATAAGATAAACACTGCACAAAAACAGTCTAATGAGCATGGGCAATTAGAGTTTATATAAAGAAAAAAAATGCTCTGTGTTACAACTAGAGAAATTCAGCTTAAAACAATATTGAGATACTTATACCATAAAGCCAAAAGCTAATCCATTGTTGATAGCAGTACAAAGAGTTCCATCCACAGTGGAGAGGAATCTGGTACTATCTCACAACTACAAATGTATCTCTTCAACCAAGCGAGGTGTGAGTCAGCTTATAGAAGCCACTCACACACATTTCTGTCCCACTCCGCAATCAGTGACACCATGTTGAGTGCTTCTGGTCAGCCATGGTGGGAGTGTGTTCATCTCTGGAGTCTGCAGCCTGTCTTTCTGAGAGGGAGTTATTAAACATTTATTAGCACAATTATGGCTCTGCTAGGAATCTGCCCTCCAGCTATCCCCATGTTTGGAATGTTAGAGGCCTTTGTTTATTTGTTGGAGATTTTTTTGGAAGGGGGTGTAGCCTAAACTTGAACTTGTGACAATCTGGCTGCCCCTGCCTCCCAAGTACTGGGATTATAGGCATGTACCACTGTGCCCAGATGATCTGATGGAGTATTTGTTTGTGAAAGCAAAATATATGAGATGCAATCTGGTGTCTTAAGTATAGTACAAACAGTATGTCCATAATCTGGAATACCCGTTCTCTCAAAAGGAGAAGAAAAAACTCAGTATTGGTTAAGTGAAAAATCAAGGTGACAGACAGTATTGCCTTTTGAGAAGGAAGTGGGGAAAACTGAGAGGATCGCTCTGACTTTGTGCATGGATACAAGGAGTTTAGTCACACAGGAGCTAGACTATTCATATTACCCTTTTAACACTTGAAGTTTGAACCATATGGGGTGTGGCTGACCTTATAAAACCAATGCAGTGGTTTAGGAAACTCGATAATACACTGCTAATAAAGTGAAATATTTTCAGTCACTCTGTGTGTGTACGTGTGTGTGTGTGTGTGTGTGTGTGTGTGTGTGTGTGTGTGTCTCCTTGGGTTTAGTTCCTCAGGCACTGTCCACTTTGATTTGTTGTTTTGTTTTGGGTTTGTTTTTTTTTGACAAGAATTCTCATTTGCCTGGGACTTACCAAGTATGCTAGGCTGGTTGGCCAGTAAGCCTCAGGAACCCGCCTTTTCCTGCCTCTTCTACGCTGGGGTTATGAGCAGTCTGTCCAATACACTTGCCTTTATAACCTGGCTTCTAGGCTCAAACTCAGGTCCTCGTGCTTGTGCGGCAGGCATTTTTTACCAACTAAACTGTCTCCTGAGCCCCCATTATCAGAGTTTTTTATTATAAAAAGTTTCAAATGTCCGCAGTGGTGGGAATGAGCCTTCTTGCCTGCTTCGCTTAGCTCCAGTACTTGCTGGGCTTCCACTGTTCATTCTCTGTCTATCCGTTCTCCCTCTGCTGTGGTGCCTTTTATTGGTCCTGTGGAACTTTATTCTTCTGGCATCTGAGTTAGCAGCTTCTGTATGTGCACTTTGTCAGCCCCTAGGCAGGGTGGTGTTCCTGGGGGGCAATCTGGAAAACTGCTTCAGCTCAGGAAATGACAGGCAAAATAAATGTGCCCCCAAACCTGAAACTACCCTGCCTCAAGCAGTCTCCTTGTTTGAGTGCGGACTATCAGCTGGTCGAAATTCCCAGGCTGTCACTCAGTAGCTCTGTGAGGTTGGATAAGTTATCAAGCCTCATCGAGAGTCATTTCCTCTAAAAGGGATTAAACAATATTGCCTTTAACAGTGCTGGCATACGGTAGGTACAGGAGAGCTGTCAAGAGATGCTGCTCTGCTGCTGTTGCTATGGTTATTAGTGTTACTGGCATTCCCAGCATTCCTGCCACCAGCAGGACCACACTTGCCCTGTCTGGAGGTCATGTAGACCTCAGATTTGTCTTGCAAGAGATACGGCTATGCGGGAATTTATGGGCTCCAAGAAGGTAAGCTTGCCTAGTACAGAATTTGGAAGAGAACTGGTCATTAATCTTGAGTTAACGCTGATAGGGAAGTACAAGTAACTTTCTGTGTTTGGGGATGAAACAACCCCCTCAACGCGAGGGTCAAAATAGCAGTGAGTTGCCTTTGAAACGCAAAGACAGGTCAACTCCCACTTTATTCTGCTACTTGGGACCCTGCCAGTCACCCCATCTCATTATTGTCAGATTAATGATCCGAGCTCTTTCCTGGGTGTCTGGAACACACTGTCCTCTTCTTTCTCGCACTTGGGATCCTCTGAGGTGAGGTTCCTTGTGTGTGTGTGTGTGTGTGTGTGTGTGTGTTTCCTGTCTCAGACCTTACGGTTCCTCTTTCCCTGCCATGAGGGGAGTGCTGTGGTTCTGGGGGCCCTGGGCTCGTGAGGACCCCCTGCAGAAAGATCCTGCCTTTGGCATGAGGATCAGCTGGGTCAGGGTGTGAAGGGCTGTGGTTAGGGTGCGCCTGTCACACAGTGAGGACTTTGTGTTACAGTCCTTCCTTATTTCCTGCTATGCTTCTGGCACAGTGACTTCATGAGTGGGACTGTCCTATCCTGAATTCCTAGTGTGATTCAATAGTCAATTAAATCAGCAATTTCTACACCTTTGGAGCTACAGCTTTCTAGAATTCACCCTAAATTTTCTCCCTGTTTTCTGAACTGAGTGCAGGGTTGCAATTGTAAAGTGTCATTTTAAAAATTTGAGGTATGAGGTAAGGCTGTTGTTTTAAAGAGCATTTCCTTTGCTGCCTGGGTTCAGGGTGCTGCCACTGCTGTTCCCATTCCATAGCAGATCGCTGTACCCTGTGAGGCATTTGTCACTAGCTCAGCAAAAACCAGGACCTTGGGAACTCAGAAATGGGCTGTGGGTTCTTGGCCATCACCTTGGTGTGGCTGTGAGGGAGGTGAGTGGGTCAGAGGGACAAAAGCAGAGATGCACAGAACAGTGTGTGTATGCAAAGTTCCATAGCTATCTGCTGTTCTGTTTGAACAACAGTGATTGCTTGTACACAGACTGCTCTTGTCCAATTTCCTTTGTGAGCCCATGCATCCTAAGAATGCATCTTGAAGGAAAAGTTAGCAGAGAAGCTTAATTCTTACTTATTTCTTCAAATATATTATGTATTGTATATCCTTTATGCAAAGAAGCCACTCATTGTATCATGTAGGTAACCCCACCCCCAACCCCACTTTTCAGAACTCTTTGTTACCCAAGGGATGATCAGGGGCCGGGCTAGGTCATGGAAACCCTGGCTTTATAATATAACCGAAAAGTATGGTTAATAGACTTCCACATTTGGTTCTGCTTACCGTGGTGCAGATCCTTGGAGAGCACAGGGTATATCCACTGACTTGGGGCATAAGATCAGTAACCAATGTGTATAGTGTGTTTCCTGTATATAGGGCCAGCTCTTGGGCACTAACTGTCCTCTGGACACACTAGCCTCCTCACAGACCATGGCGAAGGATGTCATGTTCATGTTATAGGCCAGAAGCAAAGGGTGAGAAAGGGAATCAGTCCTGCCAAATGTAGGTGAGTGCTGGAGCTCAGCCTCAGATTCTGGCCTTCTGATTCTAGAGCTTGCCAATCCCCCACCTGTGGGATTTCCAGGAAGAAACCACTAAATACAGACTTAAATGATCGCAGTTTCAGATAGAAACTGAGCAGTCACCAGCTTTTCTGTCCCGCTGTGTAAATCCACTTGGGGTCAGGGAACATATGCCAGGCATCTTCCTATTTACTCCTTCAAGTAGAAATGCAGGTAAGGTTTGTCAACAGAAGGCATCCGTGGTGTCATCTGGGGAGAATTAAACTCAGAAGCGACACCACACTCTGAAGACTGGTAAAAGTCAGCTTTGATGTCATGATTAAAATCCAGGGATGGAATGCCCTTCGGGATTAAATCAAATGCTTTCTGCCTCCTGTGCTGTGCTTGGAAAGCCTGTGTGTGACTCCCTCACAGTCCACCTGGTTTGAGTACCTCGGTGAACATGATAAATAGGTTTTACCAGTCTGCGACAGAAGGAGAAGTGGCTGTTTGGAAGTCATGGTCTTCCCACGGCATGGCATTTATGTACTGATCTGATGCTCTGTCATATTGTCACCGAAAGCTTAGTACCGTGTCTGGCAAGTGACTAAGCCTGTTTGTCCAGAATTCGTGAGAGAGTATTTTGAGCAAACAGAAATAGTGAACAGGTCACGTTGGGGTGGTCAACTACAAGATCAGCTTATTGTATGATTCTTCTAAATAGTTGCCAGTTATTTTTACAGTACTGTAAAAATGTTGATTTATTTTTTGGTTTGCTGTGTTCTTGTTTCTGAGATGGAGTCTTCCTATTAAGCCTTGGCTGAGCCTGTGTGACTCAGGTTGGCCTGGAACTCACAGCTGTCTTGCTGTTCAGCCTCTCATGCTGGCAGTCCTAAAACATGATTTCCAAAGACCTTTCTAGATGCATACTGCTGTATTATCTTTGGTAGATGTTGTTCTCATACATTCACATGCTTTTGCCATTTTGGAATTGTGTACTCTGTGGTCTGGATGTCTCTGTGTCCCCCATGAACTCATGTTGGAACCTGAGCACCACGACTAGGAGTGTGGTCCAGGCTGAGCTCCTGTGATGGGGATAATAAGAGAGCGGGTGACTTTAAAAGGAGACTGTAAAGAGGTGCTTACCTCATCCATGGTGTGAAGACATGTCCTACAGGTACCATGGATCTACCAGAGAGCAGGACCAAACCAGATGGAATCTGCTGGTGTCTTGAGGTTAGATTGGCAGCCTTCTGAACACTAAGAAACAGATTTCTGCTGCCATTAATCTACCTAGTGGACAGTTTGTTGTAGCTGTCTTGTGGGCACCAACTGCGTTATGTCTGTGAAGGCTTAGTTCCCATCTCTGGACTCTTTGTAACAGAGAAATTGAGTCTGGTACTTAGCTAAGTAGCACAGGACACTGGAAAGTTACCTCACGCCAGCCTTCATGTATCCGAGTGCATTCCATTTAGCCAGTAAGGCATGATTGCATGACTTCCTTATATCCTGTTTCCTGGGAGGGAGATTATGTTCTTTCATCCTTAAATCCATGGCCAGCTTCTGTATGTGTTTTGAACACAGGAATCTCCCTGACAAAAACTTCCGGAGAGGCTTGCAAGGAAACTTCTTTTCAGTACATTAGTGCTAGTCTCAGGAAGACAGAGCGGGAGGGGACTGAGAGATTTTTTTTTTTTTTTTAAACCCAGGTCTGCTGGGTTATTTGTGTTCCTTCTGTCTTTGGACTTTGATAGGGGTGGCTGGAGATTGATGAGGTATTTCTTGGGTTGTAGGGAAGAGAGGCTTTGAGCAAGGCAACATGGAAACTTGATCTGCTCTGGAAGCAGCCTTTGATGAGTATGGGTATACTCTGAAAGGACCCAGGGCATCTGAATGAGCAGCTACTGGTGGCATCCTATTTACTGACACTAGAGGGTGGGCTCTGCTCCGACAGTCACTGGGAAGCCGTCTTGAAAGCTGGTCTTGCTTATTCTGGCCCCATAACCACGCAGCGTGTCCATACCCAGGATAACAAAACACTAGGACACAGTTAAAACACACCAACTTAGAGTCAGCTAACTGTTACTGGTGTGTGGGAAATGGGTACTTTACTTATTTGGAGTGTTGCAAGATGAGGAGGAAGTGGTTACAGGGCAAGGCTCCATGCACTCTGTCTGACCTCCTGTCCTGCTCTTTGGCTGTTCCCCTTTGCCCCATTGATTTCCTCATTCTCACCTGAAGGAAGAGCCTGTTGTGTATGTCTGCCCATGTCACTTTCTGGCACAGAGTTCAAAACCCGCTGATGGGATAAACAGCTCCTCAAGAAGGAGTAGAGGAGGCCCTGCTGTGACCCCATCTCCTCTCAGGTGCTCCTGTTTGGGCCTCAGCACTTCTGTCACTTTACTGACACCGTCCATCCTACAGCTCTATTTCTGGCACCGGTTCTCTGTGAAACCCGTCCATCCTCATCCTCCCCTTTGCTAATCCATGGTCACTCCGTTAAGCCCCTAAGAGGTTTGAACGTGCTCTCCTCACAGCCTAACTTACTCTGTCTAGCCCACGGTTCCGTATGGAAATTGGGTCCCTTGTTTTCTACCCTCCCTCCAAGCCAGGGAACTCCCAAAGATAGAAACTCTGTTGTTCATCTCTAGGGTCACCTCAGAGTACCTGATGGGAGGAAGGGGTTCAGGAAGTTGTGGTGAATGTGCTGTGACCGGGAGACATGCTAGATGCCTTGTCTCATGCAAGGCAGTGAGCTGTTGGTGACGGGGTTCAGGCAGGAGGCACAGCAGATGTGACAACTGAGTAAGCCTAGGTATCAACTTCCCAGGGCAGAGGTAAGAGTGTTTGAAATATCTAGGCACATACACATTGCCTTTCCCCCTTACAGCTGAAAGTGGGTTTTTGATTTAGAGACAGGTTCTCATTTGCTGCCTAGCTGGTGTCCTTGAACTCATAATTTTTGCTTCCCCCTCCCGCGTATAAGGATTGTAGCTGATGGGCCGGTGCACCTCACCAAAGATAATTTCTTAATGAGAAAAAAATGCTTCACCTCTGTTCTTGGGTATGCTTTGCTGTGGGCGACTATCAGCTAAACACTAATGAACTCAGAGAAAAGTGAAGCAGAGAACGAACACAGGGGACCTGGTTATACCTAGAAAATAGATACATAGGTGAATTACAATGTTGGATGGATGTAAGTTGCTTTGTAGTCAACCACAATGCTTGTTTTCAGATTCAGGGGTAGCTGATAATTATGTAAACTGGATTAAAATTTGATTAATTATGAGAAAAATCTCACAGACCAGTTCTTTTTTTGGGGGGGGGGTGTTTAAGCAAATAAGGACAGTAAGTTGATGTGATTTCTTGATTTGGGGAAACCCCTAGCAGGAGTCAAGGACGTGACCAGTTCTGGAAACCTGGCTTTTTATCCCACGTGAGTACTGCCAGGAGCAGTCACCTGGGAGAGACTGCAAGCAGCCGCTACCTGCTAGCATATGCCTGGGTGATAACTCGGAGAAGCTTTCAAAGAAGAACCTCTCTGCTCTGCTGCTGGGGGCCTTCCTCAGCTGTGCACATTGAACTGCACGGCGGGCAGAGCTGAGCACCAGGGAAGTGGATGGGACTCCCCCCTCCCCCCTCCTTCCCTCCCTCCCTTCCTCCCTCCCTCCCTTCCTTCTTTCTAGCACCTTTAGGGTTCATATATTATCAAAAGACTGTAGAGATCTGGGCAAAGCCAGAGTATTAGACCGAAAGACTAAGCTGAGTCCATTGGTACATTCTTCTTTCATGCATTTTTCAGTTTCTTAGTTGTTACGCTCTGCTCTGCCCCTGGCAAAGAGTGAACATGAGATGCTTGGGTCCAGTGTATCTTCAGTGACCAGTTGACATACATTAATCAAGCATTTACACACAGTCCTCTGAGCTGAGGGACTGGCAAGCAGTGGAAGTATAATTTTTGTCATCAATGGGAAAGTGAAATAGGCAGGTCACAGGACAGTCTATGTACATGTGTTTATATGTGTGGTGTATGTGTCTGTTCATGTTACAGGCAGGCGTATGTTTATGTATGTACCTGGGAGTGGAGACCAGAGGCCAACTTCAAGTATCTTCCTCAGTTGTCCTCCGTCTCACTAACTTTTGGTATGGTTTATGCGTGTGTGTGTGCACACGGGTTTGGGTGCGCGTGCTTGCCTGTGCGTGGTCTCAGGGAGGCAAGTGGTCCATGTTGGATGTCTTCCTCTGTGCTTTCCCATCTTACTCTTTTGAGACAAGATTTGCATCGAACCTCAAGCTCTGTTAGACTACCTGGCTAGTGGTACTGAGTGAGAGCTTGATAAGTAGCAAATACAGATTAAAAAACACTGAGCAACATAGTCTAATGGATGCTCTTAATAGTTAATTGTCCTAAATGTGAAAATTTTCCTCATTGAAGATTTGAAATCCTGCAGATTCTTTGATGGTCTTGTTATCCCCACTTAATCTTTCTCAGAACTTTGCAGAAATGATGTCAGTTGTTTCTTGACTGCTTGTGGCAACTGGAGTTATTTTCACATGTCCCATAGGGGCCGTCTCTTTCAAGTGTACAGACAAGCTGTTGTGGTTTCATAGACACTTCCGATAATGGAGCAGTTCAGGAGAGATTTGCCTGAAAAAGATCACCTGCAGGTGTATAAATGTTGCATTGGAAATTTAGAAGTTTTCACATTTGATCTAAGATGCATAGGCCTGTCCTTTTGGATATGGCCAGCTGCGGACCCTGGGGACTTCAGAAACGTGACTCGGGCTTTGGGGATGATGCTTGTCTCATATATCTACCTTCGAGCTGTGCTGACAGCCCAGTGGAGCAGGCTTCACAGGTGAGGGGTCTGAGCAGTGGTAGCCTTGTGTGTGGAAGTCTAGGCGTTCAGAAGGTCATACATGCAGGCTGTTCTCAGATCTCCTCAGACTGCCCTTACAGTGCTCACCATCCAGCCCCCACCACGACCTCCCCTAGGAACTTGAACTGGCTACTTTCTGACAGTTCAGTTGCTCCATGGATGAGTTCCTTCAGCTGGAGGGTTGACAACATGGTCTCGAAGGACCTATCTTGTATCGAAGCGTCTGAGTGGCTCCTCACTAACTGTAAGCACTAAAGACATTCCCGGTCCTAGTCTAAAGCGTGCAAATCAGAAGATGGTTTTGGGCATGGAGGATGGATTAAGCCTAGTTTCTGGCTGTGCTTACCACTGTCAGAGTGTCCTTATATTAGCCCTTCTGTTCTCTGGGACACTTTTTCCCTTTGTTCACTGTGAGTGTCATATCTAATAGACAGTTGACCATTGATTAGCGTTGTCACTGGACTGGAGAAAACTGACTCCTTCCTGCCTGGCCCTTGAGCATAGCTGGCCTCGGACTCCAGTTTCCTAGCCATGTCAGAAGGGCACCAGTTGATGGCAATGTTGAGAACCAACCCAGATGATACCCTAAGTACCTGTAGGCTTGCCTCTCACTTCCTCTATTTTTTAAATGTGAAAATATTTTAGGGAATGAAAAGAGATGCCATGTAGTTTCTTCCCTTAATTCACTGTCAGAAAAGGTTGTAAAATTGTCACTGTCTGATGTTTCAAAGACAGTCAAGACTGCTCCTCTCTCATTTGTTGATGGGGAACATGCATTTGTCCAGAGCAGCTGACAAGTGACCCTCCAGGGCCCAGACTCGGGAAATTCCACAGGATCATGTTTTTTGGACTGTGAATACTTCCTACACCATACTGGGGGATGGGGGCCTCAGCCAGTAAAGCCAGACCCAGATCAGTGAGCACCCTTTGATTGTAAGAAGGAAGAAGCAAAATGAAGGATGGGAGCCTGGTGTGAGGCAAAGGTCAGAGGGCAGCACTGAATGAGGTTGTTAGAAGCTTCTGGTGTTTCCCCAAACCCCACACCCTACCAGTCTCTATAGAGCAGGGCAGGTGGTATATAAACATTTGATGACCAACTGTAGACCAGTTGCTAACACGCTTATCGACTCTCGATGAGTGCACTAAAGGTTATGGCTTTGATAAGATGACAGTTTTACCTTTGGTTTAGCAGCATCTTCATGAGCAGGGAAGAAATGATCAAGGCTGTAAACGTCTATACATAAAATACAGTCACCACAGATTCTCTCCCTCTACCACGGCCTCATCCTTGGGCAGCTGTTAATGATGGACAGTTAATGAGAGTATGATTATAGATTATTTTCATGTACTTAAAAAGATTCTGGATCCTCTGTAGAGGGGTGACTGCTTGGCCTCCAGGACACACTGGACGCAGTTGAGAGTCACTGAGTTAGGCAGTTCATTTTCACATGTCATTTATATTTGTATCACCTTTGGCTTTACCATGCCACAAAATACATGGCCTTATGTACATATATACTTTTTCGAGTATTCTCTACTCGTAACTGTGATTCTCTTCAGCTGAGAGGTAAATAAGGAAGCTGTGGAGTTGCTGTGTGTTGGGGTTGTCCAGGCACAGTGATAGGCTAGGCAGTTTCAGCTTCGGTAAGCATGGAGTCAGCTGGCACCTTCCTATAGTGCAGATTCTGATCCAGTGGCTCCAGCCTAGGGCCCAAGGCCCTGCATCTCTGAGGTGCTCACAGGTAACACTGCTCCTTTTGGTCTGTGGGTTACACTCTGAGGATCGAGACTGGAGTTTTGAGGGTAGCCCTCTTTTCCATTTCCTAGAAGGGTGTTGTGTTGTAAAGGCTGTGGAACTATTGCTCCAAATAGCAACCAAAAGTTAGACTTTGCTTTCAGTATGTGCTCCATCCCCCTTGAGACACTTCTGCAATTACTCATTTTGATTTATGCCCCTGACACTCAAAGCTGTGCTAATACTGGAGCTGTTTTATAATCAAAAATTGCAAAGGGTACTAGACTGTTTTCTTTCTGATTTTTACCAAATCCTTTCGAGGATTGCAACAACTTTGATCTTTGATGTAATGGTTAACTCTTGGCAGTCAGGAAGTATGCCAGTGCACACGGTTGGGTTGAAGGAAGACAGGAGACTATAAGAATTAAGCCTTTGGGTACAAACCATAGAGTCATAGTCTAGTGGGAGATTAAGTATGGAAGACATGTGACTATCTCCCATAGCCAGGAGTTTGGGGCGCACTGTTTCACAGTTGCTGCACGGCATCATGAAGGTCATAACTCTTTCCTGTTCCCTCTCTACGTCTGCTGCGAGCTGGAGTGTGCCTGTCTTTCTGGGCTGCTGTTGCTCCCTGCATTGCATCTTGCAAAGGAAGAGGAGTTTGGGGAGCCGAGGAGCCCATTTAGGTGCAGACTTTCCCACGAGAGTTTGCACTGTACTCCCCTCAGATCTCACAGGCTGAGGCCATTCACTGGCGCCGAGGAACCCCTCACTGGGTTGGCTTAGCTCTGCTTGGATCCATCCCCGTCCCCCGAGGGACAGCACACCTTCCAGGCTGTGGTGGAGGTTACAGGTAGAAGGGGAGCACTGTGTATCACAGGATGAATGGTGCCCAGAGCTTGGTATATTCTAAACTCTCCAGTCGTCAGGTAGGCTCCTTGTAGTGGGTGTGCTGGAAAGCCACGGTCATTGCAGAGGGAAAACCCTCCTAAGCACAGGGGTACCCTTTCTAGAAGGAAACCAGCCCTGTCAGTGTACGTGGCTGCTGTCCCAGGTCTTGCCACATCTTGGCTCTATTCCCTTAGCCTTGAATTCTGCCCCTGGCCCCGAGTGAGTGGTGCTACTTTCTGAGCAAAGTTCCGGAACCCAGAGGTATGGTGCTCACTTGGACACTCAAAGTGTTCCTTTGGCCTCCTTCGAGGACGTGCTGTCTCAGGCTTGTCTCTGTTCTTCAGTTGCAGGTTTTCCCAGCTGACAGGAAGGAGGCCATGGCCTTCGAGTTTCTCCCTAGACGTGGCTCTCTGTGCCTGGAGGCCTGATGACATTTTGGTGATGGCAGGGCTCCAGGAAAAGGGAGAAGTTGCTGTAATTCAATTCATAAGCAAAAATAAACGGGTGGACAAAAACCAGGGTGAAGCATGCCTTACGAAAGTAAAACAAAAATGGTTACTTGGTCAGTTAAAGAAGCTGATGGCACGTGGCTGGCTTTTGTGACAGTTGGGTAAGCTGACATTGGGAAGAAGTAATACAGGAAGCCAGTGGCTCCACAGGCGTGCTGACTTCTGGCCTAGGAGGAACTTCCTTGTTCTTCAGTGCCAAATGTGGGGAACCGGTCAGGGAGGGGGTTGATCACAGTTCCAAGGGCAGAGCTATGCTTTAGGAGGAACTATCTTTGTGCAGTATGTAGGCTGGACTGCGCTTGCTTGGAAAAGGTACACCTAACACTGTAATTGTGGAAGCCATGGCTCTCCCTGGTCCTGCTTTGCTTCCATCTCCACGAAGTGGGGGTAAAGGGGCCACAAACTATCATGTGTTGCTTGTATTCATTTTTTTTTTTTTTTTAATCATGCAAAGTTTCGCTCATGTATTTCCTCACGTTGTGGTGTCCCTGGAAAGTCAGTTGTGTCTGCAGCATGACTCTGCAAGCCCATGGTGTCTAGGCCCAGGGCTTCCACCCTGTTGGGTACTGAGTAGGAATGGGGTCCACTAGAACTGACAGCATCTCACCCAGGATACGCTGACAGGAACCCTGGTATGAACAGCTCAAGAAACATGAGCTACATTGTTGAAAAACACACTCTACAGTCGGAGCCGAACAGAACTGAGAAAACTGAGCATTGGTTTTTCTATCTCTTGCTATTTAGTTTGCATAGTAGTAATTGAAGCCATAGCATCCTTTAAATGCTTGTTGGACGTCTGACATTTTAAGGGACCTGTGGGGCTCAGGGAAGCCAAGATACTGGTGGGGCTGAGGATATTCCTAGGTATTTAGAAGTACATTTCAGTTTGCGAGCCTCTCATAAAGGGGTTGGGGGAAGTGGGAAAAAACAGCAACCAACCAGCCGCCCAATCAACAACCACCACCCTCCTCCCCAGCATTCAAGTTAAATTATAAAGAGATTGGTTTTGATGACATGAATATAACATTTAATATTAAATTGAGAACCTCATACTACTTTTTTGTGAGTTGTATAAATCACAACTTGATCTTTACTCTGGGGAAGCTTAGGACATGCAAAATATTAACCCCTACCTTACTCCATTCTGAATTTTGTCGGGGGCTAATTAGCTCTCTTTTAGGATGACTGTGATTTTATGACCCTCAGCCACCCTCAGTGTTCGTTGGCAAGTCTTGAATCCTTTTATTCCTCCCTCTTCAATTCTACTAAATCATCATAGTTTCTTTTCACAGAGTGGTCCTCTTGATGACGCTGCTGGGTTACAGCTGTGGTCTGCCCAGCTCCCGGCCCTTCTTCTCTCCTAAGCAACTTTGAGTGGGACTTTTCATTATTTCTTCTCTAGAGACAGCCAGCCACCTTGGTCCCCATTGCTAATTGGACCAGTTGCAAGTTGCCTTCCCTGACCTTGGTCCCTTCAACCTTCTCACTCAACTCTTTGGCTTTACAAAACCTTTGTCTGTTGTAACAAAGGCTCCTGGTAGCTAAGACCTCTCAAGGACCATTCTCTCTTCAGCTAGCCTCTGCAGAATACTGAAAGTTTGATGTTGGACTTATACATTGTGAATAATCTTTAGAAAGCTCCAGACTATCAAATATTAATTCTGTTATTCTCTAACCAAATGTTGAATTGACCCAGTGTTCATGTCTTCCATACAAAGGCTCCCATATGTGTACACACACACACACACACATAATATATATACATATATATATACACACATACATATGTGTGTATACACACACACACACACACACACACACACACACACACACACACATTTTTTACATGTTATTGACCGATTGATGCCAAGTACTGTTACCGACTCAGCCACCTTTTCAGCCCGGTAGATGTTCCCTTTAGACTGTCGCAGGCACTCTGGAGAGTTGCATTGGTGGCAAGGGCTGGTGACATCACAGAGCCCTTCCTAACTCTTAATGAAACTGATGTCCAGTCTAATTCTGCCATTCATTAGCAGCCAAGCCCCTAAATGGTTCTCCCGTTTGTGTCCTGTCAGCTTAGGGAAATCCTTGGTCTTGGTGGATGAGAAATTCTCTTGTGGCAGGCATACCAAGAATCTACAGACAGGTCTCTCTCCTTGTATTTGGCACCAGTAAACCAAATCTACACAGAAATAACATGGTGTGAGTCTGTATCTGGCCAGACCGGGATTTTTTTTTCCCTTTCTTTCAAGGTGAAGAAAAGCTCTCAAATGCTTTAACAGCTTTTCTGTGCTGAACACCTCCATTGTTACCAGTAAAAGCTGTTTTCAAGCATCCATCAGGCTTCCGGACAGGCCACTGTTCATCCTGTTCATACATCCCTGGCATTTGACCTGGCTCCTACTTTTCTAAACTTAGATATAGAGAATAGGAATATTTGTAGTGGCCTCTGGTCACCGCAGGCTCCCATGATCCCCCCTGGGTCTTCATTAGAAGGCCTGCTGACCCCCCTGGGGTATGGTATTACAAGTAGAATATCACACTGTGCTGTCGATTTTACACGTTGTAACAACATCCCTGGCAGACTGGTTTTGCAGACTGAATGGAAAGGCGAGATTGCTCTTCCCATTGTTTTGCTGTCTTTTTTTAAAATATGCCTTTGTTGCCAACAGTGAAAACAACAAAGAAGCGTCTCCTTAAAGACACTGGTGTTTGTTTTCTCTGGGAAATGAGCCCAGCAGGTCTGTTTCCATCTCCTCTAGCTGAGTGGCAGAAGCTTGCTGGAGACCTGGGTGGGAGGTTGCTGAGAGTGAGCACCAGGACTCCCTCCCTGTAGGACTCAGCCCTCCTAGCACTGAGGCTGAGCACCAGGTGTCTTTAGTCTCAGGGACTGTGGTTCTCAGGACCTGGTCTCCTTGCAGTTTTCTTGCAACCCTTGTAGATACTTGACTTTCCCACCCTTGAAGCTGTCAGACGGTTTTTCTTCTTGGCTCTGAGCTTGGGCTTTGCCCCACGCATTAGCTTACTTGTCCAACTCCTCACTTCACTTCCAAGGCCGGGTCCAAGGCCCATTTTCAATATTGTCTATGGTGACAGTTACAGCTCATGTGTTCTCCCACACAGACACATTGTGCTGCTGTGTATTACTTCCTGTCTTCTCCTCCTGAGATGGTAATGTCTTAATATCCACGAGCAGATCTTTCTTATTCATATATCATGTCTGCTACTGAAGGATGCAGATGCTGCCCCTGCTCCCATGGCCCACTGAACGTGATTTGTTAAAAGGTGAGACCAGTAAGCTGTCATTCACCCTAAGGGAAATTTACATATGGGGAGAGAAAGTAGGATAGAGTCCTAAAATGAAAGCAACAGAAAACTAGGCCCAAATGAGAAATCTGGTAAGAAAACCGAGGCCCAGGAAGGTTATGATTCACACGGTTGAGGATTTAGTCTTGTACATCGTTGATATCCACCGTCACTTAGTGTATGATAGTCTCAAAGTCAGGCAGCGCCAATGCTGCGGATCCCCTTCAAGGCTTTCTAGTTATATATCCATCTAGGATGATGACCAAATGATGACCAAGTAACACAAAGGATGCTTGACAGAATAGGCAGGCTTGATGAATGTAGATCAAAGGAATCGCCAAGGATCAAGATTGCCAGGGATGCCTCTGTCACTAAGGGCTCCTAGAAGGCCCTTTGCCGTTCCTGCCTGCAGTAGAGCTGTGGAGGGAACCCTGTCTGTGGACTACAAGCATCACATGTGGAGGCAACTCTGGGAATGCTAGCAGCTACTGAGATCAGCGGGAACGTTTCGGTGAGGCAGGAGGTTCTCGTTAGACCTGGGAGCAGTGCCCGATGGTGCCAGAGAGGAAGGGGTTGATGTTTATGTGTTAGACTAAAGGGGTTTGACTTCATCCTAAGGGGAAAGAGTCTCTTTAACAGGCTTTTAAAGGAGGCCTTGGGCCTGCTGCCACTAGGGAAACCTCTTCCTTTGCTTAAGCCTGGATCTTCGAGGGGAACAGGAGATGGAGATTCAGGAGGCTGCTGCAGGACCCTTAGCAAGAAGTAATGGCTTAAACTGTGGATAAAGGAAGGAGCAAACAGGTTCAGAAGATTTTGGAACCTTTCATTACTAAGATGACAGTACTTTCTGCCTCTTTCCCTATAGTAGCTTTTACCCAGGTCCTGCCTAGGCACAAAGGTGGACTGGCTGAATTCATGTCATAGCATTTGACTCTTTGTGGCCAGAAAGATGTGCATGATTTCTGACCCAAGAGTGTCTGTTCCCAGCCCCTTCAGTTGTATGTAGGTGCCCCTAGGAAAACCTGGCTTCTCCCCCCTCCCCCCACTTGTTCTCACTGTCATGAATACCATCTGAACAGAACGGAGTATACTGGTGCTCCTGTTTGTATAAGTACACTATGTTCTTTTGTCAAAGGCTCTGTTCCTCAGAACAGATAAAGTGTTCTGTGTACATATTAGCCATACATAGAAGCAAAATGTAACTATTCTGCAGTTGTAATGGAGAGTAGATGTTGGCATTGGTGTTTTCTGCTCCTGGAATTTTTTTTTCCTGAGCTCTAAAGACATTTAGCCATCTGTTTTTGACTTTAAAGTAGATGTTCTGAGCCGAGGCTGTGAATAAGTATGTGACTCATGTGATTCATGGAAGATGCCTTGAAGAGGCACTGTCAATGTTTAATTGCTACTATGTATCTTTCTCAGCTGTTTTTTCCAGCTTTTCAAATGTATCCTGTAAGCAGGTAGAATTTTGAGGAATTGAAAAGTATTAGCTGTAGTTTGGTTGGCTCACGTCTTTAAATGCCCTTAGTGTAAGAATCTATTTTTTTTCTCAAAGTTGGCTTTGTGCACGTCATTATTTGTAGGTAATATATATTTATTTAATGTTATCATATTGTAAGTATTGTAAGATCATTTTAATAAAAACAGTGTTGATTTCTTTTTTCAACTTCCATTTAGGAAATACAAATATAATTTATATATATATATATATAAATTTGGTTGAAATTTATATTTTTAAAAGCCTCAGAATAGTCACATTCTCTAACCATGGGTCGTAGGCACATGACAGTTCCTCTGCGAGCTCCTGCAGTGTAGTCATTCAAAGAATTTCAGAGCAGGAGCCACACATGCGAATGAAAGTGTATGGCATTTTCAAATAAAACCTTTGTTCGATATTCACATGCAAGGAGCATGTGGACCAAAGATGCCGTCTTTCCGTTTCCATTTCCTTTACTTGTAACTGATATCCTGTTGGGAGTTGCATACATTTAACTATAAACAAAATCAGCATATTTCCACTTATGGGACTAGTTACAGGGCTACTAAATCACACCAGTGCGTAGCAGTGCTGCAGATGTAAAGCAGACCCCTATATGCTTTGGGTGTCAGTTTGTGCTGGAGGATGTCCTTTGTAATTGTGTGCGTCCTAACAGTCAACAAAGGGGACCAGCAAAAGGGAATTATATCAGAGCAGTATTGCAACAATCATACTGCGTAGTATCCTACATTGTGCTGTCTGTTGGCTACCCCCCTATTTTGGCAGGCAAGGTCTTCCTATGTAACTCTGGCTGGCCTGGGACTTGCTCGTTAGCCCTGGGTAGCCTTTGCCTCCCAAGTGTTGGGATTAAAGGCACACACCAGTGCACCCTGACCTTTCTGTCTACCACTTCACTCTCCAGGGATACTTGTCATGGCTGTTACCAAGAAGTAGCTTAGTCCAGAGCAGCTGGTTCTTTAATTTACAAACTACTTTTACTCTGCATGCAAAAATATAAATGAGGATGTGTGCAGTAATAAGCAGTAGCTGTTCAGCACTGTCCATTATGGAAATTATTTTTGCATACTTGTCTATATGCATGTACAGTATACTAAATTAAGCTCATGTACCAAATTTCTAATAGACAATGTTTCTGGCCAGTGAGATGGCTCAGTGGGTAAAGGTGCTTGTCTCACAAGCCTGAAGGATCTGAGTTTGATCCCTTGAACTCATGTATAAGAGCCGGATATGCTGGAGTGTGTCCATAATCCCAGTGAGCCCATGGCGAAGTGGAAGGTGGAGAAAAACCTGCAACTTTGTGAGCCAGCCAGCCTGTAGCATGCAGCACTGCAGAAATGGCAAGAGAGACAATGCCTCACTATGGTGGAGAGAGAAGCAACTCCTGAAAATTGTTCTCTGACCTCCACAATTACACCATACCTACATTGACACACTCATGTGCATGCACATGCGTGAATGTACAAAGACCACTCATGTACACACACAATAATCAATGGAATAAAGCAAGAGATTATTTTAATTCTACATACCTTTCCATCCACACTTATAAAAGTTATCCATGAAGCCAACCTTGGGAAAAACCCACTCTTTGCTGACTCAGCCTTTCCTTTGTGTGGCAATGGCATAAGGACAAAACTAGGCTTGCTTTGAGTTTTGTGTAATTCGTATGTGGGTTTGCTTTTATGATTTTGCTCAAGATAATTAGTATATACTGCTCAGTATAGGACACGGTGATATGAAATGGATTCCTTTTTTTTTTTTTTTTTTCTTTAAAAAATTAACTTTTTTGGACATTGATAGCTTGGAATTAAATGAACTAGAAAATTGCAGCAAAAATACAAAAATAACTCTATGACATTCTACTCTTACTTTTCCCAGTTGTATTCTTTTTGTTTTGTTTTGTTTTTGTTTTTTAAGACAGGGTTTCTCTGTGTAGCTTTGTGCCCTTTCCTGGAACTCACTTGGTAGCCCAGGCTGGCCTCGAACTCACAGACATCTGCCAGGCTCTGCCTCCCAAGTGCTGGGATTAAAGGTGTGTGCCACCACCGCCCAGCCCCAGTTGTATTCTTGTTTGTAAAAAAAAAAACAACAACAACAAAAAAACAAAACTTAGATGAAATCCAAGATATTTTATATTCAGGGCTTTTGAAATGTGTTTGTGCTTTCAATGGTATTGTATTTTTAAAAACAGTAATGACTTTTGGTACCTTTTTAGTAGAAAGCAAGTATGGGGAACTTGCTGGCCCGTTACCTCTAACAGCATTTCTGCAGTATAGATGATAGCAGATGGCAGATAACAGGAAAACCCTGGCTTGTTTCATGAACACATATGTTTGCAGTCATTGTCACCATCCTGAGGCCCACCAGGGAGAGATGGGATCGAGATCAGAATTCATACGCCATACAGAACATAAAATAAGGTTGATTTTTTTTTTCTTCTTTCCAGATTTTGGGGTAAGTGCATTCTTAGCAACAGGAGGTGATGTTACACGGAATAAAGTCAGAAAAACATTTGTTGGTACTCCATGCTGGATGGCTCCTGAAGTCATGGAACAGGTAAAAAAGTGTTACCTTGATTATTATAGTACAGTAATATATATCATTGATATATCAACATAGTGTATATCGAATTACTCTAACATAGCACAAGTCTAATGTACCATAGCTATAACATTTCTTTTCAGTCAGTCATCGCAGTAGAATGTATCAGACAACTTAGATTTCAATTCCGGATTGCTAGCAAGCCCTTGGCAAATTATATTGAAATTTTTCTATGTTTAGCTTTGGATATCTGACACAATAATGATCATAATTATGTGCAACAAGCCTGCTATGTCATTGTGAGTGTTTTTTCTTGATCTTTTCCCTCTTAGGTGAGAGGGTATGACTTCAAGGCTGACATGTGGAGTTTTGGAATAACTGCCATTGAACTAGCGACCGGAGCCGCGCCCTATCACAAATACCCTCCAATGAAAGTAATGACTGCTGGGGTGACTCGTCAGCTTGGAACTGTGATGGGGGTGCATGGGTTCTCTGGTTCTCTTGAACATGCTTATTTTCCTCTTAGACTTGTGGGAGTTAGCAGAGGAATGCAGCCAAGTTGAAGGCTGACTCATGTTCCCATGCCCCAAATTAACAGAGGTGGTGCAGTGGCCTGCTTTGTGACTGAGTACAGAGTTGAACAGATCTGTAGTTTTGACTACTGATTCTGAAAGAGCAGGGCAATCTCAGGTCTCCCAACAAAATCTAAGACTGTATTAGAGGGCTATTATATTTGCAGATGGATTTCAGGATGCCCCTTTTTTCCCCTTCTTTATAAATAAAGATAGTCTTTACCATTTTCAGCCTGCTCACAGAGTGTGATGTTGTGGCTCATCTGATGTGAGTGAGTCACAGTGTTTTGAAGCAACATATACTTTGGGTACTATTTTCAGGTTTTTGTTATTTTTCTATCTGCTCTACCTCTGAGATGGTAACAGCATTTTTAATTCCCCCAGCTAGATTTTGCTCTGAGGCTGCAGTTGTTCACTGGACATTATGAAGACATTTCATCAAAACTCTAGTCTATGCTTGTTTTATTTTTCATATTTTAATTTTTAGAAAACCTAACAATTAAAATATGAGGGCAGAAAGGTTCCCTAGTTACACTGGTTTAAGCTGGGCCAAGGGGAGAGCTTAGGGATAGAGCATTTGCTCAGGGAATGTGAGGTTCAGTTTGCTACCCTGGTTGTTTTCCAGCCTCTGCCTCCCAAATGTACTTTCTTATTGTAGAAAACTTGGAAGTACAAATAAGAATAGCAAGGAAGAATAACCACCCACAATTTCACCAGCCATAAATAATCTCTGCTAATGTTTTAGTGGTATTCATTTCTTATTTTTCTTTTAAATTGCTTTTGGCGATTGTGCCCAGGACTTCACCTGTTCTGAGCATACAGTGCTGCTGAGCCACACCTCTACCTGTTCTGTTTCTGTATAAATGTTTAATACAGTTAAGATGTCAATGATATACTTAATGCATATATGTACATCTCTATCTCTGTGACTTTTTTTAAGTGGAAAATTTGAAACAAGTATAAATCATAGAAGAGATTTTGTCAAAAAATCCTAGAATAACTCAGAGAAGTTTCTTTTATCCTTTTTTTTAAAATCTTTTTCTGTTTATGTTTCTTTATCTCCCTGTCTCCATTTACTTTTTCCACCTGACTCTAGAGAGGCAGTTGTTAGTCCCAGCGTGAAGTCCCCCAGGACTTTTTCAGGAGTTCATGGTAGCCCACATTCTCCAACAGTTACTTTTATCTTTCATCTATTCACATGTCTCAAAGTGTTTGAAAGGAGTCTCGACATGCATAGAGTCGGCATAAATTAGGGCTGATTTGTGCATTAAGGACGCTTATTCATTTTGTAGGTCAATAGTATGCAGTGTACTCACTCTGCTTGCTTTTACAGTAAATAATTCTCTCAGTGTGAAGGATTTGAATTATTTCCTTTTGATTTGAAACTGTAGTTTGCTTTGCCCCTTGCCATGGAGCACAGGCTTTTGATAGGACAATAGTCTTTGGTAACTCATGACTCTGTCATGACCATCATCAGTATCTTAGTCTTTGAATTTTCACCAAGCCCCTTTAACAGTTTTCTCATATTGTTTTCTCTTTAAGAGAAAATCATGCTACCTCCTGGGATACTTGGGTTTTATTTTTAGGGTGGCTAATATGTTGCAGGAGCCCTGAGTACAGCGGGTTCTGTACTTAATGAATGGCCTTCACACTTGAATGTCCTTTTCTCTCCCAAACACGGCTCTTTCCCAACCAGCCTGCACTGCAGCAAGTGTTCCCTGAAGTCCTGTGAGAGCTACTTCCCAGAAAAGTCTTTCCCTGTGGCTTTGAGGGACCATTCTTAACACAGAGGCCAAATTTCCCAAGTTCTGTTGATGAGAATATCCAAGGTTAAGGAGGGTGTGGGCAGGTTTGCAAAGACAAATGGACCCTTTCAGTATTCAAGTTTAGGACCATTAATTATGGGACAAGCATGGTGGTAACCCAATCAAGGAAGGACTTTGATGCTTTTGTGACAGAAAAAGCTAAACATTGTGTTGTCACCCATATTCAACAGAGACTGTCTCCACCTTTCTTTGGCCGCAGGTGCTGATGTTGACTTTGCAGAATGACCCGCCCACTTTAGAAACTGGAGTAGAGGATAAAGAAATGATGAAAAAATATGGCAAGTCCTTCAGAAAGTTACTTTCACTGTGTCTTCAGAAAGATCCTTCCAAAAGGTATGTTGGACTCACTTCTGGACCTAATGACCTGGTGTGAGTCCTGACAAAACTATGCTTGTGGGTGTGAAAAGGATGCCTTGCTCGGGCCCCTGGTTGCTGTTAGGGGAATACAGTCTGTGGGGAGAGAAGCTAGTGTAGGACAGGTGGGGAGGAGAGGGAAGAATTGATCCTGCTTGCCAGGTGTAGGCAACTCTCACCAAAGAAAAGGAACAAAGCAGAAATCAGAAGGCATTGATAGCGGTGAGGGATGCTGAGCTAATATCCTGCATGTTGTAGGTTGAGCTGACCTCTCAGGATAGCAACATCCGGCTAGCTCCAGTCTGAACCAGTGAAGTTTGCATGAGCTTCCTTTTAGTTGCACAACAAGTTGTGTGGGCTGTTTAAAAAAGACTGTCAGCAGGGAAAAGCTTACCTAGAAAGATTAATCATGCAAACGGAAGCAGGCTTTGAATTGACTTAATGTTTCCTCCGTGTACTTGTGTTACTGTCCTGTATTGATACAACTCTTTTTTTTTTTTTTAATCTCTTTCTTCCTTTTATATCCCGAGACTTTGAAATACCCTGGCATGGACAATGGAACACAGAGTCCTTTATCACTTCAAGGAGAATTTCAGTGATGCAAATCACAGACAATCCTTGCTCCTTGTAAGAGACGAGGCTGTGTGTGCCATTTCCCCAGCAGACCCGGAAAGTCCTCTGTATATAGTTCACCCCAGGTTCTGGTTTTCTACTTAGATTAAAGAAAAATAATAACTTATTTTCTGGAAGTCTCCCATTCAGGAATGGAACCCTGTTGTTAGAAGGCATTGCTGTATTCTAGTGGTAAATTCTTTATGCAACTTATTATGCTTTTTAACTTTTTTTAAAAATAGTATTACTGTGAGTTAGGCCATGCTTCTTTGGCTTAGGCACAGTTTTTTTTGATATTTTGTGACTATTTGCTATTGCAGATCTTTAAATTATTTCTTGCAAACGATACCTAAAGACTGTGCTTGACATTTCTCTTGTCGTTATGTTTGATTTATAGGGATTAACATTCCCCCCCCCCCCCCCCCCGCCATCAGCTCCTTGATCTTTCCCTGGGGTTACTTTTCCACCCTCCTTTTGGTGCTTTTGGTGAGAATGCTCTTAGGTTTTAATTTTGTTCTTCAGCATCTGCTTCTCCTTCCATTGTATCTGGTGTTATTACCACAAGATAAATCTTGTCCTGGTAGAGCTCCCACCCACACCCCACACCCCGAGAGAGTTGTCTTTCTTTGTGTTTCTGGTTAGTTCTGGGACTGTACTGACAACCTTTGGGATTCTGGAACAAGTTGAGATCCATCTAGTGGCTTCGATGAGTAATGTCACACAGCTCAGAAAAAGCCATTCCTTAGGGTAGGGTTGTTAGTGCTATTAGTGACAGGTTTGAGAGTTGGTCAGAATAATTTAGATTTATGTGCAGTGTGTTTAACTGACCCTTTTTGTTTCTTAATAAACTAAAAGACTTTCCAGGTTTTATTCCCTGTGTGGGTTCAGATACCAGATTCCCTCTGTGTGTGTGTCTGAGACAGTGCCGGAGAGAGGAGATGCAGAGATAGGTCCTTGACGAGGCAGCCACACACTTATGTATTCCTATGTGCAATGACTGTTCCAGAGTGATTTTAGTCCTATCTGCCATTCTTCTCTGTTCCTGCTGTTTAAAACTTTCTGATATTTCTGTTATATATTTTTTCCTTTCCATTCTCTTCCTGCTGTTTTTCGACACTGGATGGGATTCCTAGCTCTGTTTTGTTCTCATTCTTGTGACTTAATTTCTTTGTATGGTGGGTCTGGCAATCAAAGGATTGCTCTGAGGATGCAGTGAAAAGACACGTGAGGCAGGCAGTGGCGTGCCTGGGGCCCTCTTCTGAGCTCTGGAAATAGAGACTGGCATTCATCACTTGCCTCCACCCTGGCAGGGAGAATTGCTGAGATTTTACATACTAATTGTAGTGTGCTGGTGCTGTAACTGTTTAAAGTTTTAGCGCTATTACACCGCATACTTTGGTTGGCTTACACAACAAATTCAAAACTTGAGAAGGACTTGGGCACTCATCTCTTAATCTGGAGACTCAGGGGAGTTTGCAGTTTGGGGGTGATTCAATCCTCTGAAGAGAATTTCAGGAACAGAAACCAGATTCAAGTGGGTTAAGGAGTTGGAGGATAATTGGATAATCTTTGTGTATATGTGTTGTCTGCATTAACCCCTCTCCCTGTAATCTCAGCGTAGTTAGTAGGCACCCAAGCCCTAGAGCTGCTGAGAGACTGGAGCAGCCAGTGACAGATTCCGTGGCAGAATACCCAGGACAGAGACACTCCTGCGCTTACTTGCCAGGCTCTGTACTTTCCTGGTGACATGGACCTGAGGTGTAGGAGCCCCATCCCTCGTGAAGGTTTGTGCTTTGCATTAGCTCTGGCAGAGTTGCCTGTATTTGCATAGCAGAATGCCTTGTTATTTCCTAATAAAATTAGCCTTGATCTTACAGATGACCTATTTCCCAATGATGACAACCTACAAGAAGAGTGAGCCTTCACGTTGAGCACTAAGTGGATAGATGTAGCATAGATGAATGTGTCAGCAATGAGTTAGACTGGAATATTACTTTGCCAAGGGAGGGAGAGCTGGGCAAAGCGGTTCTGCCTGAGGTCAGTAAGCTCTTAGAATTTATTAAAGCGTGCTGTTGGAGCTGTTTAAACTGCATAATACTCATCCCGAAGCTTTTGAGATTCATTTTAAGTCTCAGTGGACTTTGGTCCATCCATATATATCAGATGAATCCATTGAGCGATTTTCTTCTGAGGACATTGGTACCTGTAGAATACTGTTTCGTTATTAAGGATTTCAGATTCAGTCATCATTCACAGCCTGGACTAGGTCAGGTACTGGTGGCACTTGAGCATTTCTTGTGAAACAGTGTTTCTGTTATGTTATCTGTTCATTGCTGGGCATGGTAAGCAGCAACGTGAGAAGATTCCCCAGCTCCAGTAGAACTCAGCTGAAAGACAGGCAGGGTTGATGGCTTTACACAGTGGTAGTTTCTGTTGCATAAAATGGCAGTGAATAAATAACCAGGCACGCAAAGCTAATTTCAGTTGGGTGCCAGGCAGCTCTGCTGGTCTCATCCTCTCTTTGTCTTCCTCATTTCTCTAGCATCCCTTTTCGCCTTCTGTCCCATGGCGGTAGCTTGGCACATGTGGGGTTTTACCCCAAAGCTGTGAACATACGAGCTGACTTCAGTGCAAAAGGACCCAGTGACCCGCTGTTGAATTGTTCTCTATATTGAGTTACAGTGCCTATTAAAAACACCGCCCCTCAAACAAAACAAAACAAAACAAAACAAACCTAAAGAAGAATGTGGGCTTTTGAAGCCCTCACCTTATGGTTTGTGAAGGATAAGGATGAAGTGGAGTGGGGAGAAAAGGTTTTGCTTTTCCCCTTCACGTTTTTTTTTTTTTTGGTTGCCATAGAAATGACCTTTCTCTGGAAGGGAAAGAATTTTTCCAGCCCCATTTCTCAAGGTCAGCCCAGCATTCCACAGCCTTCTCTCTACCTTTGCTTAACATCTGACCTTTGGCATGCAGAGGGAGAATGAGGGGTCACTGAGAAAAAGGATAATCGTTTTGGCTCCCCAACTCAGCACCTGTGCTGTCCCCACACTTTGGCTTGCTAGTGTGAACCCCGTTTTCGTTGCATTTCCCTCTCTCCCTCCCCGTGTCCAGCAGATGCTTCAGTGCTGGCTAAACTTAGCCACGGGAACGACAGCCCCAGCTCCAGTGTCTACCAGCCTCGCTTTGCTTTCACTTCATGCTGGGGTGTGAAACTGTGCTAAGGTAGTTTGCTGTTTTGTGCTGGGCGAGCGAATATAAAAATGAAGTCTACAGGCTCTTTGCCTCAGAAGGGCTCATAACACGATAAAGTGGAGCTACCAGAGAGGGGTCACAGATTGAGATAAATCCCGGAGAGTGGGAAAGCACAATTCCCGAGCACCAAGTTTGGAGCAATGAATTCTACTCATAGATGCTGGGGGAAAGTTCCAAAAGATGTTGACATTGAAGTCGTTTCTTAACTTGTGTGCAAGGTGGGCTAGTTGGTCATGAAACATTTTCAAGAATCATTTTCAAGAATAGCAGGGTATGCTCTGTCATGAACAAAGAAGAGACACATGAGCACACCATCATAGTTGAAGGCAGAAGTGTGTAAGATTGATGGAGACAGCCTCGGATGATTTCGGATCACAGAGTTTGATTTAGTTCCTTTTAGGAGCCAGCTCCTCTGTGGATAGGGAACACAGGCTGATGAGCAAGACGAACGAACATTCAGCCGATCAGGAACTGATGCATCCTGCAAAATGGCTGGGTTCTTTTTCAACTCCAAGTTCTTTGGTTTTTGAACAAGATGTGAACTCGTTCATTTAATGCATTTACCAAGGTATATGGTCCTGGCATTTAGATCCTTATTTACTCAAAGCAGTTATCAATTATCAACTGTACTGTAGTGGATGCATGACTTGGGCTTCTTTGAGGGTACCTAATCATCATCATCATCGTCGTCATCCTCATCCTCCTCCTCATCATCATCATCATCTTCTTCTTTTCCTCCTCCTCCTCCTCCTCCTTCTTTTTTTTTTGTTTTGTTTTTTGAGACAGGGTTTCTCTGTGTAGCTTTGGAGCCTTTCCTGGAACTCACTCTGTAGCCCAGGCTGGCCTCGAACTCACAGAGATCCACCTGGCTCTGCCTCTTGAGTGCTGGGATTAAAGGTGTGCACCACCACCAGTTTGAAGGAAGTAGTAACCATTAGAATAAAAATCTCCCTTGCACAGAAATACAGTTTATAGGCACTGTAGACTTAGGCAGGTGGCACACGCATATGTTTGCTGGAGTTCTCCAATTCTCCTGGAGCTTGGACTCAGTGGACACCTTGGTGAAGCCTCTCAGTCCCATAGCTTCCTATCATTTTAGGCACAAGGACAATGTCTAAACTCATACCCTCACCCCAATATAATTCCCTTTGTATTTTAGCTAGCTTTTGAGGATGGTAATGTCCCATGATGCTTTCTTCTCCCTTCCAATGTGCTGCTATATAAAAACCTAGGACAATGTGAGCAATAGCAGTCCCACTGTTCCATCATCATTAGCATCTCCAATCCTTTGTATATGCACATTTTCTTTACTGAATTATTCCGAAGCAACACTGCATGTTCCTTCTGAGTAAGGTCATGTGTGCTTCCACGTAGTGATGAACTTCAGAACATGAACGGTGTTTTTACAGGTGTCTTCTATGTCGTGAATTTGCAGATCTACTTCTAAATGTCTTTTGTGATTTTTGCTACTTTCTTTCAAACTCTGTATTCACTCACGGGGCAGCGAGCTGCTTTGGGCTTTATAGTTGAAGTCTGTTTCGATCTAGAGCACTTCCCTCATCTCTCCTGCTGTTTCCTCTTGGAAGATGAGGGACTCATCAGCTAGCAGATTATCTTACAACCTACCCTCCCTCTGCCCCTCCTCCTTCTCCCTCCCTCCTTCCTTCCCCTCCCACCTCCTGCCTTTCCTTTTCTGAATGTAAGACAGCCTTTTGGATGGTGGGCAAGTGCTCTTCCATTGAGCTTCATCCCCAGCCTACATGGATGAGTATTAGGACAGCTTTTTCCCTCTCCCCTCTTTTACAGATACAGATAGAGAAAGCTGATGTGAAATGGATTCCTAATTAAGGAATTATTGACCAAGGAAGCTATTCTTTATGGACGATTGTCAGTTGAACATAGAAAGAATGCTAAAAGTAGGAAATCAATGTTCGGCTACCTCCCATGAAATATTTAAGTCCAAGATGGTAAACCACAGGGGAAGGTTTTCAGCAACAGGATATCCATACAGTGCCAAGACATCGCTCAACAGGACACTGGCTAATTGCAGTGGGGAAAGCAGGCCTTCCGATGCTGAGCTTTGGAGCCTGGGGACCAATCAGTTAAACTTAGCATCTCTAATAGTGGACTAGCCTAATGGATGCCACTTCTCTGGGGCTGCAGTGAGGAGTTAGTTCATGGCAGTGTCTGTGAAAGCACGGCTTGTGGCCAGATCTAAAATGTATTTTGAATTTTAGAGTCTTTTGAACTTTCTAGTATTTACAGACTCTACCACTTATGTGTCCTCTGTCCAAAATCTGCAGTCTGAAATGTTTCTGCATGTGTAATTTTATGAGCAGTCTTGTTGGCACTCAGATGCATGATGAAACCTTTTTGAGCCTTTTGGACCTAACTTTGAGTTTATGGGATATACAGCATAAGTTACAAGTTATATGATACCACAGGGAAGTAGACATATCCAGAAATGCTTTTACGTGAACTTGCATTTTATTAATCACCATGCCATATTTAAAAAACAAAAACCAAAAAACAGTGGTCCACATACACTGAAGCAGTCATTTAAATACTATGGAGACTGAGCTGGCACATAAGATCTCTCTATGAGCTAGCTCTTTTCAGTAATTGCTGCTCCTTGAGATTCACAGAACATGGTGGACTCTGGAGTTCCTTTGACAGGGTTATATTGTAGTTGTATGGCTTCTTACAAACATAGGAATTTAGCTTCCAGAGGTTGGTCTGCTAACCTTCAGAATCTTCCAAATTGACACACAGAAGTATAAGAATGGAGGCTGGAAAATTGATGTGCCCAAATATTAACTCACAAGAGTTGATGTGCTTTGTAGTAGAGGGATTTAGAAAGAACTAGAAAACAGACACTACTTTATTTGGTCCCAGCTTGTGATTAACTTGGTTGTTGGTTTTGCTCACCCTAAGGCCAGTCTCCCAGAAATGCTCTAAGGTTAAACTGTAGCACCAAGGCAATATATTTATTATGTGGTGATTGTTTCAACTCTAATTTATTATTGATCTTTCAGGCCCACAGCAGCAGAACTTTTAAAGTGCAAATTCTTCCAGAAAGCCAAGGTAACATGCTTAAATCCCCCCTCAAGTCAATCAGCTGTTTGGAAATTGCTGTGAGTTTTCGGGCATCTGACTAGGTGTTAAACTGTTTGGGGTTATTTGTTTTGCAGAATCGAGAGTACCTGATTGAGAAGCTTCTGACAAGAACTCCAGACATAGCCCAGCGAGCCAAGAAGGTAAGCTCCATTCACTCCCATCACCATGAAGAACCATCACCCCAGTTAGAAATGAAAACCATAGAGAAACTAGAAGAAGGTTCTCACACACTCCGGCTTGCGGTTTAGAGATGATGCGATCATTACCGCTCTGGCAATGAGTCTTCTTTCTGCTTTACCTCAGGGTGCTGTTGCGTGTTTGGGTGTGGAAACAGCGTGGAACGCTCATGGTTTCAGTTTTGCATGCAGCAGTTTGTTTTTTTTCCCCCAACAGGTTAGAGATGATGAATGCTGGTAAGGTTTCATTATTGGAGACATGAAATCACTGTATTAATTTCCTTTGGGCCTTTACAAAAGAGAGATAGTCAGTTTTAAAGCCTAGTTTGAAATGATGAAATAAAAACATGGGGTGTGTGTCTGGAATAATATTCATGAGTGTGTATGTGCTTGTAGACCTGGAGAACGATGGCAAGGGTCTCTCCTCAGTTTCTCTCCACTGGTTTTCTTGAGACAGATCTTTCACAGCACCTGAAGCTGGTTCTTCTAGACTGGTCCACCACTGAGCTTTAGGGAGGCACTTGTGCCCTTACCCCAGTGCTAGCCAATCCTAGGGTTACAGGTGTGCCCCACTGTGCCTGGAATTTTTATGTTGGTGCTGGCAGTGCAGACACAGGGCCCCTGTCTTTATTGACCGAACTATTTTTCAACCCCACATTTGATTGTAAAGGTTGGCTGAATATCTATGGGATATAATTCATTTCTCATAAAAGATGTATCATCCTTTTCCAGTCTACCTTATGTTCACTAAGTTTTGATTACCTACAGTTTTTTTTTTTCTCTTCAGTTCTAGGTTTTAGATTCTCAAAGTGGCATGTAATTATATATGTATTCATTTACCGTGGATTATATATCATTATTATGGGTTTCATGATGATATCTATGATTGCTAATGAGCTGCAGCCATTGGTTTGGTCAAATGGTTTTAAAGTTAGCATCATACATTAGTAATTAAAAATATATGCCCTGCAGATTTAGAAAGATTTCTTGCATGCCTCCCTGTTGACTGTGTTGAGAGAGCTGGAAGGAGCCAGGACTGTGTGGGACATAAGTGAAGCTGCCAGGGGTACTTTGGATACTGTATCTCATCACACTCAGGCTTCAACTTTGCGAAAACCGTTCTTCCAAAAATTTATTTAGCTGGAGCTTTAGAGCAGTTTTAAGCAATTTTTCATTTAGACATGAGTGAGTACCCACCTCCTCCATAAGTATCTGACCTCTCCTGACAGAATTCTGGAGTGTATAACTGCGTCTACTTTGATGGGGTCCTTATTGTAGTCACTTTTTAGAAGACCATATCTCAGGCGGCTTCCTAGCTGCAGGTCTGAAGGGGCAGCACAGAGGTGCCCAAGCTTCCATTGATGAAAGAGAGTGTGCTGGGATCAGGAAGTGCCTGGCAAGCTTGAGGCCTTCTCATGGTAGACAGACAGAGGGGCCTGCGTATAGTCCTTGGGTGTTGTTGGAGTCTAGCCCAGGGTCTTTTGATCAATGTCCAAAATGACATTCAGAGGGCCAAAAAAAAAAAAGCGTTCAGAGCTCCACTGGCTTCTATAGGAAATACCTGCAAGGGGCTGTCTGCTCTGCGCTTTGTTTTTCTGTCTTTGCTGAACATTTCACCTGTTTCCCGTCTCTGCACCCTGCGGTTATGTGCGTTACCTCCTTCCTACAATGTCTACTTCATTTCAAGAGCCTCTCTTTGCTGTCCTGCAGCATTGGGACCCTTCCACCTTCCTTCCTTTTCCACTCACTTTTCACCCTTTATTTCTGGTTTCACTGGGTAGCCCAGGCTGGCCTCAAACTCGTGATTCTCTTGCCTCAACCACAAGTTCTTGGATCATAGGCATGCAGTAGTCAGTGTGCATGAGCAGGCTCCTCCTCTGTTTTCAAGTTGTCATAAAATGATTATTTTATGTGTATTGGTGTTTTGCCTGCATGTATATCTGTGCACAGTGTGGGTGCCTGATGCCCGTGGAGGCCAGAATAGGGTGGTAAATCCCCTGGAACTGAAGGTACAGATGGTTGAGAGCCATCATGTGGGTGCTGGGCATTGAACCTGGGTCCTCTCGAAGAGCAGCCAGTGCTCTTAACTATTGAACCATCTCTCTAGTCCAGCCTTCTCTGTTTTTACTTCCTTCAAAAATTATTTCTTTTATTTCTTGAGATTATAATGTAATTCTCCCTTCCCTTTCTTCTCTCTAAACCCTCCCATATACCTCTCCTTTCTCTCTTTCAAATGTATATCCTTTTTTCATTAATTGTTGTTATATACGTACATGTATATACATATATGTCCCTAAATGTAATCTGCTCAATCTACATAATGCTACTTGTATGTCTACGTTTTCAAGGCTGACCTTTTGGGAGGATGGCGTCTCCCACTCTCAGCATCCCTTGGTCACCTGTACTTCTTTTTGTAGGGCTGAGGCCCTGTGGTCTTTCTCCAGTCCACTTTGCCATGTTTATTGTTGTCCTTGTTCAGGTCATGTTTAGACAGTCATGTTGGTGAGACTTGATGGGCGTGGCTGCTGACATTCCTAAGAGACACAGTCTCACAGCAAACTCCTTGATTCTCTGGCTCGTAGAATCCTTCTTTCCCTCTTCCCTCCCCATTTCCTGAGCCTTAGTTTGGGAGTTGTTTTGTAAATGTATCCACTGGATCTGGGCTTCACAGCTCTGCGTTTTGAGGGGTTGTGATTTTCTGTGATGGTCTCCGTTTGTTGCAAAGAGAAGCTTCCTTGATGTGGGGTAAGGACTACACTTATCTGTGGTTGTAAGGACAGATGTTTAGAATGTAAGACCTGTGTTCTTAACTAAACATTTATAAATTAGATTTCTATCTTTCTTTCAATCTCTGTTCTACATTTCCTTAGACACTGCTTCGAGATTAACTTTCTGATTATGTTCAAGAATGCCTTCCAAAATTAAACAAAAACAAGCATAATGACAGATAAATGAAGAAAAAGAAAGAAAAGAAACAAGAAAGAAAAGAACACTTTCTGCCTAGTAAAGGCCAAAGTTCTTAATACTGAATTTCTAACCTTAGAATCCAACCTCCAGCAAATGAACCCTGCTTGGCTCCTTAAGGTAACAGGCTTTCACTGTGGATGTCCATTAGTGTGAGAAAATGAAGACTATGTTCGGGCTCCATAACTTTATTTTCTTCCCTTAAAAATACTTCATTATGTATCAGTATACTGTATATCCCAAACCCCATTTTCCTTTATCTTTGACAGTAAGCAGCTAGAACCCCGAGAGATGAGAGTTTTCAGTCAGGACACATGTCTCGGATCTTTCTGCATCATTATTATTATTGGATTTTTTGTTTTTGCTTTATGACTGAGTTTTAATATGTAGCATTGTTGGGTGTTTTAATCTTTTTACTCTTGGCTCTTTAGTTCTTTTGGAGGCCTGCCCCCAGCTCCCAAATAAATCCCATACGGAGGAGGCTTGTTCTTACTTATAAATGCCCGACCTTAGCTTAGCTTTTTGTTAGCCAGCTTTTCTTAACTTAAATTATCCCATCTACATTTTGCTTCTGGGCTTTTACATTTCTCTACTTCTGTGTATCTTTTCTTTCCTTCTTATTCCGTGTCTGGCTGTGTGGCTGTGTGGCTGGGTGGCTCACTCCTTCTTGTCTTGCTCCTTCCTTTTCTTGTTTCTTGATCTCTCTTCCCATTTATTCTCTCTGCCTGCCAGCACCCCCTAGCCTTTCTCTCTGCCCAGTTGTCAGCTGTTCAGCTCTTTATTAGACCATCAGGTGTTTTAGGCAGGCACAGTAACACAGCTTCACAGAGTTAAACAAAAGCAGCCAAAAAGAAGGCAACACACCTTTGCATTATTAAAACAAATGTTCCACAGCATAAACAAATGTAACACATCTTAAAGTAATATTCTACAACAATATAGCCCAGGCTAGCCTTTAACTCATGACCTTCCTGCCTCTGCTTCCTAAGGAATAGGATTACTGGTGTGTACCACCGCACATAGATGCTGACTTCTTGATTTTAGGCCTTAATTTGTCATCTATCTTTCAAACAAAAAAATAGCTTTCTTGTCTCAGTATTCTGCAAAGTGAAAGGAGACTATTAAGTTTTGAAACATCATCTAGGAAAGGCCTAGAATTGTTGTCCTGGTTGTTTGGCTTCCTAAAGATGATGACTCTCCTGTCACACGCTCATCTTCAAGTATACTTTGGCGGTTGTCTGTACCACAACTTCTCATCTAGAGAGTTGCTGACAGGTCATGGGGTAGACCCCACCACAGCAGCGCATTTGCTCTTCATAGCACATGGCCAGAAACATTTGCTGTTCTACTGACCACGTGTCCTTGGGTATCACAGAAGGCCTTCCACCTCCACCCTGTTTTCTGCTCAGCTGACCTCAGTTGTTTGTTGTGCGTGTGCACACGCAGAGACATGCACACGCAGAGACATGTACACGTTTTCTGTGTAAAACATTTTTACCATTCTGTCTTCTTTTTCTGATGCATGTTTAGGGATCGTCTTGATTTTCCTTGGCCCTGATTTTTCTGTCAAAGAACATTCTCTATGATCCCTGGTAAATAATGAAAGGTAGCGAGGTACTTGACATTCCTGGACCCATATACTAAGTTGACAATGACCTCCGAGAGCAGAGTTAAGCACGGCTATTTGAGTTCTTTTTCCACTTCACATTTGACCTTGTTCATGAGCAGGAAAGCTCTCCTGCTTTCACTGCCTTTCACATTGCTCTCATAGGTCTGGTTCCAGCTGCCTTTGGATGCATGGTGGTCCATCACTTACTCTGTTCGGCTCAGTAGGTAGAGAAGGGCATCAGTGATTCTGTTAAATCTGAACACAGATGCTTAAGGCTGTGCACATCATTTTTAAGGATGTTCAGTCCTCAGAACTGGCTATTGCCTAAGCTTTATGCCCATGATAGGAACCCTGATGGACTGCATTTGCGACTCATTCATATGCTTTCTGAAATCCACATAAAGCAAGATGGGGGCCAGCGGTCTTAGCCACAGAGATGGATGAATGTCCCCTGGTGAACAGAGATCTGAGAAGGGCTTGGTCTGGATATACAGTGCACAGTTCTCACTGTGGTCACTGAGTTCTCATGGGAAGTGAGACACTGGAGGGCTTTTGCATCATGTTAACATCACAGTTGAAAAGTTAAAAAAGGATATAGTTAGCTGGCCTATATCAGAAGGAGAAAGGAAGCTAGACGTGGTGGTGTGCCTGTTAATCCCAGCACTTGGGAGGCAGAAACAGAGGTAGGCAGATCTCTGAATTTGAGGCCAGCCTGGTCTACACACCGAGTTCAAGGCTGGCCAGGTGACCCTGTCTCAAAAACAAAACAAAACAAAAAAACGATTAAGGAGAAAGGGAAGTCATGGCATTGGGTGCAAGCATTATGAATTTCTTTTATTAGTCTTTAAGATTATTTCTGTATTTTAAGGACCTAAAAGCATCTGCCCTATTTTATTCTAGTGTTCGTTCAGACATCAGTAGGTAGAAATGCTGCAGTTCACATTTATTTAATACTGTATTGCCTGACGTATTTTTCACCTTCTCTTTTGAAATCATTTCAAACTTGCAGGAAACGTAGAACAGCATGTGACTTTCTACGTATATTTTCTGTTCTGCTCTTTCTTCTGGACAGTTCAGAACACTTAACACACAAGGCGCCCTTTGCACACAGCTGGACTTGTTTGCATTTCTCCCAAACGAGGACAGGCCATGACAGTGTAGTGATCAAAAGCAAGAACGTAGTATCGACCTGTCCATACTATTATGTACTTCCGGTCTTAAACGAAGTTTACCTATTTTTCTGTTTCCCTACAGGGCCAAATCCGTAGTTCTTTAGCTGCCCTGTTTCCTTTCATCTAGGGCAGTGTTTTTCTTCTATTGCCCTTACACTTTCGTCCCTCCATAAAGGCTTAGCTGGTACTTCTTCATGATTCCACTCACCTGCATGTTTTGACAGGTGTCTCAGAAGTGATGCTTTATTCTGGGTGTACCACATTTTGGGTATCGTCTGGGTGTGTCATCATACAGTGTTGTCTCATTCCCATCCTGCTGAGGTTTAATGGTGGCGTCTGTCGGCTTCTTCATTGAAAACACAAGTACTCTTCCTTGACCAGAGTAACATACTCATCTCCTGGGTCATGGCATCATTTTTCCAAGGCGATATTTATGGTCTGAACCATTGTGGCTGCACATTCATAGTATGTCGGAGGTAGGAATTCTTCGTGGTTTGTAGTGCATGGGATACATTTGCATCAGACTTAGGCAAGAGGTGAAGTTGGGCTGTTCTCCCTCCATCTTTGCTGGGCACAAGTGTGACCAGAGTGAGCAGCTTGGTGGCTTTATACATACACATCACTGACTCTGTGCTGCCTGGGCTGAATGATGGCCAGCACAGGATATCTGTCCCCATGCTCAGCAGAAGCAGATCCTGAGTCCACGCGGCTATTACATGAATAAAGAGGTCACCGGTGGCTGTGGAGGACTGGATGTTCTGCAGGCATGTAGGCACACAGCTGAGGCGGGTGCTGGAAACGGCTTCTCTAGCGCGGGTTCCCTGGGTGGGACGGAGAAAGAGCTCCTGGAAGCACAGAAAAGAGCTTTGGAACTATGACTTCACTGCTGTTCCCTGCTGAGCAGTCTTCATATTTCCTTTTCTGCCCCATAAAAGCCAGAGCTGACCTCAGCTACCAGGAGACGTGCCATGTGCTAGCCAAAAGCCTGGGAGTGGGAAGCTGAAGTGTGCACAGCGGTGCTCCTTTGGAGCCTTCACATCACTTTTTTTTTTTGTGGTCTGTTTCCTTCTTTGTCCCAAGCAGTTGTGCATGAAGGAAGGAACGGCAGGTGCTGTTACTTCATCTTGCAGAGAGCAGCATGAAAGGGACCTCCCAAAGTCTAACAGGAGTTAGGCAGGAGCTCCGTTCCCCTTTCTCATTCCACGCTGCTGCTGCTACCTTCTGAGGAAGAGGAGAGGGACTGGAAAACAACTAAATGCACTAAGGAAGGGAGTGGGGCTCTTACTCATGCTCAGACTGAGTTGTTCAGTTTCAGCACATGCAGAGCGGAGGACTGTCCATGCCATTTGTGGCCACTGGGGGGCACTGTGTGGTCAGAGGAAGCTAGGGAGTTCGACAGCTTTCTGGTGGGTTTGGGTGAACCGCGGCTGGAGAAATCTGAAGGGGGGACATGGCAAGAGTTATTAAATCTCTTTTTGTTTTGGGAGTTATTAATTAAGTAGTGAGCTTAGTTTCTCATTCATAAATGGCAAGGGCAATGTCTTCCTGGGTTTGTGTGTACAGATTGACAGTGTATAGCATAGCAATTGGGACAGAGTTTGTAATAAATGGTTGTTATCATATAGTATGTTTTATTATTTTATAAGCACACATGTCGCTTTTATCACCACCGTGTTCTTATAATGTCATTGTTTCTGTTTGATGCTTGCTGTCCTTGGTGGGGGATGCTGCACAGTCTCTTTATGCCACTGCTCCCAGTAGTGGCCTTTGAGGTGCAGAAAGATAGAGGGCAGTCCAGAGAGTGAAACTCACTTGTCATCAGGGAGTATGGCTTGCACACCACAAGACCGGAAAGCTCAAAGGGTAGCAGAGAGTAAAAGCGTCAGGTCATGTGGAGAAGGTCATGGAGCTGGTAGACAAGCCCTAGTGGAGAGGAGAGAGAAACACAGTATTGTCTGTGCACTTGCATGTGCTGGGGTAGGTAGCTGGTTCCTATTGGTCTCAGTTACTGCACTGTTACAATAATCACTGAAGGTCTGAGTGTGTCTGTTGGATAGTAGAGAGTTTGAGGTATGTCAACTTATTTATTAAGAGTGGTTCAAAAAGACCATAACTCCTTTTAAATATGTGTGGAAAAGTAAAACCTAATGTAGGTAAGAATGCTAAGCCATTGTTAAAGATTACAAGAGTTAAAAATGGAAAAATATTTACCCCAGTTTTCAGACTAAAAAAAAAAAATTGAGTCCCGGAACACTGAGCCTTGACTACAGCCACAGTCACGACAAGTTGACTCCAGAGCCAACTTCACAGCTTGATGCTGTTTAGACTCCTCTGGTTGAAAAGCAGGAGACTGGTTTTTAAGCCTCTGTGAAGGTGCTGTCTCTCCTCCTGAGATCCCAGTTGACTAAGATGTTGAAACCCGGAGCAGTAAGGTGACTTTCACTTTGTTCCATGTTTTCTCAGTAGAGGGCAGCAACGAGGTTTAGAGAACCACAGGCAAGTTTTGGGCGTTTTGAAGGCATCAGATTTGTAGAAGGATCAAAGGTGACTGAGCTGGACAACTTAGGCAGTTGGTTGCTATTTTATTGGGCAGACAGTTGAAGGGATGATGGGCTAAATACTTTTCCCTTTTATTTTGAATTAAAAACCTTGAATCTTTTGTTACTTTTTTTGGTTTTTCGAAACAGGGTTTCTCTGTGTAGCTTTGAGACTTTCCTGGAACTCGCTTTGGAGACCAGGCTGGCCTTGAATTCACAGAGATCCACCTGGCTCTGCCTCCCGAGTGCTGGGATTAAGGGCGTGCACCACCACCGCCCGGCCTTGTGTTACATTTTGTACTAACAAGCCAAAGTAATTTAACAAATGTTTTACACAATTCATGTAGAAACCAAAAGTCTTCATTTTTTAAAGACAGACTGGAAGGCTTCTAGTATGCAGTGATTGAATTAATACAGTTTAGTCATATCAGGCAATTTCCAGAAAATTCATTTGTTTCTAAGTCTCTCCTGGTGCTGGGTGAACAGGAGGGACTCAAAATGAATGCTAACTAGCCCTGGAGGAGGAGTAAACCAGACTCTATACCAGTTGAAACACATGCTTTCTGTTGCTGTGGTAAACATCATGACCAAAAGCAACCTAGGGGGAAAGCGTTTATTTCAGCTTACACTTCCAGGTAACAGTCCCTCACTGAGGGAAGCCAGGGCAGGCAATGGAGCATCAACCATGAAGGAACGCCGCTTGTTGGCTTCTCTGGTTCACGCTCAGTCAACTTGGCTTTCTTACGAAGTCCAGGTCCACTTGCATAGGGATGACGCTGCCCACAGTGGGCTGGGCCTTCCCAGTCCATTATCAGTGAAGATAGTTTCACTCAGATATGGCCATGGGTGAATCTTATCAAGGCAGTTGGTCAGTTGAGGTTTCCTCTTTGCAGGTGACTCTAGGTTGTGTACAGTTGAAAATAAAAGGTAACCAGGATACCTGGATGTATCAGATAGGCTGAGGGTGTAGTCCTCTTACAGTACATGTTTCCTACTCCCCTCTTAGAAGTAGTTGTGTATGTTGGTAATCCACTGGGGAACACGTGTGCTCGTAGGGAGGGCGGTGATGGTGAAACATGTTGTTTCTCCCGTTTTAGAGATGTAGATCAGTATTAGAAAGGTCAGAGCTACTGTTTGAGTGGGACAGTGTCCGGGACAGGTCTTCCAAGAGTATGATAGGCCCACAGATGTTTTCATTCATTCTCAAGTCTGGAGTCAGTTTAGAATAGACTTCATTTGGTTGGAACAGTGCTTTTGTCACTAGGGGGCGCTGTCACAATAGTTCATTTCAGACTGGACAAGACTGGCTTACTATTGTGTAAAAATCTCTGCTGTATAGAGTGTGTCCTTTTGCACTGTGTTTGTGCTGGGTGTGAATCTGACAGACGTAAGGATGAAGGAAACAGCAGGGGGAAAACATCATGGAGAATGACGTTCAATGCAGTGAATGAAGTGAGAAAAACAAAACAAAACAACCAAACTTTTGTTGTTGATGTTAATTTTTTTTTTTCTACTCCCCGGTTTGAACTGGGAGTCAAAGGGGGGAAGGATGCATGCACTGTGATTTTATGATCCTCACTTGGAGGAAAGTCTTTGCGTTTTAGATTGAGGTGTTTTTTAAAGACACTGGGCTTTGTTAGGTATGGAGGGTTTGGAGGCCCATTTTGGAGATATGGAAACAATGATAAGAATTCTAAAGTAAGAGACCCTGGCTTTTGAACTGTTGAGAGCTGACAGCTTTCCATCATGGAAACGCCTAGTAAGCCTAAGGCAGGATCGGCCCTGTTGGACTGCAGACGCGTGCTGGAGGGCTGCATGTTCATGTGCATTCGGCGCTTCTGTTTGCCTTTAGGAGATTTGCTCGCCTTTCCCAAGAGCTTTTGCACATGGCTACCTTTTCTGGAATAAAAGCTGCATGTGTGTGCTGGATGAAGTGCCCCCATGCCCGCTCATCTCCCCCATCCATCCACATCTCCTGAGCCTCTGGGCCTGACTCAAAGTCCAGAGTCTCCCAGCTCCTCGAGAGCCTCTCATACCATTTCTCTTGGATGTAGGGAAACTGTTAAGAACAGAAAAAAAAATTGACTAGAACTGGAAAAATAAGAAGTTCTTCACAGGCTCCTTGTTGGTGACATGGTAATATGCACAGCTCCCTGCTGCTCATCAGATGAGATCCACAGCACCGGGAGGGCAGGACCATACAGGGCTTCGCTTGGTCTTCCTTCTCCGGGCTCTGTTTCCACCATCCACACCTCAGCCACTGGCAGGCCTGAGAGAGTTACAGTTTACGTTTGCACAAGCGTTTTCCATGAAGGCACTTTACTGGTCTCTCGGTTCAGAAAGCTGCCCCTAAACCAAGTGTTTACACACTCAAGTGTGCAGTTTCTTCATGTGCTCATCTTGTGGGTGTGTGGACATTTTTGTGGCAGCCTGGGGTTATCTTAGGAAGGTTTGGAGACAGGGCCCAATCGAGGAAAAGGGCTAAAAGGGAATTGGGTTTTGGCAGTTATAGCCCACCCCCAGTTCTAGGCTTAGCTTGTTGCTTCCCAGTCTGAAGAACTGTAACAGGCATTCGCCTTGTGCCCCTGTCACCATGGAACTGCACAGCCATGCTTCCCCCACCACGAGGGACCGTGCTCCTGTTAGCTGTGATCCAGAATTCAACTCCTCTCTCCCGGAGCTGCCTTTCGGATCATAGGTACTTTCCATATCAGGTGTTTTGTTACAGGGACAAGACAATGACAAGGTGAAGCTTTCTCACATCTTCCGCAGCCCAGTCCCTCTGCAGTGTTTCATCTGCACTGCTGTGGCATGTTGAGCCCAATTCTGTTGCTTGTACTGGATGTCACATGGCGTTCACACCCTCCAGTTTTGCTGCGGTGCCGTCCTGTGAGTCCCGTGGGTATAAGGGCAGTCAGGGCCTTGTGAGTTCCTGTGCTCAGTGCTCAGCACTGTCTCTGGGTATCTTGAACTAAAGTTCAGGAAGTAAGATGGCAGTGCAGTGGCCTCTGGGGTAAATGTGAGAGCCCAAGGCAGTTAAACCTTGGTTTAGCCTTTCAGCTCCTGTGGGTTTCCTGTGGTGTGATTCACAGCTAAGATTTGGATGCAGCTGATTCAAGGGTACAATTTTCCATTACTACTGACTTTTCTGGCAGCCCTTATCCTAAAATTAGATGGTTTAGCTTTATCATCTCAGCAAGGCGGACAATGTTGGGCATTGACATGTAGTCCCTGCCTAGCATATCCTCTCTGTCCTCTTCTCACGGGCAGGGCAGATGTGTTCCTCTGTTACCTAAACTAAGTGTTCACTTAGTAAGGGCTGCAAAACTAGGCTGAGGTTAATTTGGGTGCTCCATAATCTTGTATTTCTTCCCACTTATCCTCTCCTTCGGTGAGGGGAAATCATTTTAAACTTTTTTTTTTTCACCTCAATCTTGGTAGTCTTTAAAAGGAGTTTTATTCCTCATGGATAGTGAGAAACTTTGGGGCATTGTGGGGACAGAGAGGAGTCCGGTTTGTGCAAAGAAGCTCAGGCTGTGCCTTGATGCCCCTTCCCAGTCTTTTCCTTCTGACACAGAGATGGTGGTGAGGTGAACGGGGGGTACAGGGCAAGTTTAGGAAAAGAAAAAGGGGCTAATCAAATGTGATAGGCTTATTAGAGATTCAGAGCTAACTTTTTGAAAGGCAGACTTATTTTGTATTTTTAGAAAAGATCTTTGAAATTCAGTCATTTTAAAACAAATTAAAATGGAAGGGCTCTAGTTAAGGTTGCTTTGATAACAGACTTTTTTTTGAAGCTTACTTTTTAATTACTGCTGACACACTCCAATGCTGATTTAAAAGTGTCTCAGAACTTCTGTTTACTTTCCCAGACTCAGACACAAAGGAGCTGGGGGCCCTGTGCGGCCTGCTAAGCAGCAGCATCCCAGCTGAGCAATGGCGAATGCCCGCAGTTCAGCCCCGACTTGAGAACTGCCTGGTTTCCTGACCAGTGTGTTAGCAGGCAGGCGTGGGTGAACCTGCAGGGCCAGAAAGGGCATGTGGGTTAGGGGAAAGTGTAGACTTGCAAAAGCCTCAGGCAGTGATGAGAGGAAAGAGCCTGGGAGCTGTGGCTGAGGAAGCCAGGGCCACCTAAGTGTGCTCACAGGTCAAGCCCTTAAGACTGACTCCAGCTAGTCCTTGCTCTGCTGCCCACTCCTGCCGTAGCCCTCAGTGCCAGCTGCCCTACCCGGAGCCCTTGTGTAACGTGCAGATTGTTGCTTCTCACTGATTTCTAGGGTTAACTGCCAGAATCCTTGACTGTATGGCCTTTCCCAAACATTCCAGCCCCAGTCCTCCATGCCCCTTGACCTGAGTCCTATATATTCTGTTACACCCTCTGCCCGGAAGTGTCAATCCCTCTATCCACAGGACACCTTAAGTGCACCCCAGGGAGTCCTTTCTCTAAAAAAGCAGATCTGGATTCATGCTTATTGATCTGTCCCTCACTATCACACTTTGATTTCAGATGATGGTAGGTACATTTTTGTATCAGGAGATTTTCATCATCATTTTAATGAGTATATAATATTTCACTGCAAGGATGATTAATGAATTGGTTAGAGGGATGAACATCACTGTACATGCATTATTGCTAAAATGTTATCTATTTGTTAGGAATGGATATTCCAATATATTCTCTGTCCCAAGGAATGAAATTGTTTTATAAGAAGTAGCCTATAATTATCAGTGACTATGGCCTTACCGATTCTTAAAATGTAAGACATTTTGTTTAAACCTGAGCCTGAGTCTGGGGCCCTGCCTTTGTGAAGTCATACATTAGTCACACAGGCAGACACAGTGCGTACCGCTTTCTTGCTCGCACAGACAGGCAGACAGTGTGTACCACCTCGCGTGTAGCATTTGGTACTGCAGAGGCAGTGATGCATGCGTGCTTTATTTCGCCTTTCTCCTGGAGCCGTGGCTAGCTATTTTGTAGAGAGAGCTCCAAAACTTGGGGCAGTTTACAACCTTGAAGCTGCAGGTGGTACAGGAAAGACTCAAGTGTGCCACATCCTAAAGCTCACAGAAGGTGGGTAGTGAGGCTGCACGCGGGCGGGCATGAGGGTGCTGGCTGAGCGTGCGGTGTTCCGAGGTATCTCTCCCCATTATGCAATCACCGTGGTCTCTTCTGTCCAGAACAAACTAAAGAGAAAGCAGCTGCAGGCTGGAGAGTGCTGGCCAGGCCCCTCCCAGCATGCCATGGCCTCAGCATTATCATGCTCCTGTCTGCTGTCTGGGCTGGCTCTTGTGTCGGTGCGGCCACTATGGCATCCATAGCCAGAGAACTCTCTGATGTTATCTACTCTGGTCACATGCTAGCTTCCTGACTCTGAGCACCTTTGATCTTTAGCTCTCATGTCTCCACTCACCCGCCCCCCCCCCCCCCCCACACACACACGGGGTTTCTCTGTGTAGCCCTGACTGTCCTGGAACTCACTCTGTAAACCAGGCTGGCCTCAAACTCATGGAGATCCCCCTGCCTCTGCGTCCCAAGTACTCAGATTAAAGGCATGCAGAACCACCGCCTGGTGAATACTTGTGTCTTTTAGAGATAGGAAATTTACTTTCCTCCTCCTCCCAAACCATTGCTTAGGCTGTTTTAAGTCATTGTAATCGTGAGATGACGTCTTCATTGTCCTTTGGCTGGCTTTGACCTGGGGCAAGCCACTGGGCTTCCCTTCCCAACCTCCTGTTTTAATCGGATACTGAAATGTGACGGTTTATATCAAGTGCTCCTGCATCGTAACATGGGACTCACAAGCTTTTCTTGCTGTCTTCTGCATCTCTCTGTGGATCTGGGGGTGCCTTCTAGGGAAGGGCTTGCATGTTGTGCGCGTGAGCAGGAGGAAGCATTTAAATATCAGACAAAGCTTACCTTTTGTTTTCTGAGGAAATTAATGTAGAAAGTTAGTGAACTTCATCCTTCTTGTTCCTGCTCTCTTCCTATGTGTGTAGAGCGCAGTAACCTAGTAGCTGTGATCTTATTCTTTAGGTAAAACTCATTTTTCAGGACTCTGAATCACTGAAGTTCATTTAGAAGCACTATTATTTGTTTCTGATTTAATTGTAAAATTCTGATTTCTTCATTGCTGGTGAATTTTTAAGTTATCGCCTTGTGCTATTCAGTATATCTTAACCCCTAACAGAATTTAATCTCTTTTCAGTAATAGACACATCTAGAGCAGCGTTCCACTTCTGTGATGTTTCCATGGCACGCCTATCTTTACTCCCTCTCCTGTGTATGCTTGTCTCTCCATTTCCTGCCTGTGCCTTCCTCACAGAAAGTGGTTCTGATACCCCAGCACCCACAGCCATGCCCTGTAACTGGAGAGGCACAGTCGGCAGATCTGTGGGGGACATGGGCGCTTAAAGTTGGGATCCGGAATGCGATGTCCGCAGGCCAGTGCTTCAAAGGCTTGTTCTCCAAGTGGCACTATTTGGAGGGTGTGGGGCTTTAAGAAGTGGGGCATGTTGGGATTCTTTCAGAGACCTGAGGGGCAGGAGGCTGGTGGGTGTGGGACTTTTAAGAGGCTTAGTAGGCTTTTAGAGGAGGCCTGGTGGGTATGTATGTCTTTGAGACACAAGTCTTTGTGGCATTGCTTCAGAGGAACTGGTAGGCGTGCCTTTAAGAGATGGAGGCCAAGTGGGTTTCTTTCTGAGGGTTCTGGTAGGTATATTCTGTTGAAGTGGGTAGTAAGATATTAGTGATGGCTGTCTCTGTCTTTGCTCCTCTTTCTGGCTTCCTGGCCATCATGAGGTGAGCAGCTTTTCTCCAGGATGTATTCCATGTCATCACTTGCTGTCATGGCATAGGCCTGAAGGCCACGTGACCAAGAGATTGTGGACAAAACCTTTTGAAACCATGAGGCAAAATAACCCTTCTCATTTTATAAGCTGAACATCTTAGTTTTATGTCACAGTAACGGAGTGTGACTAACACAACTCCATACTCTTAAGTACGCAGGCAGGGTGGTGATGATGCCTGTTAAGAGAGATAGCCCCAGTTTGTCTGGCTCCCTGGGTGGGCAGGGTCACATAGCCAAACTCACACCAAAGCATGAGATCTTGTCCTGTGCCCTCCTGAATGCTTAGCCAGCTGTAGTTAAAGCACCCGCCTTATGTCCTGCTGCTTGTGTCTCTTTGGTTGCTCTGCCACTCAGGGTCCCCTGAGCTCTCTGCTCATTGCTGGAGCAGCTGATTTTCATTGTTGGGGTAAACATCAGTGTTCCAGCTAGCATTCTATCAGAGCGGTGGCATGTCCTGCAGCCCTGGCTTTCTCTGGCATTAGCAGCTTTCCCATAGTCATGAATTCAGTTGCCTCCGGTGTCACTGGTGTGGGTAGCCCAGGTCTTCACTTTCACCATCTCCTGAAAGCCAAGAAGGTGTTGAGAGGCTTTGTCATAGCAAGGGCAGAGTAGGAGGCAGTGTCACGGAAAGTTTTCACTGGGCCACCAAAAGACGGTTGGAAGTGGTTTGACCTCATCGTATGGGAGAGTTTTTAACGTCTGCGGACTAGTTGGTGACTAAACACCTGGAAATGAAGCCAAAAAAGGGCCCGAAGACCTGGAAGAGACCTTGGGTTTTGTCCTTAGTGCTGGAGCTGCCCTGTCATGCCCAGAGCAGTCTAGGAGGCTAGGGAGAGATGCAGTAGGGTGTTGAACCCTCATCTGTCAGGTCACCTGCAGAGTTGCAGAGCTGGGACTGATTGATATGGATCACTTCATCCATGTATCGCATGCAGCATGCTGTATAAATGCACGTGTTCTTTGCCAGTAAATAGACAAGATTGGGGCAATAATCCAGACCACTTATGAACAAATTCTCTGAACCATCAAAAAGACCTTACTTGGACATCCAAAAATTTGAATATAGGGTGTGTGTGTGTGTGTGTGTGTGTGTGTGTGTGTGTGAGAGAGAGAGAGAGAGAGAGAGAGAGAGAGAGAGAGAGAGAGAGAGAGTTCCAATACATGGAGTGCTATCATACATTTCTGTAAATCTTACCCTTATACTTAATTCTCTCAGGAAACACCCTCACAGACAGCCCTGCCTGCCCCCTAGTGGTGTGCCTCACCAGCTCTAGAGTGAGTCTAAATCCTATCAGATTGATGACCAAGATTAATGATCATAAGAGGAGATACCAAGTAGTGTGAAGCTTGAGTGGGTTTTTAATCAGTGGCGAAGACTTGGATTCCTGCTTTTGACTTCAGTGCTTTTGAAAAAACATCAGTTAAGCTGCAATTAGATGACAAAGGCAATTAATGGACTGTGAGTTCATTAAGACCAGGGACCACCCTGCTTGGTTTCCAGTCCTCAGTGCTCAGCATGCTGTGTGATGAAATCAGAGCTAAATAGATGCTGACCAGAAGAAGGAATGCCAATGTGATGAGACTGAATTTGTCTTCCTGGGAGGCTGGGCAGATGTCTGTCAGACCTACTCTAGTAAAGATCCAGCAATGCTCTTATTCTTGTTTGTATTCGGGGGAAGGGAAGGCAGAGCCTACCCATCTCCAGTGGAATGGAGGAGTGTTGTACACATTGCAGTATCCCACTCATTTCCCAGCCTTAGAAACTTCAGGTAGATTACCAAGTGGAATTCAGAGAGAGATTGGAGAGGTGGGGAATGTGGCTCAGTGCTTGAGTATTTGCCTAACATGTTCAAGGCTTTGAGTTCAATCTCTAGCAAAACACACACACACACACACACACACACACACACACACACACACACACTCTCAGAGAGAGAGAGAGAAAGTTCAAATAGGTATTTTGAACTTTTCTTTGAATTTCTGAGAAAATTATTCATTTTATGAAATTAATTTTGCTTTAGAGTATTTTGCACACAGTGTCTACATGTGAACAATAAAGTGATTAGGTTATTTTATTGAGAGTGATAGTGATGTATCTGCTTTTTTTTTTTTTTTTTTTTTTTTTCGAGACAGGGTTTCTCTGTGTAGCTTTGCGCCTTTCCTGCTTTCCTGGATCTCACTCTAGACCAGGCTGGCCTCGAACTCAAAGAGATCCACCTGCTTCTGTCTCCCGAGTGCTGGGATTAAAGGCATGTGCCACCACCGCCTGGCCGTGTATCTGCTTCTTTAGGATCCACTATATGTTACATACAAGGACCCAGCTTTTGCTATTGTAGAGTTTGGATAGGCTGTGGGACAGGTTCGGCTTTAGACATGGATAATGTCTCATGTTGTACTCCTGATCGCGTTGAACGTGAAGGCAGATGGAAAGGAAGGAGATGTGTTGGGAAAACAAAGGGCACCTCTGTGCTCTGGGTGCCATGAAAAGGGACCTGTGACTGTTTGAAAAAATTAATTTATAAATTTGATATACAAAAGAGAAGTGTCTAATGTGTCCATAGGTGGATGGAGTCTCTTACCTTTTCACAGAAGGTAACTTAAATCTTTGAAGGAGCACTTTGTTCTGCTGATCAATGAAGACATGTTTAGTTCTGTAAGCATTTCTTTTTCTATGTTCTATATCCTGTGTAGAGTCTTACGTGAAATGTTGAAAGAAATTTAAAAAATGGAGCCATAAAAGCCAATCTACTATAAAATACCCAAGTGACCAAGCAGAGTTGAGAAATAAATATTCATTTTCAGAAATGAAACACTGGTTAGAATTAGGAACACACACACACACACACACACACACACACACACACATACACACGAAATACACCCAAGGAATGGCTTAGAAAGATGAAAGAAGATTTTGTGATTGGATAGATTAAACATAGTTAAAGAGAGAATTGGTGAAATGGAGAAATTACCAAGAGAGCAGCAGTATACAGGAATAGGAAGTTAAAAATTAAAGATCTGGAGAAGACAGAATGAGAAATGATTGTCCAATCTCAGTGTATTCTTAGAGAAACATGGAAAATTCAGGAGAGGCAACATTTGATTAATTTTCTAGAGGTTATCAGAGCTGTCAGTCTGTAGAAGTAAGAGAAATAGTGTGATCCGAACAAAAAAGAAAAAAGAAATTTGAGCCACATAGAAAGTATGGTGGTATACGCCTATAAGCCCCATATTTAGGAGGTTGTGGCAGGAGAAACAGGCATTCAAGGCTGGTCTTCAAGGCCAACCTAGGCTACCAGAGACCTTGTCTCAACAGCAAAGCAAACAAAAACAAAAGACAAAAAGAAACCTGTCCTTTGAAACTTGAAGCAAAACTATAGAATTCTAAAGTTTGAAAGCTATAAAACCCAGCTAGACTTGGAGGCTGAGTTAGGAGGACTATTGAGTTTGGGGCCTATCTGGGCTACATAGTAATGCATTTAAAAAAGGAAGAAAAAAATCATCTGGAGAAGCACAGAGGATCACCTGTATGTAATAAGTAGCTAACAGCAGATAGCTCAGTAGCAGCCAAGAGAAAGAACCCTGGAAATGAAGAAATAACATCTTCAGAGAATTGGGAGGAATTTCAAAAGTGAGAATGAAACACATTTTTACATTAAACTGAGAAAAATTATATTTAATAGGCTGCATTAAAGCACCGTAGGAGGAAGTAAAATGAAAATGAACCAGCAAGGCATCTAATTTGACACAGAAAATGAGCAGTGTTAACTGTAGAAGATACAGAGGAGGGCTTGATAAAAGTGTGAACCCAAATTAGTGGCATTGGAAACAGCAGCAACAAAGATGTTGCTAATAAATTATAGTTTCTGCAGAGATTTTGAAAACCTGTAATATACTGTGGAATACTGTATGACAGATAGCTAGGTGAGACAGATAAATTGTAAGACTAACATAACTTACTAAACCTGAGTCAAGAAGAAAAGCAAGCTCAATAGTTTTACAAGTAAAAGGCAGAAAAATAGATTATTATTGGTGGAACTTCATTGACTAAGTTTAACAAATTATTTAAAAGACTTTTGGATAGGCAGAAGAATAAACTTAGTAGAAGACCTTGAAGAAAACCTAACAAATGGACAGAGAAACTAGGCTCGTGATTAAGATAACTCAACAGAGCAAGGAGTCAGTCATTCTTCCCCAAGTAATCGACAGGGTCAGAGTTGTTCCAAGGTTTTCCATGAGACATTCTGATCCACTCAAAAACGTTGTTTTTAAATTCATTTGACATACAAAGACTCAAGAATACACACTGTGCCTCAGTCAGATATTTTGATATCGGGGATAAGTCAGTGATATGTAGAAATAGGCTCTGATATGACAGGTGTGTTGTAGGCATGCATGAAAAAGAAGGAGAATTCTGTTAAGTAATAGTTCTGAGACAAGATGCACAGTCATAATAAAAAAAATCTTATTCTAAACCATTACATACCTCTAACTTCTTTCCCTAATGATTTAGGTGAAAGGTGAAACATTATGATTTTAGAATGAGGTATTGAGAGTGACTTTAGTTGGTAAAATGCTTACCCTACAAACCTGAATTTGATCCTGAATTCCCAACTGGCAGGTGCTATACACTTGTAATTCCAGCCCTGGGGATGAAGAGACAGGGACAGGTAGATTCCCAGTGCTTGTTAGTGAACCCAGGCCTCAGAGAGATCCTGGCCTAAACAAGTGGGCAGCTCCTGAGAAATGGCATCCATGATTTTCCTCTAGCCTCCACATGATGCTCACACAAATGAACACTAACACATATGCATGCATACACATATGCAGAGAGCTTTTAGAAAGAGCAGTTATATTACTTTGGATCATAGAAGCTTCTCTTAATATTGAGTCTGTTCATAAAAATAGACTGTCAAAGTTAACTGTGTTAAAGTTGAAGACAAGTATTTATCAAAGGACATCAGTAATGGAATAGGGTAAACTTAAACTGTTCATATGTTAAGGTAAATAATTGACAGCAATTGGTATCTAGATGATAGGACACGTGTTAACGTCAGTAGGAAAAAGTATGTAACGTATGATGTACACAACATTCCAGATGAAGAGATAGGTTTAGCATCCCTTCAGAGGCTGTGCAACCCTGTCAGTCAGCCATCAGTGAAGTGCAAATCAGGAAAACAATGAGAACTGAAAACCTTTTCCTTAAGAGAACAGAAACTGAGTGGCCCCCAAAGAGCATGCTCGCTCAGCGTGTTGGCCTCTTGCGCTTTTGCTGAGAGTGAAATGTGTCACCTTCCATATTCAGGAACTTTGCTTCTGCACACTGTGCTAGGAGACAATTCCAAGCAAGTTCAAACCAGCAATGCTTAAAATTACCAGAAAAAGAAAACACCCCAGATAAACAGGAGAAACGGCAACAGTTATATATACCACACAGCATCAGGATAGCATATTGCTGTAAAAATAAACAGCACATATGAGTTTAAGAAATGTAACATTGAGTAAAAAAGTGAGTAAATAACAGGTGAGTATGATCGGAATGATACCATCTTTATAAAGCTTAAAAGTAGTCAAGACTAAATGATAATATTTAGGGATATATTTTGTGACAGTGCTATTTTTAACAAAGCAAACAGACAGTAAACACAGTTCTTGGTGATGTGTGGGGTTCGTTAGAAAGGCATATGTGTGACTGCAGTAATACTTTAAGCTGGGCATTATTGTACTCCGTAACTTACATGTATCAGATCTGTGTTGTTCATTATGTACTAACTACGCAAGTGCAGCACAGAGAGCCAGGCTTCCCAGGGCCCAGGTTTGGTTCCTCTGTTCTGCCAAGGTTCAACTCTGGCTGAGTCACTGAGCATCTTCGATGTTTGGCTTCCTCAGCTGACAATGGTGTGGTAGTAGCCGTACTTCAGTGGAGTCCTGATTGCTTGATGAGATTCTCACACAGAGTAAGTGTGCCCCAAACTTAGTGTTAGTGGGTGGTATGTGATCCTGTGGATCTGCAGGTAGGATAGAAGTAGTCTCCCACACCGAGTGGGCATGCAGATAGTGACAACAGAAAGGAGGTGCTCACAGGGTGCATCTAAAGATGCAGAAGTGATGTGTGTGGATGTACTGAGAAGGATTTAAGTGTTTGGGAAAAGTTTCAAGTCCTTGAAAGACCGAAGAAGGGCCTTCTGGAGAGAGGAATAACCTGTATCGCTCCAAATCTTTTAATTTTGGCAACGTTAGCAAATGGTTCCTCTGTTTCTGGATTATTGTGAGAGAACATTCCAGAGGAAAGCGCTTGTGCAAAAGTGAGGCTAAGACATCACTGTGACTGTGTTCTTTACAGTAATCACGTTTAACTGCAGCAGTTATGAACTAGGCTCATTGACTCCAGGCAGCATACTAGAAAGGGTGTGATTACAATGGGTGATTTAAAATCCTGTGTAGTCTGTAGTAGGTAGGATTTTATTGGGGTTGATGAGACAGTGGTGAGAACATTCAAAATTTGATTGGCTTGGACATGTTCTGACCACACACATTTACAGTACCTAAACCAGATTCACCCACAGTAGTATTGTGGGGACAGAGCCAAACTTACGAAAGCGAATGACTCTGAGACTCTTCACTCAGGATGTAGGGAAAACCCACATAGTTTTCACTCTGTGGGTCTAGGACCTAGTCACTATGAGCAATGTTACAGTAGCTGTTCCTACTTGGTAGAAAAACAAGAAACGAGATTGTGAGCAAGATTTTCAGCAGAGTGTAAGAGGTGGGGTTATTTTCATAAGTATTATCATTTTATGACTCAGTGCATCTGTGAGGCATGGGAAAGGCCATCTATTTCGCAGTTAGTTTTTGTGTTACAAAGTTCAACACAAATACGCAGGTGTGAGATGGTATTTTTGGGGATACTTTTTTTTTTAACATTCATTTTGTGTGTGTGCATGTATGCATGCATATGAGTGCCACAGCACACATATGGAGGTCAAGAAATGATAGATTTAAAGTCAAGTAGTGAGTTGGTGTGTTCAGACTTCCCTTATTTGCATATTCCAGCTTAGTCCACACTCTACTGCTTTACAAAGGCTGCAAACAAAACAGCATTTGCCATGCACTCACTATAACTAACTGTAATGTCTTCAGGACTGATGTCTCCTCCTTCACATGGGCTCTTGGTAAGTAAGATTAGCCATCTTACCAGGAAACTGCTGATTCCCCAAACCTTTTAGACCATTACCCTGTAGCAAATCCTGATATGAAGAGCTTTCAAATGCGAGATTGGAGGCTTTCACAAGCTTGGGTCATTCTGTCATGCAGTTTTCACGTGGGAAGTCAAATCAGAACCAAGCAGAAGTTAGAGAATCCAATGCGAATAAAAACTGTAGTCACCCTCTGACTTACAGTACAATAACTACAAGCTTACCTAACAATTATTGTAAAAGCACCAAGTATTTTGTAAGCATTACATTGATACTAAATAAGTGGAAAACAACAGACTGAGGTGTTATTTTTCTTTTTCAATTTAAACCAGGTGTTAGGAGGTATCCACTAATCTCAGGCGACCAACTTATTATAGAAAGAGCAGATTCCTTCAGCTCTAGGCTTCATCCTAGCATTGTTGATTCTGGGTTACATGCTAAGCTTCTGTGAAGTGTAACATAATCTGGGATATACTCTCAGTTCTGTGTGTTGGATTGGTATGGGTTTGCACACGTGTCATGGTGTGTTACTGTTCTCACAACGGGCATACTGGCACTGTGGTATAAGACTGCCTTAGGTGAAGGCTTCACTGTTCTTTAGACAGAAACAATATTCTTATTTTGAATTTCTGTGTAAGATTCTAGAATGAATATTGCCTTTCAGTAGGATACAACCAATTTCATTTTTTCCAAGAATTGGAACAATTTCTCATGCAGAATCATGTCCTTTGGTAATTAACCATTAAACCTCTCAATTAATTGTGTGTGGTCCTTCTGCAAGATTCAATTGGATTTCTAGAGTATTGAGCTTCTTCTCTAAGTAATAGCAAATGCGTATTTTAAAATTTCCCTTTAAATTGTCAGGGTTTCTTGCTGTACATTATCACCCTGAACTTAATTTGAGGTTGGCTCGTAACTCCAGACTTCCTTTGGCAGTCTGTTTATGCCAGTTAGCTAACATGTCCTCAGGGGAATTTTCTGAAGTGGGCCTACTGGAAAGCAAGGCAGCCTGCTTTCAGACTGTGTCTTGACTATTAGTATCTTTTGTCTTAACTTCATGTTACCTGCACAGTCCAGAGCTGGTTCTCCATTTGATGAATAGTTGACTTCATTCTGTAGGGAATGACGGTCTCATATTGCTGTTACTGAATATTAGGTTGCAAGACAGTGGGAGAAACTGTGAGCTTTATTAGAATGTGTAGGATCAACTGGGGCTCCCTTCTATTCTTATACAGACACAATTTTAGGTAACTGGAGTATATAACACAGAAAGTTCAACCTAGCAACCGGAATGGTGGCCTGCTGGAAATTAATTGTCATATGTTTGTTTGATCAAATATAAACAGTGTAACATAAAATATATTAATATATAAAAGGTCATACATAAGGCAGTTTCTGCCTTGTTTCCACCTACTGAATATATTTTCACATTCTTCACACAACTTCCTCCTCCTTTTTATTGCTGTGCAGTAGACTATTGTAATTTTTACAATCAGCCATCTATTGTTTCATACTTGAGTATGAAACAGGATTTTGCAGTCACAAACACTGCTTCAGAAGTTATTTTTACTCATGAGCCATTTTGTATGTGCTAAGTTATTCTGAAAGGCACACATTGAGATTGAAGATGTATGGTAAAGGGCATGCCCAGTAGTCATTTAGGTAGGTATGGCCAAAATGCTTTTGAAAGAGATGAATTGTATTCAGAGCATCATCTCCAGCATTCTTCAATGAGTATGTTAACCTGGAGCTCTACAGAGTGGCCCTGTAAAGAATGAATAATAGAGGTTGTCAGCACTAAAGCTCTTTTCTGGAAAGCTTATTTCCCTTCATCTGACTCTGCACCTTCACAATCCCATCCATCCCTCATCATGGGCGTGTAAACTTACACGTGCATGTGTAGCTCCTCTGGTGCGTACAGCTACTCTTATGCATACAGCTCCACAGTCCCGCCATCTCCTGAATTATGATGTCATAGACACCCACCCACTCTGACCTTCAAGCTTACACCAACTGCAGTCACTTCTTTTGTCATATCCTTCCTCATTTTCAGTTTTCTCTCAATGGGTCCAGGATAGTGAGGGCACTGAATTTATTGTTTCGGTAAACAATAATAATGAGTGCTTATTATGAAAAACTTGATTGAAAAAGTGGCTGGTCATGTAGACTTGGCCCAGAACCTTAGCACCGAGGGCTAAGCATTGTCCTAGGCATGTTTTATGATGAATGTATATATAAGTGCATGTATATGTGGTTGAAAATCCAGATGGATACAATTTAACACATGCTGTTATACTATTCTGAGTGTTGAGAACTTGCATTTTCCTTTAATAAAAGGCTTAGGCATGATACATGCCAATTGGCATGCTTTTATACAGCACTTAAGGTTTCTATAATAGTTGCTTGTGTGCATATTTCATAGTTGTTCTTTTTTTAACCAATATGACCTGATTCACATTTGTGGGTTATGGTTTTCTATCTGGATGAGTAAATCCTTTCATGTTGGTGCCTTACTCCTTTAATATGGTAAAGTCATACTAAGTCAGGCTCTAATATTCAAACTGTTATGCCATTGGGTAACACCACTCAGCCATCAAAAAGTGTTTGCAAATCTTACACATTCGGGAATGGGCCAGAAATGTTAATGAGGTATATATTCCAGAAGGAACAACCTTTGCACGTGTTTACAAGACTACCAAGTTACCACCACTCCTTCCTCTGTCCTGCTGGAAGTGAACTATCCACCTTTCCATTCCGCACATTAGTTTGGAACGTGAGTCCAGTTGAAAAGGTTCTAAAAGCGTTTCCCCTCCTGCCTAGGTAGAGAAGGCAATGTTTTCTGATTCTTAGAGAATACTTTGTCTTGGGAAGTGCGTGTGTAGGGAAAGGGCCTGCAGCTGTGGGCTATTTTGATGCTTACTTGAAAACATCTCGGTGTGTTTATTTCTTCACTACTTCACTATTTCAGAAAAGACTTGAAATAGCTTAGAAAGGTGCAAACTGTCGCTGGTCAGAATTCCGTGATGAGCAAAAGAAGGTAAAAGGGATACAAGCAAAACAAAAAGAAAGCCGAGAATGAGGATTGCTTACACAGTGAAACACACATGAAAAATGTAATTGCCACCTTCAGGGAGTCCAAAGCTGTTGAACATGGATGGTTTGTCTGGTTAAACCACAGCATGAGGCGTTAGAGTTGTTCAAGGTGGATCTCAGATTTGGCTGTAAGCTTGCATGATGGAAATGAGGCCGCATCCTTGTTATGGTTGGAGCCCAAAGCCTCCTACTTGGAAGAAGCCCAACTACTTTTGATGTTGAAGCCAAAGAGAAAATTGACTTAGGGAAGAGAGTTTGAAGCAGTAGGAATTTATGATCTGAGACAGTCACAGCTGGAAGGCTCTGAAGGGGCTGGCCTACATAGTGTTCTAGGATGAGGAGAGGCCTTATAGTTGTGCTGTGTGTAAGAATGTTTTCTGGAGGGTACATAGTCTGCTGATGGCTTTGTCCCCGAGTCCGTCACTTCTCCAGTTCACAGATGGCTTGTGAAGAATGAGCGTTGACTCTTTTCTCAAAGTTGTGATCACAAATAAAGAGGACAATGCAAGGGAGTGAATTACAAAACAGACTCAGACAGAAATCCTGTTTTATAACCACTAAGAAAAAGACAGACAGTAGCCAGTGCTGACAAGGTGTGGAGAAATTGTAGTAAGCCTCACATAGCGTGCTGATGGGGAAATAAAATGGTGTGGCTGTTTTGGAAAACTGTTTGACATTTCTTCAACAGGTAAGCATATAGCCCAGACATCCTACTGCTAAGTTAACACACTGAAGAGAAATGAGAAGTACGGCCATCTAAAACCTTGAGTATGAATGCTCATAGCAGCACCATTCATCGCAGATCGAAGTGGCAATAACTCAACTGTCATCAACTAATGAATGGAGAGAGGTCTATACATTGTATGATTCTGTTTATCTGCACTATCTGGAGTGAGCAAATCCAGAGAGGCAGCAGCAAGCAGATGAGTGGTTTGCCTTGTGGAAGATCCAGTGGGTAATAGGGACTCTCTGTTGATAGGAACACAGGTTTCTTTTGGGAGTAATTCAAAATGTTCCAAAATTGATGATGATGATGGGTGGGCAGTTGTGTGATTGATGGTAGTTGTTGACTTACACACTTGAAATTGTGTGATGCTAACATGTAAAAATAGACAGGGCAGAGTACTTAGAGCTTTACAATAAGATGTCTACTGAGCAAACACTATAAATACAAAGAGACAAACTCAGGAACTGACCACTGATCATATATATGGCTGTCTTTTCCCTAAGGTAGAGACCAGCTTCCTGAAGTATAAAAGAGCTACCTTCCCTGCAGGGGAGCCTGGGCAGAGCTGGCATGGCACTGGCTTTCCCTTCTGATATGTTCCTTGGGGATCTTACTCTGTTTAGTTTTGTCTGGCCTTCAAGTTTGTAATGTTAGCTATCTCTCTGTCTGTCTGTCTGTCTCTGTCTCATTTACAATGGGAAATCCATGTAACCTTTGTAATGCTTTGAAATGACTTGAAGTTTTGTAGTTTTAGCTACAACATAAACCTTGAAACAGTATTTTCAACTAGCTTTCACAAATGGGTTGAAAAGTTGATTGATGGCCTTGTCCCTGCTTTTCATAGTCTGAGTAGTCCAGCTTGCCTTTCCTCCCCATCCTCCAGTCCTCCACCTTTGCACTTCTCTTCTACAAAGACCCTTGAATACAGTGTCCAGTGCAGTAGAGTCTCAGTCTCTCTCTCTCTCTTATTCTCATTTACAATGGGAAATCTCATGTAACCTTTGAAATTATATGGGTGTAAAGTAAAATTTGGGTTTCTTGTGATAGATTTTTATTATATTTCATTAGGGTGTTAAAAATATTTTCTTTGGTCAACTCACTGTCACATGGGAAAATAATGAAGGTTATTATCCAGTGAAGTTGACAGGTTTTATACAATTTAAATTGTATTAACTTATTTTAGTTTGATATAAAGAAACATAGATTATGGGGCTGGGGACCTATTTCAGTGAGTGCTCTCACATGTATGATGTTCTGGGTTCAATCTGATGCCCTGTAAGAACAGAAGAAGGAAGGGGTGTGTAGGACATAGATATGGAGACAGAAGTTACCAACAGCTACAAACCCATATTGTTAATTTAAATTATATAAAATTTAGTGCCTGATAAGGCATTCTAATTGGGTCATCCTGTTATATTAGCAAAAAATATGATGAGCTGGAAGCTTTCTGAAAGTTAGTTTTCAGTGCTAACTGAGCTTTTTAGAGTGTTCTTCATTTTTGGGAAGTCTATCTTTGGTGCACAAAAATCACCACCAGATAATAGCATTTTATAAACTAATGGGCTGGTTGACTCTTTAGGTTGACAATACTCCTTGTGCCTGGTTTGGGGACTCTGTTCTGTGGATGATCATACATGCTCTGATATGTAATTCCCTGCATTCTACTGGCCATTGCTGTGGAGTCACTCATCCCAACACTCAATTGACCACCTCAGCACCAGTCATTTTATTGTTATCTCATGCTCCTGCAGGTACAGCCAAGCTCAGCCAGGCTCACGTTGCCTAAGGTTTCTGTACTGATGGGGCTCCTTGAGGCTGGCCCACCCAAACAACTGAGGGTTCATTCTTGAAAACAGTGCAACAGCCACTTTTTAAATAATAGGAGGAGGAGAAAAGAAAAGGAGTCAGTAGGGAGAAAGCCTTGAAGTTTGGTTGTACAGGGACAACAGTGAGCTAATGAAGGCAGAGTGAGTGCAGATGTTAAAGCAGGTGATTTTTAAAAAGGGACCTTGTGGCGGTCCCTTCGTAACAATTCCTTTCCTTGCAACAGACACTTACTTTGACTATTAAAGTATGAACTATAGATCTAAAATGTCAAATATGCTTGGGTACCTATAATATGTAGTATTCTAATTTAATATGTAACTGAAGTTTTCTCTGGTCTTGCCCACCCCACAGACCCTGCAGCCACGTACAAAATAATCACTCAGAAGCTTACATTAATTAAAATTGCTTGGCCATTAGCTCAGGCTTATTACTGACTAGCTCTTACACTTAACTCATGATTCTTAATTATGTTCAGCCACGTGGCTTGGTACCTTTTCTCAGTTCTGCCTTCACATCTTGCTTCCACTGTGTTCGGTTGGTGACTCCTGACTCAGCCTTCCTCTTTCAAGAATTCTCATTGTCTGTTTATACTCCCTATACTTCCTGCCTGGCTACTGGCCAATCAATATTTTATTTATCAGCCAATAGGAACAACACATTCACAGCATGCAGAGCACCATCACCCATCATTAATATATTTGGCAAAGTATTAAATAGTATAAATTGAGTGATTTCTTTGTATTGTTTTATGTGGTGAACTCAGATATCTAAGTTATTGTTGGGGTTCAGTGTTGAGGTTCAGCCCTGACCTATTGAAGGGTATTTTGAAGTGTGGAGTGAGGAACTGAGAAATAATAGGAAGAAATATAAACATTGATGGAGAGAAAGACAGAGACACAGGATAGCTTTGGGAGGGCCTGGGTCAATACCCAGCAGCCTCAAATTTATTCATGATGGGCTTTTTATACATTAGCAAGGGGAGGAGCAAAAGACATCTTCCTTTCAGGGTTGAGGTATAAAGTACCAATGAGTGTAGACCCTTCAAAACACCTGGCAACCACACCCCTGGCCAAATCATTCTGTTATGCAGCCCTGCTGGACAAAGCAAGATACTTTCTGACCTTGAGTAAGGCCTTACTAGGGAGCCTCTCTGGGCCCCCACAGGTTATAATTAATGAAATCTGAAGCTCCTATAAAATTTAGTAGTAAGATTGCATCTTACAAATCATATCTGCAAAACCCACTTGCACAGTTCTTATAGGTGCTGAAACATTCTATAAATGTAAACCACGTAGTCCTGAATAAATATTAAATTCTGTTTCTTCATAGACTGGCTAAGCCAGCTATTCTCAAAAAGACTGCTGTACAGGTGTTAATAAACATTTGGTGTTTACATTCATTCATTCCACTACTGTGGAATCAGTTTACCTGAATCTTGGCTCAAACACCTAAAGTTTGCCAGTGTTCTATGTGCTGGGCATTCAGGGAGGAAGTCCCAGATCTGTAGAACCTTCAAGAGGATTGTGTAGTAACAAAGATGTGGAGATTCACAGGGTTTGGTGAAAAGTTGAAACATCTGCAGGAGTAGTGAGGAAAGCCATGTGCATTCTCAGATGATGCAACTGGGTAGTGGTATGGGTAGGAATTGAGTAACTGAACGCCAGTCATGGGGGATGCAGAGAACTTGGGCAGCCTCTAAGGATACAGCACTGAGTGTCTTGCATTGCCTGAAGAGAATTACAGTGTTGATCAAGGTGCACTGCTTGGTGGGTCTTGTCAACTTTACCTCTGACTTGTGTTAGGAAAGCTAAAATAGTAGGGCAAACACCATAGTAGCATGAATTCTAAAAGGGTTATAGAAAAATTGGCCAATATACCTGTTACAAGGCTTTCCCCAAATGCTCATTGATTCAACAATTTATAAGAGTATAATTCAGAATATGAATATGAAAATAATATCCAATGAAAGTTTATCTTTAACCCAGACATTATGTCATTAATACTTTAAATCTCATTATGGCATTATAATTGGACTGCTACATCTTTCTTCTTGTATGGAGAGATTGGAGAAAAATTCTGACCTGATATCATCCTATTCACAATGTTGATCTTCAGTATCTCAAAGTAGTCTTACTAGGCTGTATATTTCTAAGAAAGTAAGTAAGTTTATATCTCACCGTGATTCATCTCTGAGAGGTTTTGAAGATGAGGGCTCAGACTTTGTTTTGTCCTGAGTAGAATTCAGTGTAAATCAGCATTTTTAAAGTGCATGGTGAATTCTAGAACTGAACTAAATATTTCAGACATTAAATCTCATTTGCCTGTGGAATCACTGGATGTGTTAGGAATTATCTCTTTGAGATGAATGGCTTAAAACAGTGGCTTAGCAATGATAGCTGATTCCAGTTGGAGCCTTCGGTCAGACCTGCCTGAAAAGGTCTCCTATGTTGATGACTATTATTCTTGGCAGTCACCTTAGGGAAGGATTCTGATTTCATACTTGTTTTACTGTCTACGGTTTCTATAATTTGAGTCAATTTTGTGTTAAAAACATTGAACATCATCATTTAATACAGCAGTTCTCAACCTGTGGGTTGTAACCCCTTTGTGGGTTGAACGACACAGGGGTCACCTAAGACCATTGGAAAACATAGGTATTTACAGTACAATACATAACAATATCAAAATTACAGTTATGAGGTAACTGAAAATAATTTTGTGGTTGGGGCTCACCACAACACAAGGAACTGTATTAAAGGGTCACAACATTAGGAAGGTTGAGAGCCATTGATTTAATACATCCAACATGCATAAATAAAAACACCCTTGTACATGATTTGAAATATAAAATATATGAATTTGAATACTTTGCCTCATGTTTAGTGATTAAGTAGATAATGACTGATACTTAAAAATGCAAGAGCTGTGCAATTATTAAAGCTTCTGCCTCACTTTTCTTAGGAAATTAACCCTTATGCTTTAAGACCTTTAGTCCTTTATCCAAAGTTGATTTTCTTATTTTATTGTGAACATATTTTACAGACATCCTTTTCCTTGGTAGGTGTGTCTGTACCCAGTAAGGTCATAGATAATCAAGGGCTTCTGGAGTGTGGCCAGCATGGATTTGAATCTGCCTGTTGAGGAGGACTGTACCCAAAGATTAGCTGAAGGCAGTGTGATGAAAGTTTAGATGGAGTGGTGCCTGGTGTGTTAGGAAGTGGGAGGTGCTGCAGAGTGTGGTTCATGCTGGCGTCATGGAAATTGTAGTGCTTCCATTGTCCCGTGTGAGGTAGATGGAAGTCTTTCTTCTCCAGAAGACAAGCATACATGTCTTAGGTAGATAGACTTGGGAAGGTAATGCAGAAGTCTTGCCATCGTGTGATTGAAGCAGAGGGAAGATAGGCAGCTGCAGGGTGGCAGGGGTGGGTAGGAATTCGAACAGTGTCCAGATGTGGAGGATGAAGAACATGGGAGCTTTTTGTTTCTTGCAAACTCAGGGCACTGTGGTGAGAACTTAAGAAAGTTTAGTAACTGGGACCACTGTGCCCCAAAAACAGAATATGTGTAGGCCATGTCCAGGTTCTCAGCTCAAGAATGGATTCTCTATTTTCTGAATGACCTGGTTCCCTTCTTGCGTTTCCTCTTTTTCTACAGATTATCTGTGAAGGTTTTATTGGCATTGTGCAGACCAGAATTAAAATATTGACTTCCACATGTTTTAGTTTCACTATTGATTGGCAGCTACCATAAAAAGAGTAGATCCTTAGGAAAGGAGTGGACCTTCCAGGAAGACTAGGTTCACTTTGTTCTGGCTCTCCCTTTCACCAGACCAACCATGGACTGTGGGACTGTGATTTTTTTCTCCTCCACTGTGTTTTATTTTTATTAGCCCCATGAGAATATATAACTGTAATTTGCTAGATTCTTTTAAAATCAGTAGCTGGTCAGATACTGTCTTTGTTAGGAAAATACATGAATTAGAATCTATGGCTCGCTGGAACCTTTTACAAGGAAATCTATATCACTTATTTTGCTGCTCTAGCAGTCTCTTTTTAGTAAGAAATAAATTTAGATAAATAGAATTTATAACACTTTTTCAGTATTGAATTGAAGCACAGTTGGATGTTGCCCCAGAAATGAAAGTCGTGTCTGGAGGATTTTTACAGAGGAGCCTGCATCCTACCTCTTGTTTATTTTCAAGAATTAATTTTCTTGGTGATGTAAGAGATAGGAATCTGATCTTTGTAGAAGGAATATGTTGCGTTAGCAATAGAAAAACAGTGAAGACCTTTTTGGTAAAAACAGCATCCAATACAAACAGATCTTGAGTGGATATAGTGTCACACTTCTTAGGAGAGATCTTAAGATATGTTACAGGTTGAAGGTATTTGCCCATGTTGGCATACACTGGTTTAAGTAAATAAACTGAAGGAAAAAAATACATTTGACACAGTGGGAAAAAATTCTAACATAGACTGATAGGATATTCTGCTAGGGAATTATTGATGGTTTTCTTGATGGGGGAATCATAGTGTGATGCCCTAAGCCTCTCTATTAGCACATTTACACATTTACAGGTGAGATAGTGCTTTGGATTTATTCTAAAAGTACTGAGTTATTAGATGTCCATCGACAGATGAATGCATAGAGAAAAAATGTGCTGAGTATACACAATGGAGATTTATTTAGCCACAAGGAAGAACTAGAGTATGTCATTTTCAGGAAAATAGATGAAAATAGAGGTCATGATATCACGAGAAAAAAGCTAGGCTCAGAAAGACGAAATACCTCTTGTGGAACCTCTGTTTTACACACACTGACATGAAAGGAGAAGGGACTGAAGAGGTGGGATGGGAAAGGGTAGGGGAGTGTGAGGATGTGAGAGGTGCCCTTTTGAAACTCAACACCTTAGACAGTGAATGCACACTAGTAAAACCGTAGTGTGTCAGAAAGATAAAATCAGAGTTCCAGTAGGTGGAAATGTGTGGTTCATTTTATTTTTGCCTTCTGTGCATTTATGAGTGTTCTGTATTTAAAGCCACAAGTTTATGTTTAAGCCAAGTGAATGTTGTTCCATAAAGAGCAGGATGTAGGAGGCCTGGTCCTGTCGGGTTGGTGATACTTCCATGACACCTGTCACTCTTCCAGCCTGTTGGGTTATAGCGTTTGTGCTTCTCTGATCCAGCAGTTAAGGATGGTGCCTGCCCGACTAAGCAAACGCCCTGTGTTTAGGGGGGAGTAATGCTGTGCCATCCAGGAACATGGAGCCTGTTTAGAGGCTTAAGCCTCGAGTTAGAAATGGAAACAGAGATTCCTCATCTCCCGGCAGTTTTGTAACTTCAGTGGATGAACGTGGGATGAGAGCTGGGGTAGAATGAGCAGTATAGTGATTGGGAGAGAGTAGAAGTTACATGTCAGGCATGTTTCTGTAGGTAGATATCATGGTGCAGTCACTGATTTTTTCTTACCAGTTCAGACTTGTGCACAACCCTCCTGTTTTTGAAGCCGTGCTACTCATCAGCAATGGGCATCAGTCTGAGTGGGTGTGTGCTTTCTAACCTCACACCCGACACTCTGCCCTTCTCAGACACCAGGCAGGCTAAATGATTTGGTTACAAAGGGAAGTGGTTTCACTGAGGCAATATGGGCTTGTTTGCTACTTTGAGTTATCCTCAGTATGACAGGATGTTACTACATCAGCTCAGAGGCAGATGGGCCCATCTGTTTCCACCTTCAGCTCTGCTATTACTTGTATTTAGAGCTATGCCCTTCCTCAAAGGCTCAAGTGCTTAGAAGATGGCCCAGAGTTATCTTGATATCAATTGCTACTTTGCTTAAGCAGGTAGAATAAATTAGGCTGTTCAAGCTCCCTGTTCTCTGGTTTCTGTTAGTCATTTCCTGACAGTGAGATGATCTGTGAATGCAAAGGACTGAAGTCGTATAAGGATGTGATCATAGTGGACCTTCGAGTCTCAGTGTTTGGTAGGTTGGTCCAGAACTGTCTTGTGGCTTGCCTTTTATTGGGATTATTCATTCATTTTATTTGTTCATTTGGTGACACTTTCCTGTGCCTGTGATATTGTGGTGTTTGTGTCCTTCACAGAGCTGGGCTTTCTGTCTCCATGGCATCTGTCAGTGATGTTGGGTCTGTGGATCATGGCTATGAAGAGCGATGAGGGTTTGGAGAACTGATATAAAAGGGAACTTCTTAACTTGCTTGCTGTCCATATCCCTCTGGGAATTCTGTGATGCTTTCTTAATGGGCTTTGGCATTCTTCTTTTGGGGAAAATGTGGGGGAAACATGTAGAGAAGTTTGATTATAAAACAAGTTTGAGCAGCAGACAAATATGGTTCAATTAGCAAATATATATTTAGATGACACTAAATACAAGCAATTGCAGTCCCCCAGAGCCTGTTCCTTCCCAGATCCAAATTTTCTTACATTCCAGAATACTTTCCCAGTTTCATTGTAATTCTTTAACAAGTGCCAGCTTAAACCAAACCAAACCAAACCAAACCAAACCAAACCAAACCAAACCAAGTCAAGTCAAACCAAGTCAAACCAAGTCAAACCAAGTCAAAGCAAACCAAACCCAGAGTCCATTACTTTGTAATGTGGATGCACACACATCTGGCTCCTTGACAGTGAGAAATTGTGAGGTAGAACATTAATAAGTATGGACTTGTGTCATTAACTACATTGCCTTTTTATTTTGTTAACTTTAGTATAAAAAAAACTTAATAAATAAAAATATCAGAAAGATATTTTTATTACCAAATAAATTACCGTTCTCACGTGGTAAATGGTTTTGATAATAGTTTTACTCAGCAGAGCAAGTCATTTGGGATACCTGTGAGGTCTTCAGTGCTGAAACTGCTGAGTAGAGACCAGCTGATAAAAATGGTGGACCCCCTGAGTTGTCACGGGGCATCAGCAGATGGTAGTAAAAACTTGATGTTCTTGTTCTGACCCCACTGTCATGAGGTCAAGCTGCTAGGAACCTCATTCATTTCACTTGTAGTGCCTGGGGAGGGGCACTCGAGTTCACATTTGCCTCACTCCCCGGGAAAGCCCATCTTCTACTCTCTGTTTTACATACACACTACTGTAGTGTTTGGAGCAATGATTTCTTTTTTAGAAGGTTTATCATTTCAGTTTTTAAATCCTTACTTTTTGACTTGAGTGTTTCTTTACCTGCTAGGTAAAGAAGGCCCAGTGAGTGTTTCTTCTCCACACATGGTGGCCCTCTAGCAAAGCATTCTTGGGCTTCTCTGCACAGCTCATTGATTTCTGATTGGTGACTGGAGACGGAAGTAGAGAAATCAGGGAAGCCCCCTCTTCTCCCTTCTTCCCCCCCCTTGCGTCTCCAGGGCCCTGCCTGTATGTGGGAGGAAGGTGCTGGTCAGCATGTCTGAAGACTAGATAAGTCTTGACTAAATGCAAGCATCTGTCCACACAGACAGGCTACTTACTGCCAAGACTACAATCCCAGACATCATTACCTTTGAAGTGTAAAGCTGGTGTTTGGGACTTGAGATAATGTTCCATCTTATTTCCAAGTTAGTATAGAAGTATAGAACTGGGGAGGGAGAGAGGAACGTTACCTGCTAGGCTCCTGGAAGCCCAGTACATAGTGAAAAGGAAGTAGCCTTTTTTTTTGACTGATTCTTTATTATTATTATTATTATTATTATTATTATTATTATATTTGTGTTTTAATTTTACACATTAGCCATGAGTTCCCCCTGTCCTCCCCCCTCCTGCCCGTACCTTCTCCCCATCCCCTCCCCTCCATTCCCATCTCCTCCAGGGCCAAGACTCCCCTGGGGATTCATTTAAACATGGTGGATTCAGTACAGGCAGGACCAGTCCCCTCCTTTCAGGCTGAGCAAAGTGTCCCTGTGTAAGCCCAAGGTTCCAAACAGCCAGCTCATGCACTAAGGACAGGTCCTGGTCCCACAGCCTGGATGCATCCCAAACAGTTCAAGCTATTCAGTTGTCTCACTTATCCAGAGGGCCTGATCCAGCTGGGGGCTCCACAGCCTTTGGTTCATAATTCATGTGCTTCCATTTGTTTGGCTATTTGTCCCTGTGCTTTTTCCAATCTTGGTCTCAACAATTCACGCTCTTACAGTCCCTCCTCTTTCTCGACATTTGGACTCCTGAAGCTCTGCCTGGGGCCTGACTGAGGATCTCTGCATCCACTTCCATCAGTTATTAGATGAGAGTTCTAGGACAACTGTTAGGGTGTTTGGCCATCTGATCACCAGACTAGGTCAGATCAGGCTTTCTCTCAAACATTGCCAGCAGTCTACAGAGGATGTATCATTGTGGATTTCAGGGGACCTCTCCAGCACTCTGCCTATTCCTGTTTTCATGTGGTCTTCATTTATCATGGTCTGTTATTCCTCGTTCTCCTTTTATGTTCTTGATCCAGCTGGGATCTCCTGCTCCCCTAAGCTTTCTTTCCCTCAAACCTTGCCCTTCATTACTCCCACTGTCGTCCAGGTTGTTCATGTAGATCTCATCCATTTCTCTGTCATTGGGTGATCCCTGTGTCTTTCCTAGGGTCCTGTTTTCTAGGTAGCCTTCCTGGAGTTGTGTAGCAGTCTAGTCATCTTTGTCTTACACCTGTCAGAGTGGCTAAGATCAAAAACACAGAAGACAGCTTATGCTGGAGAGGATGTGGAGCAAGAGGAACTCTCCTCCACTGCTGGTGGGAATGCAAGCTTGTACAGCCACTTTGGAAATCAATATGGCGCTTCTTTAGAAAATTGAGAATCCATCTCCCCCAAGACCAAGCTGTAGCACTCTTGGGCATATACCCAAGGAATGCTCAATCATACCACAAGGGCATTTGCTCAGCTATGTTCATAATCAGCATGGTTTGTAATATCCAGAACCTGGAAACAACCTAGATACCCTTCAACTGAAGAATGAATAAAGAAAATATGGTACACATACATAATGGAGTACTACTCAGCAGAGAAAAACAATGACATCATGAGGTTTGCAGGCAAATGGAATGATCTAGAAAATATCATCCTGAGTGAGGTAACCCAGACTCAGAAGGACAAACATGGTATGTACTCACTCATAGGAGGAAGTAGCCTTTCTAACACAGCAGGCCTCCCCACATCCTGGAAGTGCCTTTAGAAATAAATATGCAGACTTACTTAGAAATTTGTATTGTGCCACTCCCCAAGTTCTTTTTCACATTGATGGATGCTCTGTTCTATGTTAAATTTTTCTAATAATTATATCACAATGGTCAGCTTGATGCTTGTAATTGGCTATGTGCTGTTCTATACATGTTCTATGGATGCTATGTTGATTTTCCAGTCAGAGAATAACACACTTCCTCTTGAACGTTAACCCTGATAAGCAGTGGGAAACTTTTGCTCCTTCAAGAGTTACAAATGGCAATTGCTTTCCATCTCTGTTTCATGTGAAGCAGCTGGGCCTGTGGACCTCTGTGTGGGTGCAAAGGCTCAATTTGGGTCTTCCTGAGGGACACTTACTATGTAGTCTTTGGTATCATCTGACCTGGAATATAAGAGGTTTAAAACCTGAGATGTTCCTAGAGCAGTGCTTAGTAATTTTTATGAAGACATACTTTGGAATTCATGTATATGCATTATTATAAAATGTGTTTGGAACTTTGGGGTTTAGAACAGTTAGTAGGATGTTTGCTTATCATGTGCAAGGTCTGGGGTTCAATCTCTAGTGGTGCATAAATTGGGCAAGGTAGCCCACTCTGAAGATAGAAGCAAGAGGATCAGGAGTTCAAGGTTGTCTTTGACTGCATAGAAAATATGAAGCTGTGTAGTTTGTGTAAATGTGTATATTCAGAGTCAGGTTTCTTGGTAAAAATATAGTATCAGGACTATTTTCTACATATTGTTTCCTGGTTTTGGATTTTATCTCACCAAATTAATGCATTGGGCTATCTCTCCAGAGTGTGTTCTTGGCCACTAGTCAAAAGCGGTTTTTGTTGTTGTTGCTTTTAGTTTTTTGAGACAGGGTTTCTCTGTATAGCCCTGGCCCTCCTGGACCAAACTGGCCTCGAACTCAGAGATTTGCCTGCCTCTGCCTTGCCCTCAGGAATAGTGAGATTAAAACCTTGTACCACCACCTACCAGCTTCAAAGCTCATTTTTTGTTTTTGTTTTTTCCCTTCTTGATGAAAGGTTTACTGTAACTGGGTTGATTGTTGTCTTAGATTGAACATGGAGCTGTTTGAAGCAGTCCCTCGTCTTGGTAGGTGTCTTCTCATTGTAAGAATCTCATCTCCAGCCTTCCTCTTACCTTAGTTACTTCTCATATTGTTTTCTCTGTGCGTTTCCTTTGAATTTCCACTTGGGGATGTTACCATTTTCCACTAACAGAGAGCCAGAGGATGTGAGTGCTGACATTATTCTGCTGGGTAACATGCCTTTTGTTTGTAAAGACCAGTAATGAGGCTGCAAAACAGAGCGAATGGCTTCAGCCAGAGAAACAGAACTAGTAGGAGACCCAGAAAGAGATTTATTGCACAGATTGGGCATGTTCAACTGTGGGTTGATGAGGCCAGCCTGGACTCCACAGAGATGACTGTCAGGGCAGGCTGACAGGGACTCTGAGGCATGATAGAGGCTGTTAGGAGGTAATTTCTTCAGAGGAGTCCTGGCTCAGCATGGAAGGCTTTTTCACTGATTGGGTCAGGCCCAGCCAGTTTATCAAGGATAATTTCTCTTGTTTTGATTGTGGATTTTAATCACATGGACTAAATGCCTTCATCGCCACACCTAGATTAGCTTTTGATTGAGTGACTGTGGACCTTAGCCTAGCCAGGTTGACCACCCCACCTTGCTTCTCGGTTTCCTGTTAGAATACTTCTGGTTCCAGTCCTTAGTTATACTGCCCTCTGGGAGCTGCAGTCAGCCGGTGGCAGGCTCAGCTTCCTCAGTCCCCACCCTCACTGTCTGCCATTAAGTTCCCTTATAACTTGCTGCAGAATCCAGGCAGCTTCTACTTGGCTCCAGAGCCAAGCGTTATTTTCTCTGTTTCCTTGGGTTTTATGAGAAGGGTGTCTTCCTGATTTGTGTTATTTGTCATACATTAGCTGAAGTTACATATCAGCTTGGCACCCATTCCCGTGTGAGCTTCAGTTGGAAAAGACAATGGCTGCAACATTGGATGCTGCTTTCAGGGCTGGGAGCGCTGTCATTGTTCTTTGTCGCCGTTCCTTGGAGAAATGCCATATTGGAGGATTGATGGGATTAAAACAGAGTAAGAAGTCTAATTGCCTTTGTCCTCTGAGCTGCTTCTTCCAAAGAACTTCCTACATTCGCTTTGAATCCGCCACCCTTTCATGCTAGATTTCCAAAGTTACAAAATTCTTTTGTCACTATCTGAAGAGCAACATTTATCAGTTTGGTTCTTTTGTGTTTTCATTCTCAGAATAGAAAATGCTAAAGGATTATCAGGAAGCTTTGCACGGTGCCCTTCAGTGTTTGGAACCACTCACTATTAACTTGCCAGCATCCTCTGTTTCTGCCCAGCCTTTCCTAATCACCTACAGGAAACTCTCATGTCCTCATCTCTGCTGCCCTTTATGCTCTAGAGAAAGGGGTGCCAACTTTTCCCAGAGCAATATGAGCAGTGGTTTAAAAGGTGTTAATAGGAATCACTGAGGATAAGGGCCAAGATTTAGCAGTAGCCACTTATCTCTGATTAATAGCAGTACGTTTTGTTTCTTCTCAGTGTTTCAACATGCAATAACATGGTCAGATGGAAATAATTTGTAAGTGTGAATTAAAATGGGATTTCATGGGTGTAGCGTGTCTACAGTTGGAAAAACTACCTGAAAGCAAAGTGTGGTCAGATCTGCTGTTGGCCTAGTGAGGGTTATCAGATATAATTTACTGATCTTTAAAGAGTCACAGTGTTCAGGAGGGAAAATGAAATTGAAGAAGTTACTTCATTGTGGTGGTATTGTGTTCCCCAAAATATTATGCACCCTAATAAACTTATCTGGGGTCAGAGACAGAACAGCCACAATATTAAACAGAGGTTAGGCAGTGGTAGCACAAGCCTTTAATCCTAGCATTCCAGAGGCAGAAATCCATACATTCAAGGATACAGCCAAGCATGGTGACTCACGCCTTTAATCCCAGGGAGTGATGGTAGAAAGCAGAAAGGTATATAAGGCGTGAGGACCAGAAACTAGAAGCCTTTGGCTGGTTAAGCTTTAGGCTTTTTAACAGCAGTTCAGCTGAGATCCATTCTGTATGAGGACACAGAGGCTTCTAGTCTGAGGAAAACAGATCAGCTGAGGAACTGGCAAGGTAAGGAAGCTGTGGCTTGTTCTGCTTCTCTGATCTTCCAGCATTTAACCCAATACCTGGCTCTGAGTTTGATTTTATTAATAAGAACTTTTAAAATTCCTGCTACACTTCATCAGTTCTCACCTTGATTATTCATTTCTGTGTGCCACATCACCATGAATGTGGGGGCCTTAGACAACACTTCTTTTCGGAGGTCTCCAGTTTTCCCATGGTCAGGGATTAGGGAAAGCCTTGGCTTGTTGCTGTCTGGCCTCATATAGCGGCAGTTACATGGGGCCTCATCGAGACTGTTTGGTAGCCCAGAGGCTGCAGAGCACACAGGGTTTTGGGTGATACTTGAGCCCCTTGACCACAAGTATTCCAGTGACCATGGCGAAGTTGTATTTATGAAGTTATAAGTTATATATCCACATCAGTATCACCGTTTCGGACCTGCCTTCAAAGCCCTGCTGCTCAGGACCGCTTTACTATCAGCCCTGCCTGGTGCATTACCCTACTCAGATTTAGGCAGAGGTGCTGGTCTCCAGTTAAGTTACCCAGGGTTCCCTTGAACTCACTTCATAGCCCAAATAGGCCTTAAAGTATCCATCTTCCTGACAGCCTCCTGAATAGCTAAGATTACACTTCTGGTTTTGCACTCTATCTTTTGATAGTGGAATGATATGATTCTAGAAGAACCCATAGGACTGAAAAAAAGAAGTTATTATGGTTTCTTTGGGGGTAAAACAACCTGCCCTCCATCTGTCTTCTCACCATAACAGTTTACCTCTCTGGACATATAAGATACAGTCACATATTTGTAAGACCCAGACCCTCCAAAAGTCTCACTTTTCTACATCAGGCTCAGCTTCAAATAAAGGCCTCACCATCTGAACTTGGTCTGAGTACAGAGGAGGCTCTTCAGGATCAGTTCCATGGCTCTAGCTCCTTGAGTTCTGTTGTGAGGACCTTTGAGCTAGAGAGAAATATATTTGCTTCCCACACACTACAGATCCACTATGGAGGCAGGATCCTATAAGCTTGTCCAAAATTGGGAAAGAAGTGCACAGCTGTATGGCAACTTTGGAACCTCCCAGGTTCCTGGTGCCACATCCTCTTTTACTGTTTTATGGGGCATTCAAATCCTCTTTTGGGGTTCTCAACTGTGTTAAGTCCTTTGTGTATAGAAAAGATTCAGTGTTTTGGAGCCCAGTAGCTTCTCAGTAGCTTCCTGTTGGCTTGTTTGGGTACCTGAAGGGCTCCATTACATATTGGTTATCTGAAGCTCCTCCTTCATTTTATTTTAGTCCAACCTGGTAATATTTTGTAAAAACATCAAGAAAACCAAACCAAACCAACCAGAACTGTGGGTTTTCTGTGAATTGTATTGGCTTCATTCCATTCAACAAAGCCAGCACCTAATTTGCTTTGTTTCCAGGCTCCTTGTGCCATGGCAATGGGACAATGCCTTTATGGGACATAAAAACCCTGGTACTTACTGTAGTGGTTCTAGGTCTCTAGAAGGCCCTAGGCTTCTTGGAAGGTGTCTGTGAGGCAACACCTTGGCTCTTTCTGAAGTCTTGATGAAGGCCCATACAATTCCACCTTGGGCTTGATCTTACTCTGAAGTCATTTCTTGGTGTGAGACCATTTGATGCCTGAACGAGTTGGAAATGAGAACCCGTCTTAGATTGAAGAGTTTGTTTCTGAGCTCATCTCTCTCTGCTCACATTTTGTCATCTGCAGCGAGCAGAATCCAGGTGTGACTCTGGGTGTTGTGCCTGGAAATATCTTTAGATGGAGCACTTAGTTCATTATGTACGTTTCAATTCCCCTCTTTGCTGTAGCTGCCAGTGGCATCACCTCAGACTGTCTTCCTTCCCTGAAGCTTCCGTAACACGTTCCCTTTAAGCTTTCATAAAAGACTGTTGTAGAATAATTGTTTAAGGTGTGTGACTTTTGTTTATGTTGCATTTGTTTAACTCTGTGAAGCTGCGTTACTGTGCTTGTCTAATAAAGTACTGGCCACTAGCAAGGCAGGAGAGAGAGATAGGCAGGACTGGCAGGCAGAGAGAATATATAGAAGGTGAAATCTGGGTGGAGGAAGAAGTAGCCAGAGGAAGAGAAGGACTCCAGGGGCCAGTCACCCAGCTGCACACAAGCCATGGAGTAAGAGTACAATTTACAGAAGTAAGAGACCGGGAAAAGCCCAGAGGCAAAAGGTAGACAAGATAAATAAAGCTGGCAGGAAACCAAGCCAAGCTAAGGTTGGACGTTTATAAGTAAAAATTCGCCTCTGTGTGTGGTTTATTTGGGAGCTGGGTAGCAGCCCCCCCCACCCCCAAAGAGAAAAACAACCACCAACAAAAAAACCTTTCCTATGAGCTCCCACCAGCTTGGGTCAGTTGTCTCTGTGGTTTTCCCCATCATGATCTTGACCTCCTTTGCTCCTGTGATTCCCTCTCTCTCTCTTCAACTGGAGTCTGCTGTTTGGTTGTAGATCACTGCTTCTGCTCTCTTCAGTTACTAGATGTAGTCACTAATTTGCTTAATAGGGGAAGGTAAGTTTAGGCACCCTCTCCATTATTGCTAGGAGTCTTAGCTGGTGTCATTCTTGTGGATTCTTGGGGATTTCCCTAGCACTAGGGTTCTCCCTACCCCCCTAAAATGGTTCCCTCTATTAACACCCTCTGAATGTGGGTGATAGTTATGTGGCTGGATCTGTTTGAGAAGTCCCTGGCAGTAGGACCAAGACTTATCCCAGGTGTATGAAATGGCTTTCTGGAACACATTCCCTAGGGTGGGATACCTTGCGCATCCTTGACACAGGGGGGAGGGACTTGGTCCTGCCTCAACTAAATATACCAGACATTGTTGACTCCTGAAGGAAGGCCTTACCCTCTCTGAGGAGTGGATTGGGGTGTGTAGGGGAGAAAGGGAGGGAGGGGAACCGGGATTGGTATGTAAAATGAGATTTTTTAAATAAATTTTTTTAAAAAGGGGGAAAAATACCTTCTTAAAACAAGAGTAGGCAAGACCTGTTACTCTGTATTGGAATGTGGAGAGGACTTGCCTTGACTTGGGGGGGGGGGTCTCTTGGCAGTTATCAGCTATGATGGAAAGGTCTGTGTTGTTGCTGCTTCACTCTTTACTCTTTGGGGGCCGCCACCCGGCTCCCACATAAATACAGGGAAGTTCAGTCTTACTTACAATGCCCTGCCTTAGCTTGCCTTATTTCTAGCCAGCTTTTCTTAACTTAAATTATCCCATCTAAACTTTTGCCTCTGGGCTTTTACCTTTCTCTATTTGTGTATATCTTTTCTTTACTTCTTACTTCATGGCTTGCTGTGCAGCTGGCCCTGGAGCCCTCTCTCCTTCTTTTCTTGTTCCTCCATCCTCTCTTCCCAGACTTCTCTTATTTATTCTCTCTGCATGCCAGCCCCGCCTATCCTTTCACATGCCTAGCTATTGGCCGTTCCACTCTTTATTAAACCAGTCAGGTGTTTTAGACAGGCAAAGTCTCACAGCTTCACAGAGTTAAACAAATGCAGCATCATTGCATCATTAAACAAATATTCCACAGTGCTATGTTGCCGCCGTTTTTTGAGTTACTGAGTTTTGGATGATTGTTAGGTATCTGCAGTGACTGGGGCAGTTAGCATACTGATTGCTTCCAACTGCTGTCACTTTCAAGCTCCTCTTCCCCCTGCCTACTAAAATACTTTCTTTTTGTGTTCATTGTCTATGAACTCCAAATTATCTGCTGGGCTATATAACAGAGGCTGTGAATTCATAAACCAAATTTGTCCTGCTGATATAATGTATTTTTAACTATTCTTTATAATACATCCTTAAGTAAAATAGAATTACATCACTTTACCCCTTGCCTTTCCTACCCACAGCCTCTCTCAGGTACCCTCCATCCAACCCCTTCGCTTCCCTTCCTCACTCTGAAAATTGATACCCCCTTTTTCTCTGATTATTTTTGTTTCATATGTCTGGATGGATATGTATACAAAAATGTATAAACACAGTCTGCTGAATCTGTTTTTGTTTGTGTGTATGTGGTTTCAGGGCTGATCACTTTGCATTGGATAATCAAGAAGGGGCTCATCCCTGGGAGAATCTAATTCTCCCTCTTCCAACAGTTATTATTTGGTTATAGTTCTCTATAGCTCTTTATCTGGGGGTAGGACCCCACAAAAGTATTCCCCTTCCATGTTAACATGTCTATTGATATAGCCAGTGTTCTGGTCTTGTTTATGCAGCCATTTCTGGGAGAGAATGTTGCACAGTAGACTTCTGGTATTCTGGCTCTTACAGTCTCCACCTCCCCCCATGTAATGTTCACTGAGCAATAGATGCGGAAACTGTGGTGTTGATGTATCCTCTGGGGCTGTTGCCTTTCCTTTGTGCATACCACATACTTCCTAGACCTTGAGAGACTGTTGTCTTGTCTCGTGTAACCTGGTCTTCCAGGCTTAATATCTTGGTTATAACATTCATCATTTATGGAAACAATTAACTCCTCCTCTTTGGACTGTGATTTAATAACAGATACAGGCCCTTATTCCTATTTGATATAGAACTTGGTAGAAAGATATTCAATTAAACTTGGTTGACTGGATAAATAAAAAAAGTGATTTGTAGTAAGGCCAAGGCAAGTTCTTTTCCCTGAAGCAATAGAGAGTTTGATTGTTAATCCATCAAAAATAATAAAGAGCAGAATGATGTAAACATGTAGGCAGAATTACAAATGGGAGGACCAGAGAAGCTTCCTAGATTAAACAAATTTGGAGAACATGGAAAGACAGGTCAGGCCAAGGTGCCTATCATGCATGCATAAAGTAGCAGAGTCAAGAAAGTATGCAGTTTGTGCATACCCAGACGACAGAGGGATGTAGTGGAGAATGATCCGGAAAATATGATCTTAGACCAGAATATGTAGAGACTTGAATGTTAAAATGTCTGAACACATCCTGTACGTCAGAGTGAGAAAGCAATTGTATGCTCCTTGACACAATATGAAGGCTAACATGGGTGAGAAATCAGAGGCCTGGAGATGAGTTAGTACTTGTGTTTATTAGGAAAGGCAACACCAATGTTGAAGGAGACAGTGGCAATACATTGCAGTTAAGGAGGTAAAAGTTGCAAAATGCATTATTTGATAGACCTGGCTGTGAGGAAAAATTAATTTTATTAATAATATCACCTTTTAGGTCTTGGGTGTGTATGGTGAGGCGCAGGGATCGTGTTGGGAGCTTTAGGTGATCATGCCCTTTGACCTGCATGATAGACATGGTGAATGTTGCCATGAGGGAAAATTTAGAGGTGTTAACATAGACAACACTGAGGAAGTGTCCGAATGAGGCTGGGAGTAGAGGGTTCAGAAATTTAATTTTGAGGCATGACTAAGATGTTCATATCCAGCCATGTACTTGGAAATCAACATTAAGACATGCTATGCTCTAAAGCTCTCCTTCAGTGTGTGGGGGGAAGCTCTGGGAAAGGCTTTTGGACTCATGATCACACAGTTTTGTGACAGTGTATAGTGGGTAAGGGCAGCCGTGTTTATGGTAAAGACAGAACAGGGTGCAGACATGGGCAAAAGAGGATAAAAAGATGGAGTGCACACACCACAAACACATGATTGAGAGAGTTTGAGGTAAAGGAATGGGTATGGTCATGCCTGCAGGATGGCTGAGAGTTGGATGTACAGGCTGACCCAGCGTGTCTTTCTCAGTGCTGTGCTAAATAGACTGGACCATCCCCAGAGTAGGGGAGTGTGAGGCATGAGGAAGTGCAAGCAAGCATCATCATCATCATCATCATCATCATCACCATCACCATCGTCATCGTGAGTCAGCTTCAGGTCCTGTGTGATGGCAGACAGGAAAGGACAGAGGGGGAGGGGCCCAGGAGCCATGCTGGACAGAGATGCTGGGAGACAGTGTTCAGACAGGGTTTGAGCCCTGGAGACAGTGAAATGCTTACTGCTAAAACTCTACCAAGTCTTATTTTTGTTTGTTAATTTTTGATAACTCAGAAGCCTTTTTGTTTGCTTGGCAGTGCCTCAAGTATGTTAAAAACAGCAATTAATTAGAAATGGCTTTAATTCTTCTTGCTAGTAGAATGATTAAAAATAGAAATATGGCTTGTGTTGCTTTCTGGGAGCTTTTCAGAGGAGCTAGGGTGGACGGAGGGAGCTAGTCCCTTATGACTCTGGTACAGGGCAGAGTCAGGCACATGTTATGTCTACAGGGGAAGAGAAGCTGAGTTTGGGCTTTTCAGTAATGGGGAAAATCATGCCAGGGAGGTTCCAAGGCCCAGTGTCTGGAGAGTTTTATGGCAATGAAAAGTGTTGATGGTGGTGGTTGGTAAGTGGCTGGGCATGTCAGCTGGACACACATTTCTTCTTTTGCTTAGTAGTGTGCGAGAGACATGTACATCCCTTTCTATGATAAAATGCCATATGTAATAGGTCTTTCTGGTTGCTCTCTTAGAGATTCCTGTCCTTCCTGATCTGGAATCCGGCATGATGTGTGAACTCATGCCACAGAAACCATTAGAGCATTGTGGCCACTTGTCCTACCATAATGCCCTCTTCCCCTGGCTGCTGTGTCCCAGATTTGCCATGGACGCCTGCCCAGGGACCACTAGAACTCACCAACAAGCACCGCTGCTCTTTAGTCTGTCCTTTTTTTGGCCCCACCCCAACCCTGGTAGGAAATTGGAACTTTGGTTCCTTTCTGTAATGGATTGTGGTCATTGTAGGGAAGATGAAAATTAAAGTCCCTCCCCCCTCCCTGCAGCCCATCTTTACTGTCTTTTCCATGCTCCTAAGTCAGAAAGCCACTTGTAAAACTATGTGAAACTTAGGTACCTTGACTCTATGATGTAAAAGTTGTTGCTTTGTCCTTAATAAACTCCCTCCAAGGATGTAACTGTACAATTGATTTTGTTCCTTTTACTAGCTGTCACTGTCACCTGAACACAACATGAAACCTGGGTTTCCAATTTTACTGCAGTTTTATTCCCAGGAGTGAGCTGGGGACCACTGTACAGAAAAACTTGGGTTTTTATTCTTGATACTGTTAAATTTACATTTTCCCTCTATAAGATTTGGAAAGTCCTTCATCCTGATTAAGTTAATGCATATACTTACGGTTTGTTCAATAAACAGTTGGCTAAAGGCCCTTCCTGTCATGTCTTTCCATATCTGCAGCAATAATCCTAGGCATTTCCTTTTATTTTTTTCCCTTTTAGCAAATAAAACTAAGAAGCAGCTAGTGTTCTGCAATAAAGCAGACATGGAGGGGATGGGCATTCTGGTCTTTGCAGTTGGATTCTGCTGTAGAACAGAAGGTGACAGATCTCATGAAGGCAGCTTCAGGGGATAAGGCCCGGTCTATGTTTCAGAGCACAAATCTTTGAAGTTTCCAGGAGGAAGAAGGTTCCTTTTGTGCAAGTCATTAAGGAATACTAAATTTATCAATGATCCTTGGTTTTTACAGTTTTTCATAGAGGCAAAGTTTTGTTTTGTTTGGTCCATGGTTTTATTTATTTTCTCACTTCTTAGTTGAAGATCTATTTTATAATTGTTACTGCTCTAAATTCTTTCTTTTAGATATAGTCATTAGCAAATATCCCTCATCATGACTAGTGTTGCCAAGAAAATTAATTGTATTGTATATGTTAGTGGAGAATTATTTCCTCTTCCCTTCCCCATTTCTTGGTTTGGAAATGAGCAATCTGTTCTAAAAATCCTTAAGTGCATTTCAGCATTTATTTTTATAGTACTTTGCCAGGATCTAGAAGAACCATTAAAATCACTAATACTATAATAGGATTTTTGCAGCAATTCAAAATCCAAGTGGGGGAAAACATCTAGTCTATGCATGGAGGTGGTGCACTGAGTATCTCAAAGGTGAATTTATTATTTTTTTTTGAGTGATAAAATGACTACATATTTTAAAAGTTAATTGCAATTATGAATAAATTTTTAGTTCTTTTGAATTTTTTGATAGAGTTCAAATCTTTTAGAGCAGGCAGTCACAGTTTATACATAATAATCTCAAATCCAGGTCATCTCTTGAGTATGTACAGTCTATGTCTCTGTGTTTATATGACATACATAATTCTTAAATTTAAAGTTTTCAGTGGTTCCTTTTGAATTTGATATGGCTAAATGGTTTCTGTTGTAGGAAAATAGTCTTCATTACACCAGAGCTATGTGCAAGTGTGTGTGCGTGCATGCATGTGTGTACATGTATGTGTGGAAGCTAGAAAGTAATTGTGTGTCATTTCTTAAGTGATGCCCACCTTTTTTTTAAGACAGGATCCCTTCTGGCCTGGAGCTACCCAAATAGGCTGGGCTGGCTTGCCGGCGAGTGTAGGAGTTGAATTTAGGTCTTTGTGATCACAAGGCAAGAGCTCTGCCCGTCTAACTACCTCCCCAACCCCACAGCACAGACTCTCAAAGTCTTCATAGGGCATTTTTCTGGACAGCTTCTTTCTGATTTCAATGACTTTGAGAGAATGAGTGTCTGCAGTTTTCTTTCTTCGTGTGATTCCTGTCCTGACGGGTGTTTGTTATTGGGTCACTTTGGGGGCCTTCATCTCCTCATTTACAAAAGGAAGGGGTTGAACACAGGGTCTCCGGGGTCCTTCTCCACTTGAAGTTCCTCTGAATGAGTGGATTACCTGCTGTTGTGTTCACACTGCTCATCTGTTACACGGCTTTGCTAAATTATGTCTATAGGGTTGCTGTAGTCAGAGCACTTTCTCCATTGTCCTCTCCTTTTGAAAGCTTTCCCTTATGAACCATAGTACACTCGGAAAGCAGGCTCTAGGGATTGTATCATACACTGACAGCCTGCACCCCCAAACGCAATAGGCAATAAGGGAGGAAGCCCGAATATGACCTAAACCATGGCCATGCTGAGGATGAAGATGCTTCGTTCCGTCATCTCACAAGTTTCAAATGTGAAAGACGTGTGTTAGGGATAGTCTCATGCTGTTTCGTTTTGCTTAAGTAGATGAAACAGAATCCTGGGAATACAAGGTTGATGTCAGGATCTGGAAAAGAGCAAGGTGGCAATGAAAGTGGGATTGCTTAGTAGATGTAGGCGTTAGATTGCTTGTACTCTGGTTTAGTGTGGTTCATCCGGCACTCAGATTTCTCTGCCTTCACGCCGTCAGCAGTGAAATGTGCCTGGGTGCATTTCCTTAGGCAGTTTTGAAACTTGGCTCATGACTATGTGTGTGTGGTAACTAATGAAGTTCTAAGTAAAAGTGAAAAATGCAGTCCATATTTAGTGGTTCATGCGTCTGGTATTCTTAGTGTTTTGTTCTGTATGCGATACTAATGTGTTTCAAGAGTGAATGAGAGTGGGAGTCTACAGGCTGTGTGGTCTTTTGGAGTGTTGGTAACCATGTTTTCTGAGTCTCGTGCGTACACTGTACAACCCAGCTTGCAGCCCCATTGAGTGCCGCGCAACCCAACCGTTGAAGATGTGGCTTACTTTGATTCAGGTACGGCGAGTTCCTGGGTCAAGCGGTCACCTCCATAAAACTGAAGATGGAGACTGGGAGTGGAGCGATGACGAAATGGATGGGAAGAGTGAGGAGGGAAAGGCCGCTGCCTCCCGAGAGAAGGTGAACGGCCTGGGGCACCGCGGGGCGGTCTGTGCTGCCGCAGTATGTCATGGAGGCTAACGCAAATGTAATTGTTTTGCAGTCCCGAAGAGTAAAAGAAGAAAATCCAGAGGTGAGGCATGGCGATTCTGTACGTATGCTTGGGGTACATTTGCACGTTTATCTATTCACTCCTTCATTCCCCTGTTGTGGCCTCAGAGTCTGATCCGTCTAGGAGACAGTTCTCCACATCTCATGGAGATGAGAGGGAAAGCATATAGATTTCGTCGGTTCTAATTCGGTCTCAGTCACCTTGGCCCTACCAGACTGTGGCAAGTTAACCTACTCTCTGAGCATTTGCTCTCCCCAATGGCATGAGATGATCATGGCGCTTATGTGGTAGCCAAGAAGATTGGAAGAATCACATGGAAAGTACTTGGTGGAATCCTTGGCATTTACAGGGAAATAATTATTTTTAACTTGTAGTGTTACACTATTAGAAAATACTGAAAGCATATAGGTAAAATTTGCCTTGTATTTTAATTCATGGGAAAAAAAAATCAGACATTGAGTGGTCAAAACTCCAAGTTGAATGACTTAACCTTTAAATGTGCTGGATGATTTAGGTAAGCAAGAAATGCTCTGAATGACTTCTCTGAGAACTGGTCATCTTTTTACTAAGATCAGATTTTACTCACTTCCTCCTCTGTTTAATTATCCTAATGCCTAATGAAGACTATAGTATGCTAATACTCATAGAGGAAATTTGAGACTATTTAAATAGCCCTAGTGTTTCACAGACTTAGTAATTAATATGTACCTTGTTAAACCTCATTACAAAGCAGGAAAACTTTGGCCTACAAGTGATACCCATCTAACTTTTTTTTTTTAATTAGCAGACATTTCCTTTTGATTAAGTGCAGTACATCTTACTTCGAGTTTGAAGTAGCAGTAGCTAGCTGCACTTTTAGAAAACCCATAGTGGAGCCACAAGCCACTCTCCCCTGACCTTTCTGACTACCCTGCTCTCTTCATCTCACCATGGTGCAAGGTTCCTGCTGTGATTTTTCTCAGCCCACCAAAGTTGGCTCTCCTTCAGATCCCACCTTCTGTCCTTCATACTTACAACATAAACATCACTCAAGGATGCTGTTCTCCACTATAGGAATAGTCGTGAAGCTCCTAAAGTGGGACATAGTCGGTAACACTTTGTCTTGGGGGTTTAGAACACTCTTAGCTGGATATAAAGCACTCTACCCTCTCTTGCCCATTGCCCACTGTGACTAGAGCAAAGCATGGAGTCCAGGGTTTTTCATTTGCATCTAAAACTATCTCTAATTGAAAGCCTGAGGTCTGCTTAGATATAGAACAAGTGAAGATGTGTCAAGCACTGTCATTGACTCAAAAAGTGTTGCAGTTCATTCATCTTTGACTAGAAAACTAAGGCAGTATTTTATTTATATGATTGTCCCCTTTACATTTTGAATATACTGTGTATGCTTGTCATTAACATGAATATCCAGGCACTGGAGAAAAAACATAAAACAGGTATGAATAGGCTGTAATATTTATGCAGTCAGAATGGGGATAAAAGATCACAGGACATATGTAGTTGGAGCAAAAGCAACTTTGGTACTTCCATGTTTAGACAGAGTGAGATGTGGCATTTTTATTGATACTTTGCTTTTGAGAGGCTGCATGGCATCCTTGGCAGGCTAAGGTAGCACATGTAGATATCCCAGCATCTGCTGGGGAAGGTGAGGAAGGTCTGAGTAGGTGTTTGTCAGTGGGATACTGAGGGAAAAGGTAGCTCTTGGGATGTATCTGGAGGTTCTGCTTTGGAAAGAATTTCCATTATGGACTTTCAGGCTTTCAGAGTTAATACTAGTTAGCACAAAAATCATAGCCTAGCACTTTGAGAAATTGGCCCAGTTTTTAAAAAAATACCATCTTCTGGGAAACTTACCCACTAGTAATTAATAATTTGGAGCAAATGGATAATCGCCCTCTTATTTATCATCTTGTTCTACTTGGAGACAGAAGTCCATGGAGACCAAAGTTCATTAACAACAATATTAATATTAGAACTAGAGTGAATTAATTGATCAAAAACTGAACCCATACCTCCTGTCTGCTTGGAACTGTGTTAGACCCCCTGGGATTTATGCACAGAGAGAATGCTTGCTTTCCAGGGAGCTTTTCATCTTTGGGAAGAGTGTAGAGGAAGGCCTGGGCAAGGACTGGCTTTTTAGGGAGTGTTTCCCAGCTCACAGATCTTACCTGAAATTTCCAGTTATTATACATTATCAATCTTCTTTTGAGAAGTGGGTTGGAATTTCTTTTTGTCAGACTCTGAAGTAAGTATGTGTTGCTTGATTCTGTCACTTTGGCTTTACTCTCTTAATTTTCTATGTGAACAACGAAGCTGACTTCTATCTTTCCATCTAGCTCCCTTTGGCTTCCTTTAACTGAGGAAGATACTCAGCAAGGCTTTCATTTAAACAGATCCTTTAAAAAGCCACATCACAGTTTCGGTTAGCTGATAGGAAAAGACTTACTGCCCTGCCTCTGAAATCAGAGCAGGCAAAACCTTGAAGAACATGAAGCAATCGATCTGTAGGGCTCAGCCCATAGGGTTGAACTTGGTCACTTCCAGTTAGGTCTGGGCAACTTGGATGTTTCAAAAGCTTCTCGCAGGACAAGGGAAACCACAGAAGTCACTCTGAATCCCAATGTACAGAATGGCATCCAAGGTTATGGGTCGAAGTTCCTGAAGCTACTGCTGTGGTATCTGCCTGTCTGGAACTAATAAATAAATAAATAACAAGGCAAGGAAACATTTCACCAGTCAGCTGAAAAGTTGTCTTTGGGCTTAGCAGGCGCTACAAGAAGGATGTTGAAGGGTCTTGTCTAGACTATCTGGGAAAGCGTCTCTTTGCTGGCTCTGCAATCTTATTCTCTCCAGAACAGCTTCTCAGTGTGGATTTAGACAGAATTAATTTTTCCAGGTTTAACTTAGAGATTAAATATAATGTGAAGATTAAATGTATTTCTGTTGCTTGGTGGTTTTTAAAACTGCCACTAGCTTTTCAACCCGTTCTGATGAAAGGTGTTTCTGGGATGCTCCGCAGCTCTTGGCCTGCTTGTTTTATATCTCTGTGAAGAGGCAGAGAAAGGCTGATGGCTTCCTGAGTGTATGATGCTGAGCCCTGTCTGTCACAGACTGTGCAGCTTCGGTGTCCAGCCGCTGCCCGTTAGTGCAGGTACTTGTGACCAGAGTTAGGTTTGTGACCGGAAATCTACTATGCTTCCAAACATTCGCTTGCTGTTTTAGAACAATTTTCCATTTGTAGGAAATGTTGCAAAGATGGCAAACTCCTCATGCATTTTTTCCTCTGGGTTATTTTTCATATAATCTGGGTGTATTTATCAGAACTCAAAAATGGATTCCGCTGTGTTATTATCAGCTAGCTTCAGAATTCCCTTGGATTTCACTAATTTGACCACTAATGTCCTCTTCCTGCTCTATGGGGATGCAATCCACAGCACACTGTATTTTGCTACAGTGTTATTAAAAACAGAAAAAGAGCAGGCAAAGCTCAGCTCTATCAGAAGGTGGGAAGCAGACAATGTCTTTTCTTTTTCATTTTGTTTTTGTTTTGTTTCAGCTCTGTAGTGTCTGCCGCTATTTTACCAGGTCTGAGGTCTCCATCAGAGTCTATTTCCAGAGGGGTGTCTAGCATTCATTTCTTGTTCTCCTCCTTCCTTTCTATCAAAATGAGTACCTACTCAAGTACTCTTCTTGTAGCAAAATTGTTTAGAAGGAAAGCAATCCGGTACGTTTCTGGATTGCTTTTCAAACACATAGCACTATTAACACACTTCCTGGTGACCTAGCACTGCTGTGGGATGTTCAAGTATGTCAAATGTGTTGCTCTGATTGGTTAAAATGAAACACTGATTGGCCAGTAGCCAGGCAGGAAGTATAGGTGGGACAAGCAGAGAAGAGAATTCTGGGAAGTGGAAGGTGGAGGCAGAGAGACACTGCCAGCTGCCACCATGACAAGGGAGATGTGAGGTACTGGTAAGCCACGAGCCACGTGGCAACTTGTAGATGAACAGAAATGGGTTAATTTAAGATAGAAGAAGTAGATCGCAAGAAGCCTGCCACGGCCTTACAGTTTGTAAACAATATTAGTTTCTGTGTGTTTACTTGGTTAAGTCTGAGCATCTATGGGCCTGGCAGGTAAGAGAGATTTGTCCTGACTGTGGGCCAGGCAGGAAAATTCTAGCTACAAATGGCACCCAATGTTTGGAGGAGTCCCATGTCCTGGTCCTGTGCCAGTGGGAATAACTTCTTCATGACATGCAGGATTATACCAGCATGGGAAGTTTCAAGGTATGTGGTCACTCTGTCCAGTCCAACTGACTCACTTGCTTGCTCTCTAATGATGGTCGAGGAATAAGGGAACAGGGAAGGATGGGGCAGACTGTAGATCAGCCTGCATGATTCTTCAAAGGGGTATTTGGTGGAAGGCCTGGTCCTCTGCTGGTTAGTGGCCATAGTTTAGCATCGATTATTACCCCTTTTCTCACTCCCCACCCCAAGATTCGGTTTCTTTGTATAGCAGCCTTGCTGTCCTGGAACTCACTCTGTAGACCAGACTGGCCTTGAATTCACAGAGATTCGGGATGATTCTGCTTCCCAAGTGCTAGGATCAAAGGCGTGCGCCACCATTGCCCAGCAGTTAATTGTTTTTCAGAGAGTATTTCTTTATTTATTTTTACCAACATGTTGTTATAAAACTTTTCAAGCCTGCAGCAACATTAAAACACTTGATAGTGACATACCTAGTACCATGTTTTGGCTGTTATTACAAGTTGCTCTTCCGCATCTGTGTCCTAGTCATCCGATTTGCCCCCCTTCACTTTTCCATGAGTTTCAGAGTAAATCGGAGGCATTAATGTGCCTCTGTGCACTGTGCCCTGTCACTTCAGTATGAGTGAAGTTATTTTTGAGTGAGTACAGAGAGCAAGAATTTTATACTCCCAGATTTTAGAGCATGCTCACTGTAAAAGTTTCAGATGATTTTAGTGTTGGTAATACATTAAAAATAAGATCCCGCTAACTGTTTTCATTGCTGTTTCTCCCTGGGTGTAGTGGGTTTTGTTGGTGGTGTTGACTGTCTCTCAAGTTTATGCTCCAGGGTAGAGTTTACCAGTGTAGATCTTGAGGCAGAAATACTGTAGGGCCAGAATAGAAACCTTGATTGGAAAGTTTTACTCTTGCATTTCTTTTAGGGAAATTTTTTTTTGTTGTTGTTTTATCTCTACACTTACTCTGACTTGTTTAAGCAACAGTGAAAAGTTATTCAGAGTAGTGATGTACAAGGCAAGTTTTGCTGACTCTTCATATGCTTTCATCAAGGTCTTCTTAACTAACGTTAGATGAAATGATAGTACAAGATCAAGGTGTTACTTTAGAGTATGCTGTTTCTCATAATCCCTGTGAGTCACCCCAGAATTTATTAAAGACACAGATTCTCTCCCTTCTCCATGAGATTCAGAATGCTAGGATAAGTGGGACCATGGAGTATAAGGGGGGCCCCGCAGCCTACTTTGGCAGATGTTGCTGCTTAAGGTCCTCTAAAAAGTATCATCTCTGATTATCAGAATGTAATGTCCCAAGGCCTGACATCACCCTCCAGCTTCCCTTTGTCCTAACATCAGTTTTCTTAACAGATCTCGGTAAACGCTGGTGGCATCCCCGAGCAAATACAGTCCCTCTCTGTGCATGACTCTCAGGTGGGTTCTTCTGCCAATCATTTCTGTTTGAGATGCTTTGTAGACAGCTTCATAGAGAAATGTATGTTTTTTTATTTATTCTTTATACATTACATCCTGACTGTAGTTTCCCCTTTCTCCACTCCTTCCAGCCCCTCCACCCCAAGCTCTCCTCCTCCCCAGATCCACTCCTCCTCCAGTTCCCTTCAGAAAAAAAGCAGGCCTCCCAGGGATGTCAGCTGAACTTGGCATAACAAGTTACAGTAAGACAAGGCACAAACCCTTATATTAACGTTGTATAAGGGACAGGAGGGATCAGAGAGGGGTGAGGAATGGAGAGAGTACTTGGAGAGACGACTGGAATTGGGGAGCATGTGGGAGGCAATGTGGAAACCTAGTGCAGTGGAAATTCCCTGGAATCTACAAGGGTGACCCTAGTGAAGACTCCTAGTACCAGCGAATACAGAGCCTGAACTGGCCATCCTCTGTAACCAGGCAATGTTTCCAGAGGTGACAAAGCCTGCCACAAAACCTTCTACCTATAATTGTCCTTCTTGCAAAATGTGCTGGGGAAATAGTGACATTCTGGGAGTGGCCAACCAATGACATTCCAACTTCAGGCCCAGGCCAGAAGAGTGAGCCCACATCTGACACTGCCTGGATGGCCAGGAACCAGAAAAAAAAAAAGTCAAAAAAGTCAATGAAATGATTGCTAATGATATTCTTCTATACCGGTAGGTTGGTGTCTAGCCCAGTCGTCATTAGAGAGGCTTCATCCAGAAACTGATGGGAACAGATGCAGAGACCCACAGCCACACATGAGGCAAAATTTGAGGGTTTTAGACAAATAGCCACTTCAGGGCAGTGCTCCCAAATCAGGGACTTAAAAATAACAACAGAAACCACCCCTTTAAGTAGATATGAAGAAAGAGAACATCATTACTATCAACCATCCTTTGCAAGGTGTTCAGCCCTAAAGAACAGACTTTTGAGAAGGAATAGATTACCCAAGTGCCTCTGAAATCACTGTGGGTGAAAAGCAAAGGGAAGAACATGACTCTTAAGTCTGTTAAACTCTAGCTACCAAATACCGTGGTTAATTGATTCTTTCCTTCCTTGCTTCTGATTGGATTTCTATAACCTCTCGGTGATTCTTTTATCATTGAATTTTATGGGTCAATTCATCTCTACAACTTGTCTTATTAAAATACTAGTCCAGTGACTGTGCAGTGCATGTATAATGCACACTTATAACAGGTGTGTGACGGGAGAGCCTGAGCTGTGAGTGTGTTGGGCAGTGAAGCTATCATGGGAAGGATATAGACTTAGAGCGCTGGGACAGGCCCAGGTATTTTGTTGTCTGATGATGTCCTGATTATATGTCTTTGTACTTAACCTGCTTCTCTATTTTATGGAGCAGCTGTAAGTTGAGGGGATATTGGTGCAGAGGGATTTCATGACGGCCGGAAGCCTCCCTGAGGTCTGATAACTAGTCCTTGTCGTTACTAGCTGCAGAAAGACAGAGGTTAAGTGGCTTGGGCAAGGCCATGCAGCTGCTCAGAGGCAGAAGCAGGGTTCAGTTCCGATCTTTTCGCTCTATCATCCAACTCAATGAAAGACCCCAAGGTGAACTAATTGTAGGGGTTAGCCTCACCATAAAAGACAAACCAGGAGGAAGTATGGGTCTGCAGGCAAAGGAAGTAAACAGGAAAAGGGTACAGTATTGATTAACATTTTATAATTTATGGCTCCCTTTTACATCTCTTATTTTCCCAGCACCCTTTTGAGACAGGTGGCTCACATATTTTGTAAATGGAGCAACAGGCGCTGAGAATTACTTGCTTGTGGTTGTAGAGCAGGTTCCCAGCAGAGCCAAGCTTGGCTTGAAATCTTTTCTTTTTCCTGCTTTTCCTTTTCTTTTTCAACAAGGAGGTCTGATCAAGCCCAGATATTCATAGGAATAGTCTGTCACAGAGGCATCCATGATGGATGAGCTGTATCAAGATGATAGGTGAGAAGTACAGTGAGAATGAATGTTGAATTAATCTGTGTTCACCTCTGATGCTTACATTTAATGTACCTAAGTTATCCCACCCTCACCAGGTATAGTATGGGGATAGAACCCAACATCTTACACATAGTAGGCGAGTATTCTATTACTGAGCCACATCCCTAGCTCTTGCTTTTTTGAGACAGGTTCTTGCTGTGCAGCCTAAGCTGTACTTAAACTTGCAGTTCTTCTGTTTCCATGGCCTGAATGCTGGAATCACAAGTGTCACAACCATCCCTGGCAAGGTTCTTTACCTCTGTGTGTCTCCATGGTCTAGTGGATGGTGGCCATTTGCCCTGGACCAACAGAGTGCCACTCTAGGTGAATGGCTATAATTTGGATTAGCTGCAGCAATGCCATCCACTCACAGAATCCATCCTATGACCAAGGCTGTCTGTATGATGCATTGGCACCCATGGTCATGATGTTAATCAAGCAGCTTTCTGACCCTCTGAAAAAGGTGTTGTGAAACCAAAGACGACCTGCTGGGATAAGTACTGATTTTGAAGTTTCCAGAAAGGGCTACAAGAATCAAAAGATACTGTGATTTTATTCATCCTCTTCCTAAGAAAGCTTACAACACTGTCTGTTGTTTTGTTTTCAAAGGGCCAACCCAATGCCAACGAAGACTACAGAGAAGGTCCTTGCGCAGTCAACCTTGTTTTAAGATTAAGGTAAATAACATTGTTCCCTGTTTTGCATCATTTACTTTTCCTGCAGTACAGTATTCTGACCTCCTCCTTCAACTTTTCATAATATTAGGATAAGATGAAATTGTTAACTTAAGTGTTTTTTCCCCAAACAACAGTGTATGCCATATTCCTGGACGTAATTACATTCCTTTCATTGCTTACAAAATGCGTAATAAGAGAAACGCCATTTGAGAACGGCTGCAGGTCCTATGTACCCTTCATTACATTCTTCCCTTGCCTTTTTCTTTATCATTCTTTTTCTTCCTTTCTTTTTTTTTTCTTTTTAACAATGTAAGATCACAGTGAGAGATTTTTAATGAGTTTCTTTCACACTCTAGCAGTCAGTTTCTGACAGAAATAAACCACGCTTGTACTACAAGTTGCCTGTTCAGAACATTTTTCAGTGGCAGCTTTGATCAGCCACTGTGGAGAAATGACAGATGTATCTTGAAAGCACTTTCATTCTTCTAGGAAATGGATACAAATATGGCGCCTGGCAGCCCATTGCCTGGCGACTGAAAGCTGTTTCTATTTTAAGACTCTCATAAACTTAAAGGTCTATTTTTGCAGATGTTCTGTATTAAGGATGTAGTATCTCAAGAGAAAGGAAACTTGGCTGAACTTAATTGCAGACAGCCCACTTTACCAGGCAAGTCAGAATGCTGTCACATTCTGAAGGGGAGCCGTGTGTTCTCCTGACATAAAGCATGTGTGGTAAATGGACATGTTCACAGTTGTGGCTAGGGAAATGAGTGTATAGTCAAGGTCAAGTTTGGTTTTCAACCCTCAGTGTTTGCATAGTCCACCAGAGGAGATGCTGTGATCACGCGTTGAGTACAGTCTGCAGCTTGCTTCCTCATACCTTCTGAGGAACTCCACAGGAGTACTTGGTGACATATAATTTAGACTGGACTTTCTAGCCAAGGAGTGAAAGTATTGCAAAACAATAGCTTTGAGGAATATGTACAATTAGTGACTTTAGCAGTTGTCAAAGAATGAAGTAGACCATCCGTGTTTTTGCCTTTAAACCAGAGTAGAGATTTAAATATTCAAATTCCGTCTGTTGTATGTCCAGTTTTCTGAATGGAAAACCTACATCAAATGAAAAGAAAGGAAGGGGATGTTGATATATATGTGTATATATACATATATATATATTTACATATATATAATTATATATATATATATATTTATTTATTTATTATTGAAGGTATGGCACTGAATAGTTTTATGTCACCTTGACACAAGCTAAAGTCATTTAAGAGAAGGGAACCTCAACTAAGAAAATGCCTCCATAAGATTGGGCTTTAGGCATGCATGTAGGCCATTTTCTTAATTTGTGATTGGAGGGCACAGCCCATTGTGCTGCACCTGAGCTGGTGGTTTTGAGTTCTATGAGAAAGTAGGCTGATAAAGCCATGGGGAGCAAGCTAGTAAGCAGCACTCCTTCATGGCCTCTGCATCAGATTCTGCCTCCAGGATCCTGCCTTGCTTGAGTTCTGTCCTGATGTCCTTCAATAGTGAACAGCAATTTGGAAGCATAAGCTAAATAAACCCCTTCCACCCTAAGTTGCTTTGGTCATGGTATTTCATCACAGCAATAGTAACCCCCACCAAGACAAGTGTATTAGTTTTATATTGCTGTGTAAAAAGTTACCCCAAACTGTGGTGTGAAACAACACCCACTTACTGTCCCATCATTCCTGTAAGTCAGAAGTGCAGGACCAGCTTTGCTGGGTTCTCCATTGTCTTTAAGGCTGAACCCAAGGCACTCTGCTAAGCTCACTTGGGCTGTTAGCTAAACTAAATTCTTTACAATTGTATGCTGAGGCTCTTAGTAATCTCTCACCCTGTACATTAGTCTGCTTCGTACCAAGGGAAAAGGTTATGAAGTATGGCCACGTACATTGGGGAAGAACATTCTAGAGCTCTGCAATCCCTAGACAATCTCTTTAAATAAGGTCACATTAGACTGTAGACATCCTCGTTAAGAATCAAGCCTTGGGGTAGAGTGAGCGGTATTGGCAAGGGTTCTGTTCAGGAAGTGTTGATGAGCATTTATAAAAGTACCAGGAAACCAGTATGGGCAGAGTCATGGGCAGGTCAGAGTTAGTGTGGGAGCCCAGGTATGTAGCCTGTGTAGCTTCTGGAAAAGACTTTGTCTTCACTGTTACAGGATCAGGCAGCCTGTGAGCAGAAATGTGTGTGATCTGAGCTAAACTTTAAAACAATCACTGCAGCTGCCTTATGGAGAATATATTTAGCATTCTCACAGTAATATGCTATGCAAACTTCATTTTCTGGCTCTATCTATCTGGTACTGTGTATGATTCTTATATATGTATGGGTATTGTGGTAGTTTGAATGAAAATTGCCCCCATGGGTTTATAGGGAGTGACACTATTAAGAGGTGTAGCTTTGTTGGAGTAGGTGTGGCTTTGTTTGGAGGAAGTGTGTCACTGGGGGTGGGCTGTGAGGTTTCAGATGCTCAAGCCAGGCCCAGTGTCACTCTCTCTTCCTGCTGTCTGCTGATCCAGATGTAGAACTCTCAGATCTCTCCCAACACCATGGCTGCATGTGTGCTGCTGTGCTTCCCATCATGATGGAAATGGACTACCCTCTGAAACATAAGCCAGCCCCACTTAAATGCTTTCATTTATAAGAGTTTCTGTGGTCACAGTGTCTCTCTATAGCAGTAGGAACTCTAAGGTATAATCTTAGATAGTTTTCTTCTGTGATCTTGTTGAGTTATTCTATGCCATTGACCTGAACCTATAATTAGAAGATTTGGCCTTTTCCTGGTGTCCCATAGTTCTTGGATGTTTCCTGTGTGTGTGTGTGTGTGTGTGTGTGTGTGTGTGTGTGTGTGTGTGTGTGTGTGTGTTTAGTTTTCACCTTTTTAATTTAAATTTTCCAGTTCCTCTACTTTATCTTCAAGTCTTGATATCTATCATCTACTTAACCCATTCTGTTTACAAGGATTTCCCCTGAGTTTTCTAATTGGGCTATTATGTTTTTCAAGTCTGTCTTAATTTCAGCTTGGGTTTTCTTTGGCTTTTTTCTTTACTGGATTCGGCTCTTAAATCTTAAACTGCCTGTGCCATTTGATTCAGTCCTGTATTTATGTTCTCTTGGACATCATTCAGACATTTCTTGTTATCCTCTTTAATAAGGTACTTATTTCTTCTTTAAACTTACTAAATTCTTTGATGATGTTTATGATTATTCTCTTAAATACTGTGTTGTGGGGTCCATCTAGGTAGTTCTCATTAGAGAATAGGTCTAAGCTCTAGGTCAGGGAGTGTAGAGATGATTCAGGGACAGATGGGCGTCAGAGGGACTTGCAAGGCAAAGGTTATTCACGAGTCACACATTGCAGGGCTACTGACCACACAGAGACACTGCAGCATGGAGAACAGAGCTGCTCATCAGGTGACTTCAGTAACTAGATGTGGACTGGACCAGGGTGGGTGGTGACTCATGGAGGCAGTAAGATCACTTTGGGAGAAAGTTCACTCTAGGCCTTGACTGAAAATATTATTAATGGAGTCACAAACTTTGACTGCAGTGATTAGACAGGTAGGACCAGAATGGTGATGAATGGTGATGAATGGTGATGAATGGAGGCAGTAAGATCATTGTGGGAGGAAATGCACTCTAGACTTTAACTGAGAATATTGTTAGTGGAGTCACAATTTTTATTTCCTGAGATGGACAAGAGAGTTTGAGTTTCAGTTTGGGGTAGAATCAAGAGTTGTTTGGAGAATGTTAGGCCTATTCAGCCTATTAGATGTCCACATACATTTGTCAAGTAGGCATTTAGATGTTTGTATACACAGGCTTCCTTCTCCTAAAAGGGAATTTTGAGAGGGTCAGCCTAGCACATGAAGAAGATGAGGTTTTTGTAATTCAGGGGTTACAGGTGGAGAACATAAACGTAACAAGTCAGTCATATCTATCTCCTGAAACAAAGACATAGTTGCAAAGTGATCTTACCAAGATAGTCATAACAACAGGTAACCATAGCAACCTTTTTGAAACAAAGATAGGGTTGCAAGATGGTTATTACAACTTTTTGAAACAAAGACATGATTGCCATTACCTGGAATAGGCGTACAGAACCTTTAGGTTACAGGTGGGGGAAAGCCCAGTCCTTGAGAAACAGATTTAATCATTAACAGGATTGAGCCTAGTTTGTGTTTAATATAAGATGGCTTTTAAGCCTATGCTAGAGGTAGGCTTGGCTTAGGAACTGACTTTGGAACTTTTAATGCTTGACATTTAAAGCTGTTAAGTATGGCTAGCAGCATCTGGGGAACAATGGAAGGCAGAGGAGAGCAGATGGCTGGGACAGTTGATGCCAAGGTAAGAATACAAAGATTGGTAAGAAGAGAGGTGGTATGTCTTAGTTAGGATTTCTATTGTTATGATAAGACACCATGACCAAAAGCAACTTTGAGAGGAAAGGGTTTATTTGGCTTACATACCCAAGGACCATAGTCCCCTGAAAGAAGTCAAGGCAGGAACATGGAGGCAGGAACTGAAACAAGCTGTGGAGGAGTGCTACTTACTGGTTTCTCCTCACGGCTTGCTCAGCCTGCTTTCCTATATGAAAAAGGCCATTTGCAAAGGGATGGTACCACCCACAGTGACCTGGGCCCTTCCTCTTCAATCAATAATCAGAAAATACCTCTACAGACTTACCTATGGCAGTCTGGTAGAGACACCAACCCCATTGTTGTTGTTTGAGACAGGGTATTACCGTGTACCACTGGCTGTCCTGGAACTAAAAATGTAGAACAGATTGGCCTTGAGCTCATAGAGATCTTCCTGCCTCTGCTTTCCAAGTGTTGGGATCAAAGGTGTGTGCCATCACAGCCAGCTTTGGAGGCTTTTTCTCAATTGAGGTTCTTCTCCAGTAGTTCTGTCTTGATTATCAAATTAACAAAACAAAACCTCTGTGATCCCTTCTCACATCAGCTTCTCCCAGAGACCCAACCCCCTCTTAGAATCTCTGCATTTACAAGTTCTTTGAGATTCAAAACCTGCCATTCAGTGTTGGTCCTGGCCATGCAGTTTCTTCACATCTACTCTGCATTTGAAGTCTTCTCTAGAGCCATTGTATTACCTTTTGGCCAGATAACTATATCCTGTGCTGTCAGGGCTGATAGGAAGATGGATGAAAAAAAAAAAAAAAGTCATGCTAACTTCATTGAGCCTCATAGCTTCCAATATGTGTATATGCTCATCTACCTATAAACACATTGTGGTGGTTTGACTAGGAATGGCCCTCATAGTTTCATGTGTTTGAATGCGTGGCCCATAGGGAATGGTGCCATTAGAATGTGTGGCCTTGTTGGAGTAGGTGTGGCCTTATTGGAGGAAGGGTGTCACTGTAGGGTTAGGCTTTGGGGTCTCATGCTCAAGTTGCACCCAGTGTAGTACACAATTGTCTCCTGCTACCTGCAGATCAAGATGTACAGGTCTTAGCTACCTCTCTAGCACCACCATGTCTGCCTGCATGCTGCCCATGCTGCCCATGCTTCCTGCCATGATAATAGACTAAACCTCTGAAATTGTAAGCCAGCTCCGATTAAATGTTTTCCTTTGTAAGTGTTGCCATGGTTATGGTGTCTCTTCACAGCAATCGAAACCCTGTCTAAGACATGTATATACCTCCATATGTATGCATGCACTCTGAATCAATGGCCTGCATAGTATGTTGGTATCAGCAAATATACTTGCAGTCCTTGTCCCCTGAGGCTATGAGCCACGACATGTTGTGTTCCACAAACTATGGAGAAGAAGACTTCAGTTCAAGCCAGCCTTTCATCAATCCTTATCTAATATCACGTGAGTGGCTGATTGCTCTACCTTTTATAAGGTCACTATGACTTTTTTTGGTACAAAATTTTATAGACTTGCTTGCTAGGTACATGCCTTCCTTCTTCATTGTATACGTGTGTACCCATCAGCCTCCTCTCTTTTCCTCTGAAAAGATCCACATTAAATATCTGTGTACCTATCAGCCTCCTCCAGCTTCTCCTAGAAAGGTCATCTCCATTGTAAGGATAGGAAATTGGGGAATCTTTGACTTTCAAAATGGTGCATTCTATAAGAAAAGACAAATGCATTGTGGGTCTTGGTAGCATTGGTAGTGTATGTCTCTTTTATTCATGCATTTGTGTTCATAGACAAAAGACCAAGGAAACAAAAGTCCAATTTTCCCTTGAAAATTATTAATTAGCTTTTAAAACTGATGTATTAGACATAAGATTGAGAAAATGGGTTTAAATCCCTGCTCTTTGTATCAAATGCTGGACATGGGTAAAATGTAGATTTTTTTTCCTGTTTATACTTTACTAATACTTTCTTCTCCATACTCTGTATAGTTAGGTTATAAGTAATATAATATAAAATATGTATCATAAAGTAAGACACAAGGTCAGAAAGTGTTTTGGGATGTACTTCAAAAGGATGCTTCCTATTTTGTTACCTTGTGTTTCACATGCTGTCACGACATGGTTATAACATTTTTTTAAATTGAGTCAAGTAACAGTGTACAAGTATTTTACCATTTAATGTACTTTTAATTAAATAAAAATATGGGCTTTGTGATTCAAAGTACTTGCTGCTCTCGCAACAACCCCAGTTTGGTTCCCAGCATACATTGATCAGCTCATAACCACCTGGAACTCCAGCTCATCTGCACAGGCACACCTCCACCCCCACACAAATACAATTGTATAAATCCTTTCCAGAAGTAGGCATCAGGGCTGGAGATGTAGTTAAGAGCACTAGGTGCTCTTCTGGAGGACCTGGGTTCAGTAACCAACATGGACATGGTTTCTCAGAATTCTCTGTAACTCCAGTCCTAGGGGATCTGATACCTTCTTCTGGACTCTGAGGGTACTATACACATGTGGTGCACAGATGTATGTGCAGGCAAAACACTAATGTGCATAAAACACAAATAAAGGAAACAATTAAAGATAGCATTTTTGACATAAAACACTAAGGTTTTAGAATCAAGTCATTGATTTGAAAAAACAATGTCTTTCAGTTGTGTTGATATGTCTATTCCTTGTGTTCACTGATGCTCATACACTGTCAGTTCAGCTGTGTAGATTGCATTTTAAGTTGTGCATCCACAGCATTTGGTCCTGTCGATTCTGTAACACAGTATGTCCCATTAATTTGCTCCCAGTGAATTCAGCTTGTCCTAATGTAACAGTGTCATTATATCCTGATGGGCCAGCCAAGGCCCCAGGTAAATATGCTTCCTGTTTGTTGGGGGAGGCAGTCTCTAGAATAGAATATAACTTAACAGAAACTCTAAAGCATAGCAAATCATTACATTTTTTACTTACTGTTTTAATATTCACCATAAAAGGCACACTGTAGGGAATACACTTAAAAAATTATGATTTTGTAACAAATGCTAATTTGTTAGAAAGTGTTGGTCTCTGTGTTAGCATGAGTACACCAGAATTCTGTTCTCATCATGTCATTGTTCAGGAGTAATTAGTTAGTTTTCCAGCTGGTGAAATAGGGTTAATTGCATAATTGTCTAGTCAAGTGGCCGGGAGCTTTGATTAATCTCCCCCCACCCCAGGTTAAATACTGTGGGCATTGAGCTTGGTTATGCAAAGCATTTTCCCTCATGCCTCCCCCCTTCCCTCTTCCACAAACCACTTATTCACTGCCTTCTTTGTGCAAGACTTTGTTGAAGAGACAAAGATGGGTAGGACAAGGTTCCTCCCCTCCAAGAGGTCTCCTCCTAGGCAGAGAGATCAGGTTCTGCACAAACGGCCTGAATGGAGGTGGAAAATGATAGATGCAGTAGAAGACACAAAGGGAAGCTAGGAGTGGTCGGAGTGGGAGAGAGCCTTTTTGTCTGGATGTTAGCTTTGGTTTGCCTGTTCCCATAGTAACCAGTGTTTATGCTTTTCAGTAGCTCCATTTTGAGCAGGGTAATAGGTAGGAGGCATCTAGGGGCAGCCTCAGGCTGCTGGCCTCTGTAAATGACTTTACAGTCTATCATTATTTCCGACAAGACTACTTTTTGCTTTTCAATAAAGTGATAATGTATTATTTTGTAGGTGACAAATTATTAGACTGCAGTTCTCTCATCTGAAATACATTTGTCATTTTACTTAACTCTTTGGATGTTCTTGTTCAAGTATTTTCTTTTCCTTGAGAATTGGTGAAATTGTTGTATGTTTGCTTATCATTAGTGGCATCCTACAAAATGATGAAGTGCCCACTGTGTGACAGATACTATGATAAGCATGCCTTGTACTTTGTCTTGCTTAATCATCAGATACTATTAGAACATCACTACCGGCACTGACATTTCATAGGTAAGAGTGCAAGGTTCAAAGTCCTGTAGTAATTTTCCAGCACTACAAAGCCTTTAAGCCAGAGGTTCTCAACCTTCCTAATGCTGAGACCCTTTAATAGAGTTTCTCATGTTGTGTTGACCTCCAAACATAAAATGATTTTGTTGCTACGTCACAACTGTAATTTTGCTACTGTTATGAATCATAATGTAAACATCTGACATGCAGGATATGTGACCTGATATGATATCTAATATGTGGCCCCTGTGGGGCTGGCTGAGAATCACTGCTTTAAGCGGAACTGGTCTTGATCTTCACTCTCCTGAACACATCAGTCTTTGTGCTTCTCCACTTGACCCTGTGATCTTGCTTTATTCAGTTCTGTCTTGAATGCATTTAGAAATGAATATACAGTAGGATTGCTAAGCCTTCAGTCTTCCCATTAACACTCCATGTGAAGATTCTTTTAACAATGTTTCCTGAGAAACTCATCATTAATGCTGTGACAGAAATACCTGGAAATATTTTCCTTGGGGATGTTAAAGGTGATGATTGAAATGTCAGTGAGTGTTTGTGGTGTTAGCTAATTTCAAAAGCATATCCTATCACTTGCCTTATTTAATGTTTCCTCTCGATCTGCACTTGCTACCAACAGATGAAAAGGGAAGATCTGAGCTCTTCGATGCATTTCCTGTGGTCTTAAAGCTACTTTGCATAGACTGGCAGGCATCTGCGTCTTATGCTAATCCAGTGTCTTGGTAATGGGATAGAGATATGTAAATATATACGATGCAAGGTAGTATAGGGTGTCATATTTTGTATATACAAATTTCACCTGCTAGTAAACATGATGAGTGAATAACAGTTTTATATTCAGAAAGACTTGGTAAGGTGAAGGGAGCAAAACAGAAGATTAAAATCAACTAGTTGTGAGATGCCAGTATTATAGATATGAGCCAGAAGACATTGAGTCTAAATATTATTGGCAATAAACAAAGTATAGAGATTTTAAAAGTTATAATTACTTCTTTTCAGTCCATATATGGTCAGCTTAGAAAGTTAGACAGTTAAAGGAAATGGTTACAAAAGGAAAAAGTGTCAGGCAGTGTGGCTCAGGTATGGAACACTTGCCCAGCACGCATGAGGCCTTGAGTTTATTCCATGGTACCATCAAAAAGAGGAGAAAGAAAATCATTCACACCGTTATCATCTAGTGATAAAAAGAAATATTCCTCTAAATACACGTTTCTACAGGATTCACATTTTAAAAATACTGTTACATAAGCATTTTACTTTTTTGTTTTTATAAAACAATATATGTTGGATAGTCTGTTTTGTAATATGTCTTGGATTCATTTTATGTGGATGAATATACATCTGTACCCTCCTTTTTCAATGATTCATTTTGTTTTAATTGAATGTGTCGAGACTTACATTACTTACAGATATATGTTATGGAGCTGTAGTACATTTGCGTTGCCATCCGTGAGGCCCTGGGCTCAATTCCTGACACAGTGGTGGTGGTGGGGAGTATTTGTTATTTGAAAAGGTCTCAGTTTTTGGTGTTGCAGCATATAAAGGCATATGTCATGTGGGTGCTGGAGAGGAAACTCAGTTGATAAAGTGAATGCATGCTGTATCATCTGAGAACCTGAGTTTTACATCTAGCACTCACATAAACTCCTTAATGTGGTATTGTATGACTCATCTGAGCTCTAGGGAAATGAAGACAGTGAGACCCCTGGAGATCCCTGGCCAGTCATCCCAGTCCAGGTGGCAAAGCCTAGGGACCATGAAGAGAACTTGCCTCGGAAAACAAAACAAAACAAAACAAAACAAAACAAAACAAAACAAAACAAATCAGACTCCTGAGGAACAACATGGAAAGTTGACAGTTGGCCTCCACATACATGCACACACAAGTGCATGTGTATATGTGCATGTGTGTGCACACACATGCACACACACACACATACCAGCATACACATAAACATTTACATATGCACACACTGTATATACATTACATATTTCATATTGCTTATATTGTGCAAGACAGATTCCTGAGGAAACAACAGTCCCATTTGCACTAAGTTTTCCCTTCATGAAATGTTCCTAGATTGTAAGAAGTTTGTAGATAAATAACAGAGTACAGAGAAAGAGGTAGAGCACATGGGGCTCTTGAGAAGATGGTGGGGACTCGTGGGTTATCTGAGGATGCCAGCATCCCCAGAGCAGCAGACATCATTTTATGGCTGAGTCCTGCGGCAGGATCTAACTAAAGGGCTTACAATGAACTGTAGAAATGGATGGTCCCTTGCTCACCAGAAACTAAATACAGAGATTGGGGTTCATCTTGAAATTATGTTTTGAGGGCTCATTTTTCCTTGATTCTTTGTGGGTTTCACATCATGCATCCTGATCCCATACATCTCTCTGTCCTTTGGAGCACCTTGGGAGGTGGGAGCTGACATGCAGGACTTGAAAGCTGGAAGAGGTAGGAAATTAACTTTGAGTTCTTAGAACTTTATACAGTGTACCCAGCATGTGGCAGACTCTTAGTAACATGCTTTTACACACAGGGTAACTATGATTCTTAAGAAAAGACATTTCACCAACTTTTTACATCGTGATGACTCACAGAATTGTTTATGTGGGCAGTTCTTTATTTTTTTTTTACATCACAACACAAAACATACTTGATAGATTTTAGTTATAAAAATTCCCAATCAGCTTGATACTTGGGTGTAATCTCTATCTTTTGTTCTATTAAATATTCTGCATTTAAAACAAATACAGACTCTGCTGTAGACTCTGAGAATAGTTTCTCTCTATCACTCCGTGTGTGTGTGTGTGTGTGTGTGTGTGTGTGTGTGTGTGTGTGTGTGTGTGTCTGTGTGTGTTTGTGTGTGTATGTGTGTGTGTGTGTGTGTGTGTGTGTGTGTGTGTGTGTGTGTGTCTGTGTGTGGTGGATTCCAGAGAAGCCACACAGAGTGTGTGCATGCCTGAGCGTCTTTGTCTGATGTGGAGCAGCAACTTGAGTTGCTCCTCTAGGCTCCTCAGCAGTATCTAGTTCCTCTTCTGCTTCAGGGTCTCCAGTCTTGGTGTTTACCTTTAAAGTACCAGCACAATATGCTTCTTTCCCTGGACTTCCCTGTGACAGCATGTTCCCTAGATGTGGTAGTTTGAATGAAAATAGGCTCATAGGGAGTGGCATTATTTGAAAGTATTAGGACATGTGGTCTTGTTGGGATAGGTGTGACCTTATTGAAGGATATGTGCCACGGGGAGGTGGGCTTTGAGGTTTCAGAAGTTCAAGCCGAGCCCTGTGGTGCTGTCTGTCTTCCTGTTGCCTGCCAATCCAGAATTAGAACTCTCAGCTCCTTCTCCATCACCAGGCATGCCTGTGTGCTGCCATACTTCTCACGGATGATAATAGACTAAGTCTCTGAATCTATAAGGTAGCCCCAATTAAATGTTTTCCTTTATAAGAGTTCCTGTGGTCATGGTGTCACTTCACAGCAATAGAAACCTAGTACAATCATTTTCCTCATCCTCTCTTTTCCCCATTGAAAGAATACTGAAGCCATGCACTTCTGATGTAGCTAAAAAGTAGAAGCTACCATGCACTTTTATTGCTTCCTAGGTCTTCTCAAGGACCCTTTCAGGTGACCTCAGAAGAGTGGGAAGCACTGTACCATGTTCCATGACCTGTCAGTGCCAGGAATCAGGCACATTTAAGAGTGGAGCAGAGGCTGCCCTGCCTTGCTCCACATCCATGGTCACTGCCATCACCACATGACTGGCAGTTGTCTCTTATGCTCGACTGAAGGGTCACATCCTGAGACTGGCACTTCTTCACTGAACTCTTGCTTCTTTCTAACGAGTCTTTTGTTGTCCTTGCATGCAAAACCATGTCTGAAAAGTAGCAGATACCTTCAGAAGTTATGGTGACATTTAAGTCAATGTTAATCACCTGATACTCTGACTGACAGCAGCCTGAAGATTTTAACGAATGCCTTCACATTTACTTTTTTCCCTCCCTTTCTGCTGTTCTTGCAGAGTCTCTCTCCCTTCTCCTGTTTTATATTCTGCCTTTCTAGCTGCTGCTAAGGTAACCTTCTGCTCTTTTACTGTCTAAAAATTCTCCCAGGTTTTACCAGGGGCGGTTGACTCTTAGGGCTCGTCTTCTTGATCACACCGGAATTAATTCTAGAGACTATTTGAAAAGTCATTTCTGCTCTCCGCTACCACATCCCTGGAGATAATGAGGGCTAAGATTTCTTCCTCAAATATTGAGTCTTGGAATCGTAGCAAGGGTATTTCATTTGGGGGTTTCTTGTGCATTAACTTTTCTTTCCCATTGGAAGCAGGCTTCTTGGAGTATAATTTCTACTTTATCTTGCAATCCTCAATGAACTAGAAAACTTTGCCCAAAGAAGTTCACTGATCAGCGGAGATTTCCCACCACACAACCGTGAACTTCTTTCACCACGAAGGACAGTCTTGGTATTCAGCTGCCATCACTGCCATAACAAATTACTGCAGTCCTAGTGGCCTCAAACAGCACAGGTTGTTTATAGCACAGATGTGTAGGTCAGAAGTTCACTTTGCACAGGAAGGCCAGAGGGATATTTTCTTTCCTTATGGTCCCCAACTTCTAGATGTTTCTTGTGTTCCCCATTCCTTGGTCAGCAGCGGAATGCCTCTCTTCACCTGTTGTTACATCCCCTTCTGACCACATTGAGGAAATTGGTGTTGGTAAGGTCCCCTGTGATTCAAATGAGCTCTCCAAGGTAACTTCCCTCTGAAATTCTCTAATCACATACATACAAATACATCTGCTGTATTGGTAACACATTGGGGTTTTGAGCTTCAGCCATGGACATATTTAGTTGTCTGTAATGCTGATGGTAGAGAAATAGTTTGTGTCTTGTCAGTCAAAGGTGTATAACTTCTTTCTGGCTTCTGTTGTATTTTCTTCCTGATCTGCCCCACATTGCTGGCTGTTTCCAAGGCTGATACCTAACATCTCTAACATTAAGACTTACCTGGAGATAGGCAATGAAATTTCCTGACTTTGGGTTTTTATTATGAAACATTTGTGGGGTACCCAGCTTCTATAGCATATATACAAAGAAGATGGGCATGTGTATGATTCTTAACATTGTATGTCTGTGTAATGTACTAGAAACAATTATAGGGGAATTTGATATCACCTATCTCATCTTCTTTAAGGGTAAGAAGATAGAAAGCAGTTTGGTTTGTGGAAATGTGGTTTCCCACAGCATCTCCAAAGCAGAGGTTCAAATCCACACAGTCGTTTTCTTTAGACTCTAACATCCAGTTATTTGCTAGCTTGTCTCTAGAGTATTAAGTCTTTCATTCATTACAAATACTACCACACTCTTTGTGACTGATTATTGCTCAAGGAAGATTATGAACATAGATACCGGGTGGGAAATAGGGAACATTCAAGGAATCCCACGTCTTCAGTCATGGATGAAATGATCACAGTTATGGCTAGAATTACCTGCTACCTAACTACATGTAAGACAGCATTCCAGATGCCTATTTTCTTTACTTCTAATTAATTAGAATAAATACTAAAGCTATTCTTACTTACAAATGGAAAAACAAATGAACACAAAACTTCAAAACACCAAAGCTTACAAGTTAATTTGACTGGAGTCATACTCCAATTTTGTATCTGAGTAAGGATTGCAATTTGTGTTTTCTGATCCTGGAGGATCCTCATCTAAAGACTGTTTAGCATAGCTAGGAATGAGAGAGAAAGTCCCCCAAATACATTGACAGATGTATGTATTTTATTTTATGGTGTTTTACTTTATTCTGTAGCAAGTGGAAAATAATAAAATATTTTGGAAGAGATCTGCTGAAACAGTTGTCAGGCTTTTAGTTAACTTAGAAACTCAGATCTTTTTATTTCTCACTTCCTTCATTCCTGCCACTGAAAAATGGTAAGTGCCTTTCAGTTGTTACTGAGTGGAAACTGGGAAGGGATTGATTACTGTGAAGGAAGGTTCTTTTTCAGCCCACTATCATGCAGATCCTGAGTCTCATCTTGAACATGGTTTTTCTTTGAGCATCAATAGACACTTCAAAGACTATCTGGGCTAAGGCCTGATAGTTAAGAAGATACTTGGTGACCATTGTAAGCAATCCTGCTGGTTATTGTATTTGTAAATGGTGATCAGAGCTGTCTTGGCAATAGCTTGTTACCTTAGGAAATTGCTGGGGTTGACCATACTTGTAGCCAGTAGGATTCTACTGAGGGTATTGCATGGGGGTAAAGGAAGCATTGCATCTAATCACTTGGTCACTTTACCTAAGAAATAACCCATGAATTGCAGAGTTGGGGAAAGTATGACACCAGAATCTGCATGTGATGTCATGTCTGAGTGCTGGTGGCTGGTGGTCCTTGGATAGTAAAGCAGAGATGTAACTGGAGAAGGCCGAGTCCATAGGAAAACAAACAGACAGAACAAAGCAAGAGGCATTGCTTGGATGGCACAGCAGTTGATAGAGTGTTCTTGAGCAAATTTCATGTACCTATTTCCTGGACATGACCTTAGGAGTGTAAGTCTCTTGTTCCAAGTTTCTGAAAAGTGATGCTATATAGACAGAGAAGAAAATAGAAAATGTGATGTGCTAAGGAACTATAGCAAAGTAAAAATCTGTCTTTTGATAGTTTTTTTTTTTTTTCCTAAATTGGTGTTTGGATACATAGAGTAATAGACCTTACCTTCCAAGATTTCAGCAGCTAGCACAAATAAACAGACTCACACCAGCCTCAGAGCTACATAAGTCTTTTTTTAAAAAAATAAAATTAAATATGCTTAACTCGTGAGAGTCCCTAGTGAGTTAAGTAGGAAAGTAACTTTACTTTCAAATAGAAAATAGGAGTTTTAATGTGAGTATTATGGAATTTGTATATCAGACATGTTGTCTAGCATACCTGGTCCCAAAATACTTGTGGGAGTCCTCTTTAAAATTTCATGCCTTGGTTTTCTTTGCAAAAGTATGTCTGTTTTCTAAAAAGTTCATGAGGGTACCTGCCCTGGGTGAGAGGGTGGACCGTTTTCCCTAACACATGGGTCTCTCACACCATTCCTCTGTGATCGGCATCAGTAAGTCAGAGCACACTGCAGCGGGAACTTGAGGACAGCTCTTCAGGGCCTGGGTGGGAGCATGTCAGTGTGCTGGCTCTTTGTCTGTCTGTGTTGTTTCCATGGAGAAGCTGGAGATCGGGGAAGTCAGACTCTGCTGGGAGCTGTGTCTGGTTTTAGAGCTCCTTGAAGAGGGACAGACAGATGGACAGATGGGGGGCCGGCCCTGTGAGAACCCTGCTGGCTTTTGAAGGCTCCAGGCCACTCCCCCTTTATGATTTGATCACACCACTTTGCTCCTTCCCCTGAAGGGAAGTCTTTCTCTGAGAATGTTCAGATGAAATATTAGTCCCCTAAAAGGCTTAAAATGAATGTTTATCACCACAGCATGGGCTGTACCATTTTAAACTATCACATTGTAAACCATACCCAAGATCCAAGGTAGACTGGCCTTTTGACTGCATTAGCCAAATCGCTCAGTGGCAAGGAAGTGTGCTTTGCTTACAGTGTTTTTAGCAACGTCCAAATAGCCAAGAAGAACCTTTTTGTTCTGCAGAGTATTCTCTTTCCTTTTCCTGAATGAAGATCAGAAAGAAAATGGTGAACTGTAAACATCAGAGACTAAAAGACACTTAATAATCTCACATTTATCCTTTTTCAGTCTGTACTTTAACTTTTTTTAGCCACTACTTCTAAACAGCTCTGTTGACTCTCCCTTCCCTTTTCTCATTTTGGACACTGGAACACTAAGTGCTACTGTCCTCTGCGACAGTTATGCCAAGGCTGGCTCTTCCATAGAGACCTTGGGGCTCTCTGAAGTGTTCTAGGATAGCTGAGTTTCTCCCATTCAGCTGAGGAAGTGAGCCATGGTACTTAGAAGTCAGGTAAGGGCAAGAGGGCTGCATTGGAGCCACCTTCCAGGTTGATCCTTCGCCACACCATGTCACAAGTGTGTGTCACAGGCATGCCCTGAAGCCATCTCTCCTCTGTACCTTGCCTGCAGTGATGGCTTGCTCTTACTAAGTGCTCAAGGAATAAGGGTCCTGTGAAATGTCAGCTTTCCTTCCTTGCAAATCATTCTGTAGCCACAGAGTGAATCTCTGAGGGAAACTGTACTTGGGTTGCTGATGGGGACTTCATGCTTCCTGGGTTGATGTCTCATGATAAATTTTGTCACTTTGCTGTCCTTCCCAATATTTTCTTTATGTAAACAGAAGTTGGAGGGAAAGCCAGGCAGTGGTGGTACACGCCTTTAATCCCAGCACCCGGGAGGCAGAGGCAGGCAGATTTCTGTGAGTGGAAGGCCAACCTGGTCTACAAAGCTAGTTTCAGGAAAGACAGAGCTGTTACACAGACAGACCTTCTTTGAAAACAAAAACAAAAACAAAACAACAACAAAATGGTTGGGGAAATCAGAGGTCATATAGGGGCTGACACAGTCATTTTGTCTAACTATTAAAATGCTAGGAAAAATGCTCATTCATAATGATGCCTCTTCTTCCTTAGCATTGAAATAAACAGTCAAACAAAGACTCTCTGGTATGGCCACTCATTCCTCTGTACTGCGCATTCCTTCTGGGTGAGTTGCCATGGGTAGTGTTATGAAACATACAACTCGGGCTTAACAAGACATATTAGACTTCAATAATGTGGATATATAAATATGGCAAATACCAAATAGCTACACGAAGGAATGGATATTCAGGTAGTACAACTGAGAATAATATCATAGTGTGTTGAGGGTCAGTGTGACCTGGATGAGTCAGCCGAGGTCTCTGGTTGCTCTGAAGGACTTGGAGCAAGGACCTCTCCCCTTCCCCTTGCAAGGCAGCTGTTTTACGTATACATCCCTACACAGCTCAGAAGAGAGGAGCTATATGAAAATGGAGTGGGTGAATATGGAGGCTTCCTGGGGACCCTACTCTAGGGAATGGGTGTCATGTGATCTGCTGTGACACTCCCAGCTGTGCTCTGCAGATCAAAAGGAAGAAGTGAGCAGAAGGTATCCTTTGGGGACTAACTGCATTGTATTTTACAATACAATTATTTTTTATTTATAATTTCTTTTTTGGGGCACACAGCTTAAGTTACAAATGAGTACACATTGGAGATCTCTTATCTGAAATGCTTCAGACAAGAAGTAATTTGGATTTCAGATGATTTTAGATTTTGAAGTATTCATGTATAAATATCTATGTGTAAGTGTGTAGATATACCATGAGATATCTGAGGAGCGGACTCCAGGTCTGAACACAGGATTCACTTAGGTTTCCTAAATGTGTGCGGCATAACCTGCAGGTAATTTTATACAACATTTTTACCGCACCTGTGTTTTGACTCTAACCCATCAAATGATGACAGGTGGGGAGTTTTCACCTTGATTTCACATGATGTCACGTGACTATGGGGAGAGTTTGAGACTTTGGAGTATGTTTTAGCATTTAGATTATCAGATGAGTCAGGCTCAACTGATAGTTCATTTTCTAAAATGAAATGACGCCTTTTCACTCATCCTATAACTCCGTGAGGGTGTTCTTCGCACTGACTGCTTTTCTTATTCCTGTCACTGGGGCAATTCCTCTTCAGTGTACTTGTTTTACGTTCTTACTAGAAGGGAATAAGTGGTCTTTTATATTATTATAGTTACTTGAAAGTACCCTTCAAAATAGCTGCTTTCTTTTGACAGCTGTTCAGATTGTTACCTGGTGGGACATCTGAGATGTGAGTGGCTGATTCGCCTAATGCCCTGTGGCATGTGGTCTCCTCAGTCTCCTTCCATACCTCTTGTCATCTGATCACAGACCAGCTTGCATTTCTTTTCACAGGGGCTAGACAAGTCTCCACTGACTCATATTCCTGATAAACTCTCCCTGGTTTTACTGGCTGTGTGTAGGTTTCATGAAGTGTATAATCTCAGCCCAGAATTTCTTTAAATCGAAACCACTGGACCTTCTCTGTGTCTCCAAGAACTATCAGTTGCTCTTTTTAATAAAAGCCTTTTGGTCCTAGTCCAGTATCTTATACAAAAAAAAAAAAAAAAAAAAAAAAAAAAAAAAAATTACTTAAGGGCCAAGCAAGCAGGCGCTCAGTAGCCCCCTTTATACTAGAATGGCTTGGTGGTGTCAGCAAATCACCGTATGTAAAGACTCCAGACTTATCACGGTGGCCTTGGACTTCCAGTTGCATATTGAGTGATAAGGGAAGGACACACATCTAATTTTTCTATCCTATTCTCTACTCTATTATTAGTGTTGAAACTACAGAAAGGTCCATTAATTCTAAGATTGCCTCAAAGGGAGGTTATCTCTGCTGTTAAACTGACAACACCCTTGATGTGCTCAGTAGTATTGCAAGGACCTTCCCTGGTCCCCCAGAAGTCAGCAGTCTTATTTATACATCCCTGCACAACCCAGAAGACAGCAGCCATATAAAAACATTTCAAAACATTGCACTGATGACCAAGGACTTTCCAACAGTCTCCCCTGAGAGGGGAATGATGGTTATTTTTATAAAGTACTGTCCTGTCTCTGACTTGAATGGTTGCTTTCTGCTTGCTAAAGCCTCATAGTAGTGCTCACATCTATTACTATTTTGAAAAAAATAACAATTGTGAGTACGGGAACTATTCTATATAAAAACATCCTCACTCTGGGGGATTTCTTTACTGCATAATCTTCAGTCTCATGAGAAAAATAAAAAGCAGAAATTAAAATCCTCTTACCTTAAAGTATACATAATAATGCTGCTGAGTGTCCAGGGTCAGAAACTGCAGGAAGACAGAAATCTTCAGGGAGGGAATGTACTAGTTACACAGTAGATGAGGTCAGAAGCCAGGGCAGGGTCTGGAAAAGGGACTGCAGTTATGTGAGTGGAGGCCTGGGTCTCTGCCAGAGGTGGGAAATGTCTCTGCTGTGCTTTTGACTTAATCCTAAAGTATTGTTCCCATCCCTGCCACGGCAGTTCTGCAAGGAGGATCTGCAGAGAGAATGTACATTGGCATTGCAATTCTGTTTTAGGATTTAAAGCAGCTTCAAAAGGATTTAATCAAACAGGAAAATATGTTTAGCTACATTTGGGGTGTGGGAGCTGTGGGTTTTTTCCATATATGCACAGTTAATTGCTTCTGTTATTGTGGATTGCTTTATTTATTTTCAATTAAAAAATTAAAAGTCATCAGTTTCTGGATTAGACTTGCTTTCATTAGTTATTGGTGGGTGGTTTTGGCTTTTTTTTCTATCAGTGACTAATAAATAGAACTCAGATTAATTAATTCCATTTGTTCCACCAATATTTTGTCTTACTACTTAAGTATATGCCAAATGCTGGGCTGGAAATATTTTTTAAATAAACAAAACAAGTTAAATGCTGAAGGAGAGCATACAGCTGGTTTCTGAGTAGCAGCAGGCTTTGAACTTTATTTTGTCTTCATAGCTAGGCTTCTAGTAATTGCAAGGTAAATAGGGATGGACTTAGACAGTGAGGACAGGAAGTCAAAAAATAATAATTCTTAACCATGGAAGGATGAGTGGACTTGAAAAATTAGAATAAATCACTAGTCACTCTCTAGCATTTGCATTTGGGGTGTACATTGAGTACAGATTTTCTTTAATACAGGAATACCCAGGCCCCTTCCTAAGTTCTCCCTTAAACTGTGCCCCCCTGGCTAGAAACAGAAGTTGGGCTACAGCTTTCCTGTTCATTGTAAGTATATAGCAGGAGGGTGCATTTCTGAGTATAGGTTGTATATGAAGGTGATTTCTGAAGAGTGAACTCTCCCATACATAGATACTCGCACCCTACAGCCCTGTCATCCTGAACCTGCCCCATCTGATAGAAACCCATCCAGTAGCCAAGGCAAAGAATGGAAACTGCCATGAATGTTCAAAAGCAATTTTGCTTTTGCTTTTAATTTCTGCTGATCACTCCTTCAATTACTTCAATTAGATATTTGTGGATAATATATTAGTAGAGGAGGAAGAGACTGATTTAGACCAGGAGATATGAAGACCAGAGACATAACCCAATAAACCATGCATTTAAACACAGAAGCCTCACAAGCTTCTATCCACAGTCTCTGTTGTAGGAAGTTGCCCAGGAGCAATCCTGTTGGATTTTCTCTTAGTGCCTGCTTTCTTGTCTCTGATTCCAGACTGCCAGGTCTTAGCCTGGATTCTGTACCAACTTTTAATGTTGATATGTCTTTGTGAACCCCTTGACTTTTCATCTGGAATTCCTCTGGGGACCTATATAGCACTCAGCTTGGCTGTCTTTGCTTCTTATCATTGTGTTTTCTGAGGATGAAAGCATCCCACCTGGGCCAGTTTGGAAGCCTTCTCTAAAGGATGCTGGTGGGCTTAGACATAAATTCAGTATAAGATCATGGCAGTGCTCTTTCATGCCACATGTATTTGAGAACATGCTAGTTACTACAAATGAAGGTGTAAACAGTGTAAGAACAATGTTTTCAAATTGTGTTATTTTGAACTGCGCAAGATGTGCTTCTAAGTAGGGAGTTTTGCCATGTTCTTGGAAACTGGTGTATGAATAATGGCCTGGACAAAGGAGCTTGACATGACATATCCGAGAAATATCCAGCTGAACTCAAGTTGAGCAAACATTGATTGTGCATGTGTGGGAAGAGAACGGTTCATTTCTACCTTGCCATTTTCAAAGGAAGATATGAGGTAACTCCTCATACAAAAACACAAAGTAGGAGCTATTCAAGATGAATCTAGCATGCAAATGTAAACGTCTCTTGAGAAGAGAAAGAGAACGGGTTCAGGAAAAAGTTGTGCAATTGTAGTCACTGTGAAGGAAACTGCCTTGCCTCATTAGCAGCTGGGAAATCGGGATTATCTCGGTGGTTCTCCTCTCCCAGTAAAAGAAACTTGCAAGATTAAAACTGAACAGAGGCAAGCGTTTGCTTGAAACCAAATTCAAGAAGAGTACACTTTATGGTCCTTTCCATGAAGAATTCTGGATAACAACACAGACCTTGGCCTGTGGTATTTCTTTCAAGGAGCAAAAAAAAAAAAAAAAAAAAAAGTTCTTAAATAGCATTTTTTTTTTTTTTTTTTAAGATTGAACTTCTTTAGAAGCCAAGGGCTTGTCTTCATTGATTTATAGCATCAGGTTAGTTCTTCGGGGCCTAAAACAGGTCCTTGTCTATTTTATTACCCGTGATCAGCTTTGAGAAGAGAGCCCTGAGCTTAGAATAAAGGAAATTCCTTTGATAGGGGAAAGGTAGTAGTTAGTATACAAGAAGAGATCTGACAACCACCAACAGTGCTGTGAGATGTGTGTTGTTTGGGAAACGTTCTCATGTTTACACGTCACATGGGCAATTAGAACAGTGACCATTCTTAGGAAAATTGAAGAATCTGACTTTGGCTTCACCGGTAGAAAGGGGATCCCACTTTGCACATGTCACAAAGAATTTAGAGATAGGTCATGCAATTTTTCAAAAAGAGAAGCCTGAAGTACTTCTCCCTAGTACTCAGTGAGGTTATACCTGTAAACCATACAATATAGATGAGATTTTAGCTTAGAAATCACTTCTCTTACAGAATGGAACAGTAGCTTGCTGCCCATAGACCTAAGTGTATCTTTGCAACTTTATTGTCCTTCATTCTAAATATATCTCCAGTAATTTGGTTGCAAGGAAGAAAGGACTGCATGATTTTGTTCTAATTGTACAAGTGTCCATCACAGTATGCCTAGATCCAGCCAGCATTTGAATATTGAACATGGTGAAGAACAGACTCTGAAGTCTGAGATGATCCTGGACATGCCAGCTAGCATCTTTACATTCAAGGTCTTCTCATCAGACTTCATCTCCCTGGGGTCAAGACCCAGTGCTGTATTACTGTTCATTGGTATGCTCTAAGCCTGATGTAGTTCCCAGTGCAGGGAGGTCCTAAAATACTTGCTGTTGAATGTAACTTAGGAGTTGGAGAGTTGGGCCATTTGGTGAAGTGCTTGCTGTTCAAGCAGGAGAACCTTTCTCTGGCTCCCCCAGAGCCCATGTAGAAGCCAGGGTTGACAGCCTGTGCCCATACTCACAGCACTGGGAGGTGGATAAAGGAAGTTGCCTGAAGGTCACTGCTCTGCCAATTTAGCCAAATAATGTAGCTCAGTGATTTTCAACCCATGGGGGGCTGGATGGCTCTTTCACAGGGGTCCCCTAAGACCATCGGAAAACACAAATATTCACATTACAATTAATAACAGTAGCAAAATTATAGTTATGAGGTGGCAGTGAAAATAATTTTATGGTTGGGGGGTCACCACAACATGAGGGACTGTATTAGGAAGTTTGAGAGACACTTATCTATCTAGGTTCAATGAGAAACACTGTCTAACAAACAAATGGAGAGGAATCAAGGAAGATACCCATGTCAACCTCTGGTCTCCACATGCTTGCAGATGTGCACTCACACCCACATACAGCAACACACACAAACATATATACACACTTACACATACAAAAAAGATAGATGGGCACAGCTTCTTAACTTCCCTGCATGTTATTTGAAATGAGCATGAGACTACGATATTTTAAAACCAAGGTACTATTTAGATGTATTTAATGAAAAGGAAATTGGAAGACTTTGAAAGTCCAGTATGATGGGGGGAGGTGTGTCAAGACATATATCATCCACCCGACTTCTGTTATGCATAAAGTCTGTGGAATGGCAAGCATAGGATCTGGGCCACTCTGTTGGTACACAGCCGTGTGTACTAAGAAAAGAGTTGTCGTTACCCTGTTCAGTTCAGTGAGTGTGTTTAAAGTGTGTACTCAACAGCAAAGTGGTGCTGTATCAGCTGCCAAGAGAAAAGAACCCTTAGCAGTTGGCAGAGAAGATGGACATACATAGACGGTTTTAGTCTGATGAGTTAAGTCCTTGATAATTCAGATTTGCAAAAATAGAAACATTTTCTCAGTGAGGGGAAGGCGCTTTTATGTTTTTAAACCTTAGCTCAATTACCTAGGTCTTTTAAAAGTCTTCATCGCTCAAATGATGATGAGTCTTTGTAATCCAGTTTGATGCATTTTTTTTTTTTTTTAAAGAGAATACCTCCCCTCTTTGTAAAAGCAAAAGCAATGCATGTTTCCTCGAGGAAATTTACAAAGTGTACAAAGCTATAAAGAAGAAAATGGCTACCCATTGGGCCATTTCTCAGGAATAAATGCTCTCAACATTTCAATGTATTTTCTCCTTTTCCTTTTACACTGGGAGCCTTTTTTAATTATTTCCAATTATACTGCATATGCAGTTTTGTACTTTACTTTTTACACTCAGCATTACGCCATAACCATTTTCAAATGTCATTAGGAATTGTTTCTATAAACAAAACTTTAATAGCTGCATACTATCATATCTTGTGGTTATTTCGCTGCCATTTATTAGACTATCTTCTCATCATTGCAGGTTTAATTTGGATCCAGATTTGTACTGCCATAAACAGTGCTCTAAATACTGGCTTATATAGAAAACTGTCAATTTTCTAATTTATTTCACATAAGAAATTCATTGATGTAGAATAGGGTCAAGGAGTATGACCTTATTAAATTTTTTGGAAACACATTGCCAAATGATACTGTCAAAAGGGGTATTGGTTTATACTCATGATGGCTGTGAAGAAAGGTCTGTTGGATTTATCCTCACCAGCCTTTTACATCCCCTGTTGTCATTTTGCAATTTTTGCTAATTCAGTTTGATAGATTAGCCAAGAATGATAGAATTTTGTAGCTTGCATTTTTGCTGAGCCAAATCTTAAAATCCTTAGGTGGACAGATCGAGGAAGCCAGGAAAAGGCCTTTGGGTAGTTAATGAGTTTCCAATCCCCTAAAATAATTCACTCTATATTTAAAAGTAGAGGTCTCTTTTAAAAGTTAAATTTACTTTAAAAATTATACATAAAATTGTATGCATAGTTGTGAGCAAATTGATGTTTCTATTATTACTCTAAAAGAATTCATTTTGTGTCTCCAAATGTGACTTTTAAACAAGGCAAGCCTGTAGTATCCTCTTGAAATGAAAATGTATATTATAAAGCAGAGAAGCAAATTAAGTTATCCTGGAATACTCTGAATTTATCCTTTAAGAATGAAATGTTATGGTATAGCCTGTTCATCTTAACCCTTTTCCTAGCCTCTCTGTGAAGACTCCTACCTAGGATCCCCTTTCCCCCACCCACACTCTGCCAGTGGTGACTAGGGTCTTGCTGTCAGGTTTCCTGTAGAAGACACAGTTGATGTCTCAGAGTCACTCAAGTAGGTGAATGTCAACCAGCAAAGAGATACCCAGGTGACTGAAGAACATCTGCCTCCTCTATTAACATCTTTGCTCCTAAACCTGTCTGGTTATATGACTAAGCATCTTGCTCCTACCAAAGAGGATTACACCCATTTCTGGAAGATCTGTTGGTCCACTGCTGTTTTCTCATTTCTAGGGCCACAGTGAAGATACATTGAATATGCTGGACTTGTCTGACACATGGAAATACTCAGTCATGTGCCCACTTTGTTTCCAAAGGTGCAAGGTTACATGTTTCTGACTCTAATGGAGTCCTGAAGTACAACCTCTTACTGATTAAAATGACACGAATGAGTGAATTTGGGGAATGTATGTCAATCTTCCTCTCTGGTTACATCATCTTCCACCCCAGGCAGCAGCTCTATAGCCTGTACAAGCTCAGTCTGCAGTTTGGGGAATTGCAAAAACAACCCTGATTGGAGCTATGCCAGCAGAAAAGGTGGGTTCTTGGCCAGCCTGTCCTTGTCTGTCTTAATCGGAAAAAAAATCTGCAAAAGTAGCTTTTAATTTCCTCAGCTCTCTTTCCCTCAGTTTAGTAATTTAATAGACTCGACTTTTCCTTAAGGTAAGCATTCATTTGTTGGTTGATGCCAGGCACTGTGAAGGTTCAGCATTGCTGCTTGGTTCAAGTATTAGCAATTCTCTTTAAGAAATGTGTCTATTTAGGAAGACAGATTGACATAGGAGAGGCATGATGAGTGTATGATACAGTAGAGACTTTGTTAGGTTCTAATGTCTGAGGTAAGCACTCTCTTAAGGACCGAATGCCAATACCTGATGCACATCAGCTTCCTTTCTGTTCTGAATTCTATGATTGGCCGTAACTCATAGAGTACCCTGTGCATTTCTTCATTCCTTTCGTGTGTTCTCATTCAAGCCTAAAACATTTCCATGTGTCCTGTACATATTTAAGCTGAACACACGAGTTTCTGTTTTCCCCATTTTTAATTCACTTACCGTTATGACAGCTATCTTAACTTCCTAGATAGATTTGACCATGTCTACTTAATTAAATGGATTCTGTTTTATTTTGTTGAAGTTTGAAGAATTAGGTTTGATATGTATTTTCAATTGTGGTATTATGTAAGAAGAAACCAAGGAACAACAGAGATACCCTTTGCTTTCAAAAAACACCCATTAGCATATTTCAGGTTTACATAGTAGTTATATTATTTTCTTACTATCATTGTTCTGAAATTGAAAGGAACTTATAGGGAAGAAAAACCTTATTTCAGATTGTTAAATAAAACTAAATTGCAGATTTTATTTATTTTATTACAGACATAATTTATTACATATAATATAATACATACATATATAATATATATTTGGTGGTTTTGGGGATGAACTCAGGGCCTCTTGCATGCTTGGCAAGTGTTCTGCCACCTAGTCAGTACTATAACCCGTGAATGGTCTTTCGTGTGCCAAGCAAAGCAAGCCCCACCGTCACAAGCATCCTTATTTCCATCTTTTGAGGCTCCCCCACTGCAGAAATCCTTTTTCACTTACAGCCAGTCAAAACCATGAACAACCATTCTGGACGTAGGAGATTTCAAGGCCAGACTTAATCACAGGCAGCTTTGATACCAGCTCCAGTTCCTCCAAATACACAGCTGCTTGGCAGCCAGGCCCACACTCTAGTTCATAAAAAGCCTTTCAGGTCATTTAAAAATGTTTTATTAATGGGCACATCAACAGGATAAAGGAGGTCAGTATGCTAAAGTGCACATAAAAATGAGAATTGTTTTTTTTTTTTTCCTTCCCACTTGGCTCAGCAGGAGATCCTATTAGAGCTCTAAAAAGTTATATAATTAGCATGGTGCCCGCTGCTCATTTGGCGAGCCAAACAGATTCCTAAGGTTGAGAGTACAAAACATGTAAATGTCATCTTCATACACTCCATGCTGTCACTGATAGCCAAGATGATTCTGAGTGACAGACCCATAATAGCAGTGATGATGAGAGCCACAATTAAAGAGCAGTCGGAGTGTGGAATACTCTTCCTTCAGGCACTTCTGCGTCCAGAGAGGCTCAGGAGGGTGAACAACACAGCATCAGCGACACGCGTGCACCTCTTGTGGTGCCCATTAAGAAAGTCAACAGGAGTGGTCACATCATGGAGCCGGGTGCTGTTCTTGCATCTCCCGGGGATTCCCCTAAGCTGACAGGCAGGAGCCCAGACTTGAGCCATGTTTAGGAAATACACATTTCCAACTTTGGTCATGGAACTAGAGTCTTTGATTTGAGTAGATGAAGCCAAGTATCTACATTAGTTACATTTATAGAAAGAAGCATGAGTTAGATTATCAGGAAGCTTACCTGATTGTCCTGGGTTTATCTTGCACCCTCATCATAGTCAAAGTCTCAGGTCAGCCCCAGTGAGCAATCTTGGCCACTTTCAAAGGTTACACTGGAGACTAGTGTCATTTCCGTCTACAGATAATCACGTCCCATTTATTAAAAACTTTGGTAACCCTTGAGAAGATACAGGCCTGCCCATTCCATGAAATGTTGCATTCATGCTACGGTTTATGGCGAGAAGCCATGGAGGACTCACTGGAGGTTTGACATCTCTACTTGCTTGGGTTGGTGAAGGATGATCTATTAGTTACCTTTCTCATTGCTGTGACAAAAAGTCCCAAAAGAACTACTTAAGGGAGTGTTTTAGTTACTTTGCAACTGCTATAACAAAGCACTATGACCAAAGTGACTTACAAAAGAAAGCATTTAGTTAGTGATGGTTTACAGTTTCAGAGGATGAGCCTGTGACCATTATGGTGGGGAGCATGGCAATCATGACACTGGAGCTTACATCTCACATGGCTGAGAGCTCACATCTCATTTATAAGAGTGGGGGGGGCAGAAGATGGGGGGCAGGTGTAACTGGGAATGGTGTGGGCTTTTGAAAACTCAAAGCCTACACCCAGAGATACACCTCCTCCAACAAAGCCGCACCCCCAAATCCTTCCTAAACAGTTCCACCAATTTGGAACCAAACATTCAACTATATGAGCCCATGAAGGCCATTCTCATTCAGACCACCACAGGAAGGAATCCGTTGTTTTGGCGCACAATTTGAGGGACGCAATTCTTAATGGCAGGGAGGGCATGGTGGCTGGAATGTGAGATGATTGGAATTCCTTGTATCCATCGTAAGGAGGCAGAAAGAGACACATGCTGGTGTCCAGCTCCCATTCAGAGGGGAGCCTTTCCTCCTTGGTTAAACTTCTCTGGAAATATTACCACAAACTTATCCAGATATGTGGTTCCTCGGCCAGTGATGTTGATGCCTGTGATGTTGACATTGAAGGCTAACTACGGTAGAAGAGGAAACCAAGATTTGACAGGACTAGGACCTGCCATGTAGAATTTGGTGGCTAAACACTGTGTTGGCATTCTTGACACTATTCAGCTGTTGCAGAGTGAATGTGTATGCTTGCCTGTCCATGCCTTCTCTAATAAGGCCTTCCTGTATATTATGCTGTGAGCAGTTGCTGCACTGACTGTTTCTATAGTCATGTGATGTAGAAATGAAAATACTGAACTTGGAAAGTTGACCCAGATTCCCTAGGGCTGAGCTATTAGCCCTGGTAAGAACATACTTTTTGCTCTCCTCCAACTTCTCTTAGAACTGGGCCAAAGATTTTGAAGAGAAGTTTGGAGAAAGGGAGAAGAGGCACCACTGCAAAGGCCCACTCCTCTATTTCCTATACACCAGTCACACTTCCGTCTATATGACTGACCATCCTCTATTTCCTGTACACTAGTCACACTTCCATCTGTATGACTGACCATCCTCTATTACCTGTACAATAGTCACACTTCCGCCTATATGACTGACCATCCTCTATTTCCTGTACACCAGTCACACACTTCCGTCTGTATGACTGACCATCCTCTATTTCCTGTACACTAGTCACACTTCCATCTATATGACTGACCATCCAGCAGCTCTTTGCACAGATGAGCTTTAGAACCACAAATATGTCATTTCTAACTTACTGTGCGTACCTGAGTGTGGACTAGTCTGTAACTGGTATATCCTAAATTTTGCTTAGAATGCACCTACCATCCCAAATGTTGGCTTTCAGCTTTGCCCCTGTCGGGACTCTGACTTGTGTGGCAATTTAAGTGCCTTTGGCACAGGAAATTTTTGTTGTTGGTATTAATTTGGTTGTTTCCATTTGGCCGTGGAATGTTATCAAGTGTATTTGCATTTCATATAATGCCATGCAGCAGGAAAGGGTTAAGTGTTACACCCATTGAATTGAATCAATTCAATTTTGAAAATACTGAGAATTTACCCATGTGCCAGGTCCTGCTGTTCACACTGGGGCCTTTAATGCATGACATAAGTGCCCCACTGACCCTGCTTTTAGAGCATTATTGAGACGGCCCATACCTTTTTCCTGATAGACTTACTATCCTGTCTTTCTGGTGGACATTCAGTCATTTGCCTTCTTTAATCAAATATTTCTCTTGAATTAAATTAAAGTTGACAGTGAATCAATGATTATTTCATTTTGTCTGAAACTGAGACAGGAGCTCTGCCTTGCATTGAACTACTTGTGAAGGAGCCCTTTTGGCTGTGCTGTAGAAACTCTCTCCCTGCCAAGTCCCAGGGCACTGATCTTTAGTGCCTTCTTGAAAGCACAGCTATGAATTTCCTGTAACTAGGCAAATAGTGCACCGTCTGCAGAGTGTCCAGCATATGTAGCTCTGTGGAGTAATAATGCTTACATATCCTATCTGGCCTCTTTAATTAGATTTTCCTTGAGTCAGAAGGCCAGGAAATCTAAAGTAGTAAAAAAAAAAAAAAAGTACTAGAGATTAACAGCCTGAATATATTGACCACTCACTCATGATGCATTATGACAGAAACTGTGGGACATATCTTCTTTAGTGATCCTCATGTAAGAAGACATTACTCCAAGTTCTTAGGTTCAGTACTTGTCATACGGTCACACACATGAGAGATACTGTTTAAGATGTTCAAACATGTTTTTAAAAAATCATTTACTTTATTGCTTTAAAATCTGGTATTGGTTTTGTGCGTTCGTGTGTGTGTGTGTGTGTGTGTGTGTGTGTGTGTGTGTGTGTGTGTGATGCTGATCAAAGAAATGAACAAAAAACAAGTGAGGAAAGATTTCAGTTTAGTTTCATGGAGTTTTAGCCCATAGTGAACAAGAGTCCACCCTAACCCAGCCTTCTGACAGGTGTGAGTCTGAATGCTCTCTGTGTACAGCAACTTAGTGTATGTCCAAAGGCACCATGTTTACCCCATGCAGCTGGGTAAATAGCTGTTTGCTAACACAGTTTCAGGAAAGTCCAACTTAAGGCTTTACATTGGCTTTGCCCAAGAGTCATCCACACTAGACTGAATGTGTTCTTATTACAGGCCATTTCCCTGTGATGGATCAAAAGTAAAAATACTTGCTTGTTTTAATATCATTAGTTCAATTGTTTTAAAGCAAGGGGGTCTTCTAATCAAGATATGGATATTATTAATTAATCCTTCATAATTTTTCCTTTATTGGGTTGGTACTTTAGTGTAACTTAAAAGTGATCATATTCCTTTTATGTGTGCTAACTTTTTATGAAGCTTCCCTTTGATTTTTTTTAAGCACATAAGATAATAGTGAATTTAGTGAAATAAAAAAAAAGTTAATGCAGATTTCTTGTTCCTGTGGCTAGCTAAATTTGAATTCATTGTCCATTCATTTCATATACTGTTGTGGCTTTATTACAGTTCTCTGGGTTACATTCCTTTTGTTGTTGTTGTTGTTGGTGGTGTTGTTGTTGTTTGAGGGAGGGTCTCATGTAGTTCAGGCTGGCCTTAAACTCATGATCCTTCTGACATAGCCATGCTAGGGCTGGGATTACAAGCAGCCACAGCCATGCGTGGTAGCTGTACTTAAAACTTCTAAGTGCAAAATGATCTCTTCTCTGTTCTGGATGCAGAAGGTTTGAAAATTCAGCTGGGGACATTCTCCAGGTTTTCAGCCAGACAGGCAGGAAGCCCATTGGAAGCTTAGACATTCTGCAATATATGTTCCTTATGTGTTCAGGAAAGTTTATGCCATTGCTCAAGAGCCATCCACTCTGGACTGGAAACGCATTTGCTTATAAAGCATTACACTGAAATAGATCAGCAGGGAAAATACCTGCATGTTTTCTTAGATGCTCACAACAGAATGCTGCCTGTTTCCCAGGGATATTTCACCCGTATGAAACATCTGTGTTCTGTCAATACTTAGGAAATCAGGACCACTTCCCATACCTGTTAGAGACTGTAGCTCTGAACTTGCTCCATGCAGCACTTGGTAAACGTGCTCTGGGGCCCCAGAAAGAGAGGTTGGGATAGGCTATCCTTCTTTCCTGTACTCTGCAGGCTTCCTCCATGAAGGTAAATCATCAGGAAACAATGTACCTTGGCTGTATTATTTCAGCTTCTAGCAGAAATGCCATCACTCAAGGAAGATTTAATATTGTGCCTGCAGCATGTGGAAGAAAAAATGTGCATCCTTTGCTCCATATGGTTGAAGACATTTATATGAAAAAAAATTTCTGTCTTTTATAGAATAGATTTGAAGACATTGTTAGGTGCCCCTTATAAAAGAGAGTCCATGAAAAATTTCTCCTTGAAATTAACACCAAAGGAAAGAAATCCACTCTGCATGTTTCTTTGTTGGAAAGGTAAGAATTGCACCATGCAGGTTTCTCTTTGCCTGACTTAGCAACAAGCCAGACAAGACTGACTTCAGTACTCAGCCAAGCCACCAGCATCCCAAGTAGATGGTAGTATCACTTTTTTCTCTTCATGTAATTTCTGTTTAATAATTAATCAATTAATTTATGTGTTTTGTGGCTAAACTTGGAGCCTACGCCATTTGTAGGCAGACTCTCTACCACAGATCCCTGCCTTCATCTTCTCTATGTTTAATAACTGAATGTTCATTATACATTCTGCTTACTTTTGAAATGAGCAAAATTGATTTTCTAAAGAATAGACAAGTAAATGGTACTTGTGCTAACTAGAATTTGTGATGGTTCATGCCTTAAATAAGTAAACTTTTTAAAAAAAGATATGCTCCTCATGGAATCCCCCTCTGCTGTACCAGCTCTCCTCCCTCCCATCCCAGTCTGCATAATTACCCTGACTATGATAGGATGTCTCAGTTCCAAGTGGACATTCATTAACTCTGCCTTTGAGGTCCCTTTACATCTTTAACGTGAAGAACTTAGCATGCTGGCTTGCAAGCCTAATGCATTGACGAGAAACATTTATAACCCATACAGTGATGGCTGATTTGTCTAAATTAAACCTAATGTGACCTTTACTTTTAGGCACAACTGATGTTGATGAGAATTGCTCTCTACTGCCCTCTCCTGATTTCCAGAAGGGTGTGTGCAGGGCTTCCTACCTACTAAGCACACGAACTGAACTGTTTCTTCCTAGAGTAAAACTAAGTTTACTCTTTCCCCAGACTCCAGGGTGTGCTTTGCCAGCTGGACAGCAGTCAGCTTTCCTGAGACAACTCTTCTTCCATTTCTGATTCAGGGTGGAAATGAGTTCCGTGCACATTCCACATGCTGAAAGGACTACTTACCACAGTGAAAATAGACTTTCATAATCTCGTCAGGAAGAAGTATTTATAGGATAATCTATTCTTTTGTGATTTATCATAGCTGAGACATAACTCAATTTTGTGCCGTGTAGGCGAAACATTATTAAAATTTTATGTGTTCTGCTATGAGGTAAACAAGGCAGTGTTACCACTTGGTAATTCTGGATGGTAGGTAAACAAGTGCTTGTTTTATTTCTTTTTATTTTTTTATTTTATATAAGAGATTTTCTAGTTGTGTTACATATCAGCCACAGATTCCTCTGTCCTCCCTCCTCCCATCCCCCAGCCTTCCTCCCCAATCCACCCCCCATTCCCACCTCCTCCAAGGCAAGGAGGCAGAGCCGGGTACATTCAGTTGAGGTCCAATCCCTTCCTCACTGCAACAAGGCTGAGCAAAGTGTCTCAGCATAGGCCCTAGGTTCCAAAGAGCCAGCTCATGCACCAAGGACAGGTCCCGGTCCCACTGCCTGGAGGCCTCCCAAACAGTTTAAGCTAATCAACTGTTTCACTTATCCAGAGGGCCTGATCCAGTTCCATGGTGGCTCCTCAGCTGTTGGTTCATAGTTCATGTGTTTCCACTAGTTTGGCTATTTGTCCCTGTGCTTTTTCCAATCATGGTCTTGATATATCTTGCTCATATAATCCTTCCTGTCTCTCATCGGTTGGACTCCTAAAGCTCCACCTGGGGCTAGGCTGTGGATCTCTGCATCTGCTTCCATCAGTCACTGGATGAGAGTCCTATCATGACAGTTAGGGTTTTCGGCCATCCAATCACCAGGGTCTCTCTCTCTCGAACATTGCCAGAAGGCTATAGTAGAGTCATCTTTGTGGATTTCTGGGCACCTCTTTAGCACTCTGCTTCTTCTTATTCCCGTGGAGTTATTTCTCTTTATGTCTTTCTATATATTGAATTTTGTTTTCATAGAGAGAGAGCAGAGTTGAGGTTCAGAGGTGGAGAGAAGAAATGACTGTACTCTTAGCCTGGTGACTCTACTGGGGCAGTACATAAGACCGTCTCACTTAGTTTGGATTACCTCCCAATGAAAGCTGCTTTTGTAGGTGATCCCTTATGTAGGTGACTGTTTGCTAGGTCTCAGCACTGTAAGGTCTATCTAGAGTTTGTATGTGTTTAGCTCTCATGTGGTCGTTAGCCATGGACTGTGGGATCAGTATGGACTGTCAATCTAGAGCTATCCTCCACACCTGGAAGCAGTTGAGACTTGAGATGGGTTCCACTTACAGAAAAGCCTGCAGACAACTAGTACTTCAGAATGCAGTCTTTAAGAATACATCAAGATACTACTCTGAAAAGCACTATGTGTGGTGTGATGGGGGAGCATATGTATAGTGTGGTTGTAGAGGTGGTTTATGTATGTGTGTGGTGTTTGTGTTTGGTATATGTAGTTGTGTGTGTGTGTGTGTGTGTGTGTGTGTGTGTGTGTGTGTGTGTGTTTGTGACTGAGTCAGGTAATGCTCTTATTTTGTTGTTATTAAAGAGACCAGTGTCTGATCTGTTTGATGTTGTCTTATGAGATACTTTATGGATCAGTGTACATAAAATGTTTGAATACTACCAACCTGTACTTTCTAAGCCAAGGTCATATTTCTGGGTAAAAGAAGATGTCTTGTAGAATATAGTTTAAGATGTGGTACATTGTTTATGCTGTGGAATATTTGTTTAATAATGCAAAGATGTGTTGCATTCTTTTCTGTTACATTTGTTTAACTCTGTGAAGCTGTGTTGCTTTGCCTGTCTAAAATACCTGATTGGTCTAATAAAGAGCTGAATGGCCAATAGCTAGGCAAGAGAAAGAATAGTTGAGGCTGGCAGGCAGAGAGAATTAATAAAGGAAGAGAAGAGAGAAGAGCAAGAAAATGAAGAGAAGAGGACACCAGGGACTAGCCACCCAGCCACTCAGCCAGCTATGAGTAAGATGGAAAGAAAGGTATATAGAATAGAGAAAGGTAAAAACCCAGAGGCAAAAGGTAGACAGGATAATTTAAGAAAAGCTAAGTAGAAACAAGCCAAGCTGAGGCTGGGCATTTATAAGAAAGAATAAGTCTCCATGTATTTTTGGGGAGCTGGGTTACAGGTCCTCTAAGAACAAAGAGTAAGGAAAAAAAAACAGAGATATAATGCTGAAATTCATTTTAATCTTTTAGGAGTTCCACTAGTTTGGTTTTGTCTGTTTGTTTGAAGATTGCTTTGTGATAAGTTAATGCAAGGGCAAGGCTGGGCAGGGACGGTAGGATACCCAGTTACTTCTCACATTTCTGGAGGATATGCTACCTGGTACCTGGGGGAATGTATGTATGAGAGGACTTTGAACTTGAGAAGATCTTTGAGGGTAATACTGAGAGGTACAGCAAGGGTTCTCAACCATATTTCTGTTACAGTGTCTCACTGCTTCTTAACTGGGTATGTGGTGCAGTTGGGGAAACAGTCTCTGATTGCAACTCTCTGCTAACTCTGCCTGCACTTTGAGAACCAATCACGTAGAACAGAAAGCAGTAGTCTAGAAGCCTCAGCTCCCAGGTTTGAGCTCCATTTCTGCATTAATAGCTCCCAGCATGGGCCTGACACCTAGTAGGTGATCAATAAGGATTTATGGAGTATTGAGTGAATTAACCAGCTGTGTAATCTTAGGCAAGCCACTTAATCTCCTTGGCTTCAGTTGCTTCATCTGAGGAAAGAAAGGAATGGACTAGGTGACCTCTAGGGCCCCTCTGGGTTGTAAAATTATATGATTCTGTGATTGGACCTGTACCTGAGAGGAAGATGAATTTGGCAGGTGTTGGAAAGATGGATTGCAGTGAGAGTCCAGAGTGGGGAATGTGCTGTCCTCAGAATTGTCTAATATTTCTTGCCTAAAACTGTTTTCTAGCACTGGTTGACATAAATACTTGTGTTGATTTTGTGTGTTTGTGCCATACCTGCTGTGCACAGATAGAGGTCAGAGGACAGCTTGCTGGTGGGTTCTCTCTCTCCACCACGTGGGTTCCAGGCATTGAACTCGGGTCATCAGACTTGGTGACAATTGCCTTTATCTGCTAAGCCATCTCAATGGTCTCCATCCCACTGGTTTCCTTCCATGTTTCAGATGCTAGGTGTCATCCTCTGGAATGACTATAAACTCTTCAAGGACTGGAGCCATACTTTCCTCACATGTCTGTGTGCGTCTCAATAGATGATTCCTCACATCTGTGCTAGGGGTTCACAAGGCATTTCCACAAAGCCGCTTTAATGTTGAAGGAAGCATCATTTTTTTTTCTTTTGCAGAAGAGGCTGAGAGATAGAGCGGATACTATATAATACCTGTGCTTTGTCAGCCTCTGCATGGGTGTCTCCAGGTTCTGAAGGCTCCCATGAACTGACTCAATATTCCACTGGAGAGGAAGGGACATTGTTTTTGAGTGACATGGGTGGTAGGATGGGGCTGCTCTCCTCCAGCTTCTTGCTCCATGCCTATGTTGTAGGTCACTTCAGCTTGTCCTTAAATTTCCATCATTTTTCATTTTTCGTTAAGTGTAACTGTTTCCATCCTAGGTTATATCTGTCTGCCCAGAGTGCACCCTAAACCACCTTTGCATTTTATCTATATTCCTTCAGCTCTCATAATAGGAACTGATCTGTGTGCTGCATGAGTATAAAGTGTCCTTTGTCCATTAAGTCAATTATTCTAATGTATGGCTGGTGACAGTGTGCTGTAGTGAAGGGATGGAGGAATGGATGACTTGGAAATCTTAAGGAGATAGTACCTGTGTGTCTTAGCTGTTGTTCTAAGGGCAGAGGCGGGGAAGTGGGTTGAGAAGAAGAGTGATGCTCTGCATTTTGATTGTACTGATATTTTGGTGTCTCTTGGCTCTTCTGTGGAAAGATACCATGTAAGCAATTGGATAATGGATTTACAGCTCAGGGGAGGTGGCTGGGATTGAGCTGTAGATCTGAAATTAATCATCCAGGGAGAGAATAAGAAGAGAGAATAGTAGAAAATGGAGTTTGAACCATTGAGGGAACAGGAAGAGAGGAGTGTTTGGGACAGATAGAGAAGGCAGCTAGGGAACAGGGTAAGGACAGAAGGCATTGTCTCAGAAGCCTAGGGGTTTCTTTATAAAACTGGACTGGTGCTCTTCATTCATTCAGCAAATATTTGTATACACCCAGGCACTACTAAGGAATCCAGACACTCACCCAAAAGAGATAACCACATAACTGCCCTTGTGCAAAAATCTAGCACAGAAGTGAAGCCTGGGCATTCGGGAGGGAAGAAGGGGACTTACCCTCCCCTGACCACCTCCATCTCCTTTTCTGGTCCCCAGAGTAGGATGGAACTATCAGGCACAGGAGACTAAGCAGGACAACAGAAGTGTCTTTGAAGGGGCAGGTGCTGGTTGTACCAAAGTGCTGTGTTGCCCAGGATTTCAGGAACTGAGAGGAGACAGAAGATGTGCGGGTGAGCAAGAGAAAAAGCAGGAGAGCCAAGGCTGGAAAGACAGGCAGGGGCTAGGTAGGGATGGGAGGTTCACTAGTTGTTTATCTGTTGCTGTGATAAAATATCATGACCAAAGGCAATTTAAGGAGGACAAGGATTGTTTTGGCTCCTGGTTCTGGAGCAAGAGCCCAGAGTGTTGAGGGAGGCGTGGCAGCGGTGATGGAAGCAGACATGTTTTCAACCACCAACACAAGCAGAGCGAGCACACAGGAAGTAGGGAAGTCTATAAATGATCCATCCCCCTCCCCCTCCCCCATAGTACCGTTCTTCTGCCACCAATGCTCCACCTCCTAAAGCTTCCACAGCCTTTCCAAAGGGTGCCACCCCCAACCCCCTCTTGGGGACCAAGTGTTTCAAGTATGTGAGGACATTTCTTATTCAAACCACCACAGGAGGGTAAGGCATAAGCATGTTGAATTTTGTTTTAAGAATGACCCAAACAACTCCCCCTTGCCCCCCACCTCCTAACACTGCTCTTCTGTGGACTCTGTTTCTATACAGAAGCTTGTTGAGGGACCTGCTCAGCCACAGCAGCTAGACGGTATCTCTCCCTTCTCACAGCTGAGAAAAATAGGTCATAGGAGGCCAGCAGAATGCTTTGTGGGTTTGAATCCAGACTTCTGTCTTCATAGCTCATATTATCTTACCCTCCTGTACCAGCCACCTCCAAGAGGAGAGAGGAGGGGAGGGGAAGGGAGGGGAGGGGAGGGTAGCTCCAGAGGAGCTATAGTCTGCCCTCTCCTCAGACTTGGGGGGCAGCTTTACATCAGTACACTGTAAGACAGGAAGCAAGATGAACTGAAAGGGAAACACTGAAAGAGTCCTCCTCCTGCCCCTGAGAAGGGGTGCATTCTGGGACTTGTCTGTAGAGCCCATGGGTACCATAGCATTCCCCCCCCCCTTGGAATTTTAGGCAAAAGTAAGGAAAAAAAAATAGAGCAGTTTTTGCCATATCCACTTTCAGCTGCTTAGAGGGAGGGTGAACTTCTGAGTCCCTTTGATTCCTCCAGCCTTCCAGGTCTTCTGGTGGCTCTGCTGACCTCAGAGCTGCTGAGCATCACTGTTCTCGGGGTAGATGAAATACCAATGGCAGGGACTCTTTCCAGTATACTTTGACAATGAATGACCTTTGGACTTGTATGTCTTTTAATACCATCAGGTTCTTAGGGTCTGTGAGCCCCAGGCCTCTGTTAGCGCTGGCTAGGAGACATTAACATGCGACTTCACTTTGGCTTTGGGGACACTTAAGGAACAGTGACAGTCAGATAGTTCTGGCAAGCTACATTAAGAGGTCAGGTGAATGCTGTATCCTGTGAACTCTCTCTGTAGCCTGCCCGGCCTGCTGCTCTCCACCCACCAGGAAGTCACCTGCTTCCTGGCGTGTCCCTTGCCTCCACAGCTGACTCCTGGGAATGTTCACTGTGTCACTTGGGGGTGAGTTGAAAGCACAGGAAGAAAGGCTTTATCCATTCCAGTCTAGACTGTGAACTCAGTGTGGACAGAAATAAAACAGAACCAGCAAAACCATGCCACTCCCCAAAAAAATCACACCCCAGTTGTTGAAGGACAGGCCCTGGAAGCTGGAAATCACTTCTAATTTTATAGATTGTATTTTCTCTTTGCTTAAATTTCTTTGGACTTATTTTCCTTTCCCATGATTATTTTTTCCCAGTGCTCACAGCCTGTGAGTCAGTGCATTATTTATGACTCTTTTTTTTTTTTTTTTTTTTTGTAGATTCTTAAATGTTTCAAAGTCTTACCATTTCAGGAAACTTGGTGTGCCTCTACTGACCATAGTTTGTGTGTTAAGATCAACTGATACTACATTTTATATTCAACCTTAGTAGTGAGTGTTCATGGACTTTGTCTGATCCCCACACCTAACATCAGTACTTTAAAGTTACACATCAACAGTTGAAACTATGGGGCTTTTTAATATATTGTCAAATTTTCTGTGTCTCTGAAAAGTTGGAGCAGCTCAGTTACCCCAAGTCCCTGCTGGTCTATCACCAGCAAGTGTTGAGTACTTGACCCTATCTATAAGGAATGTGCTTTCCTCTTCCGGCTCAGTCCCCATATCTCCTTCTTCTGTTATATACCCTCCTCCGCATTATTCTTTGAAAGGTCTTGCTAGTGAGAGTAGAAATTGGTACAGCTGAAATAAAGAGGAGTTTGGCAGGACCTCTCAAATTACCTGAGTGTGTATCCTTTGACCAAGTAGTTGACTACTAGAAACGTATTTTTTTTGCTTATGTATTTGCAGAGTGAGATAAGAATAAGGTTATTCATTTGCTCATTGTTTGTAATGGTGAAAGATTGGAAGCAATCTCTTCACAGGATAGAAACGGCTTCAAAAACAGATACAGCATAGAAAGGGAAACAATGGTCGTTCTATGGAAAATGATGTGAACTAATATTTAGAAATTTCAAGATACATTATTAACTTAAAAGTAAGGTGCAACATAATGGATATAGTATGCTGCCATTGGATTTGCAACTATATTGAAAAAGATATGAAATCTTACAATGAACTAATATTTAGAAATTTCAAGATACATTATTAATTAAAACTAAGGCACAGAATAGTGGATATAGTATGCTGCCACTGGATTAAGTGCATGCGCGCATGTGTGTGTGTGTGTGTGTGTGTGTGTGTGTGTGTGTGTGTGTGTGTGTGTGTATGTGTTTACTAGATCTTTGGGTATGGGGAGTGACAGCTCAAACAGTGCTAGGGTATGCAGTCATACCAAAAGATTGTGTTTCTCATTTGTAAGAATAAATTTCTTACAGGATGCTTTGGCATTTGCATTTGTGAGACAGAGTATGACTACAGTGAGCAGTAAGGAGTTTCATTTTACCAAATTTGATAGTTTTTATTTTAGGGTTAAGGAGGTTTTTAATGAGAGGCGGCAGCAGCAGCAGCCTAGGCCTCAAACTGTTTCTACTGTAAAGCTGTACAGATTATTTTTGGCCTTAAACCATCCCTGTCTTCAACTTCCCCGAAATCAAGACTCTCCTGCACCATATCAATTAAAGTGAATGTACTTTCAATTAAAGGTGTAAGTACAGGTCTGAAAAGATTCATTCTTTATAAAAGGATGACCTTCAGTAGTTAGATCCAATTAGGCATTTTCCCAAGTATATATCATCCTGATGGGACAAGTCTACTACTTACAATCAATCACAGGGACCTTTTCAAAGGTGAGACTTAGGTTCAGAGTCATAAAGAGTGACGTGCAGAGGCAAACTCCACAGTTGATGTCGGTGGGGATTATGAGGGCTGGCTATTGCTTTTGTGATATTAATATTTAAAAAATTAGGATGTTCATGATGATATTCTGGGTGCAGCTCACGCATATGCTCTTTTACCATGGCTTGAGTAGAAAAAAGCTAATTTAAACCAGACCGATTAGATGAGAAAGGAGCCCTGACACCAATTAATATTGAACCAAGTGCCTTTATTTTATTCTCCTTGAGTCATTTCATCATTAAATATAATATTGGTACTCCCTTTCTTAGTGATCTTTTTTCCCACTAGATTACTTTAGTTTTAATTTTCCTTTCGCTTATACATAGCATCTACAACCAAGACTGTTAATGCATTTAGGCGAGTTGTTTGGTAACATGTAAAATCTTGAAGGATGTGGCTTTCTCATAAAAATGATATGACTTGAGTATTCTGTGTATATAAGGTATTTTCAGTATAGAATTGTTTGTCCTCAGTCTGTGACTCACTAAACTTATAAACAAGGGTTACACTGAATGTAGTTATGTAAAATGGGAGGGGGTAGTAGGCACTGGAACACAAAATAAAAGCAGCAAGCAGATATCTTTGGCATATCTCAGTGGCTGACTGTTGGAGTCAAATGGAGAAATATATACCAACAACATAAAAATCTGAAGATGCTCAAGTCTCTTGTATATGTAATATTTTCATGTGACATCTTTCAACATACTTTAAATGATCTCTAGATTTTTTAATGACTAATACAACATGAATATATATATATATATATATATATATATATATATATATATCCCATTTATATATATTATCATAACTAGTTGTTACACTCTTTAGGGAACACTTTTCTTTTTTTAATCCTAACTTCTCCCAGATCCCCCCACTTCCATGCTCACACAATCTCATGTTTGTTTTCTCTCTCTCTCTTTCCTTCTCACACACACACACACAAACATGGAGTCTGTTTGATTTTGACCAACTACTCCTGGGCATGGTGCCTGCTCTTGACTGTGGTTGATACACTCAGTATCACTGCATTAAAAAAAATGATTTTCCCTTTCCCAACAGGTATGGATTCAAATAGTTTCTTGATTAAGGGTAGAACTCTGTTTTTAATTCCCCTCCTCCATTCTGGAATTTTGTCTGGCTTGAAACTGTGCAGGTCTTGTGCTTGCTGTCACAGTCTCTGTCTCTCAGTTCTGTTGAATCTGGAAGACATTGTTTCCCTGGAGTTATCCACCACTTCTGGCTCTTACAGTTTTTTCCACCTCCTCTTCGTCAAGGATCCCCGTGCCCTGAGGGGAGGAGTTTGATAACGACATCCCTTTTAAGGCTAAATGCTCTGAAGTCTTTTACTCTCCAGTTGTGGGTCTCTGTGTTAATCTCCATCTACTGCAAGATGAAGCGTCTCTGATGCCGGTTGAATGATGCTCTGATCTATATGAGCAGCTCAACGTGTCATTTTGGGTCATTTTATTGCTATGTTTGTTTAGCAGAATAATAATAGCAGGGTTTCCCCTCGATCCCACCACCTGTCTAGTCTCACTTTCATTGCCACTTTAGTAGTGTCCAGTATGGTGCTATCTCACAGAGTGGACCTTAAATCCAAACCAAGGGTTGGTTGGTTACCACCCTAACATTGGTGCCACTATTGAACCAGTATATTTTCCAGGTAGGTTGATGATGTAGATCAAAGGATTGTAGCTGGGTGATACTGACGATTACCTTTCTCCTTTGATAGCATGCAGAGTGCCTTCCAGCTAGCTCTATGAATGCTAGTCAGTTGGAGTGAAGCTTCTAGTTGGGAGCCGGCCTGGTCTCTCCAAGTTCAGTGACATAAGTCAGTTGTGACTTCAGCTATAAGGCCTTACCCTCTAAATGACTCAATAAGATGTAACTCATTTGCAGCACTGGAGGTTTTACTTGTAGACTTAGGATATCTAGTTGGGGCATTGCCTCCCCTTTATATGGTGAATCCCTTTACATTTCGTGTGTGTGTGTGTGTGTGTGTGTGTGTGTGTGTGTGTGTGTGTGTCTGTGTGTGTCTCTCTGTGTGTGTGTGTACTTAGAGAAACTTCTACAGCAGTAGCTTTCCATACAGCTTTTCAAAAGGCCTTTAGTGTCTGTCGTTCTTCTCCATACTCCCTCCTTTGCCCTGACCTCTCAGCCTCCCCCATTTAATCCTTCTATTCTACCTTCCCTCTTTTCTCTTTATAACACTATATTTCCAGGGGATACTTTTCATGCATTGCAGATGCTTTGCAAGTGGTTGTTATATTTTTTAGAGAACATACAGAAACGAACAGAAAAATACATGTATATGCTCACTTTTCACTATGAGCATTTTTGACCTATGGTTGGTTGACTCAGAGGATGCAGAACCCATAGATACAGAAGAGAAGCCAATGCTGCTTGATTGTTGTTGCTGATATTTACTCTTTTGGGGAGCCTGCCACCAAGCTCCCAAATAAGTCACATACAGAGGCTTATACTTAATTATGAATGCCTGGCCTTAGCTTGGCTTAGTTTCTAGCCAGCTTTCCTTAACTTAAATTATCCCATCTACCTTTTGCCTCTGGGAGTTCTCCATTCTCTTACTTCTGTAAATCTTACTCTTACTCTATGTTTTGCTGGTTGTGTAGCTGGGTAGCTGGCCCCTGAAGTCCTCCTCCTTCTCTGGCTCCTTGATCTCTTTTTCTCCCAGGTTTCTCCCTCTATATATTCTCTCTGCCTTCCAGACACACCTATCCTTTCTCCTGCCTCACTATAGCCATTCAATTCTTTATTAGACCATCAGGTGTTTTAGACAGGCACAGTAACACAGCTTCACAGAGTTAAACAAATGCAACATAAACAAAAGTAACACACCTTAAAATAATATTCCTCAACATTTGATGTATATAGTTCAGTTATCCTGGGACTTCATAGGCTCCCTCTAAAGTTTTTGAGGGCAAAACTATTTTATTATATTCATAAATTAATTACTTCTTCACTCATTCTTTTGTACATATATGATTACTGGAATTTTCCTTATATAACATGATATATTGCAACAGATAAACTATAAATATTCAGTCATGTGAAACTAATGCCACAGAGGCTTTCCAAAATATAAAACAATTCAGTCTGTTCATGCATTTATTTTTCTTTTGGATGGGAGAATTACTTTCATTTTTGTACTGTAGATCAAAATCAAGGCTACACACACTTTAGGCAAGTACTCTGTTGTAGAGATAAGCCCTCAGTCAGAAAGTAGTCACTTATGAAATATTTGAATTAAAATTAGGAAAGGTAATTATTTATGTTGAGGATCCACACACTTCACAGTTGTCAGATTTCCACAAAGTCCTACTGGAAGCACAGTTGTAAGACTTCAGCCCTTAGAGGGTTAGTTGCAAAGTCCAGATGTTGAAACCTGAGGACAGGTGCAGATTTCTAGGTTCAAGACTCTTAACATCTGGATTTGAGTTCTTGCCCTTTTACTTTGCCTTTTGTTCCTTGTGGATTGGTATTAGATGCGTGTTAGCTTTTCTAGGCAGTGAGGGGGGCTTTCTCTAAGTTGGTATCAAGCCCTTTCCAGTTTCCTGGCCTCCTTGTACTTAGTGTGGTAGGGGATGATAGCCCAGAAAGTAAAGAGATGGTTATAGACTATAGGGTTCAGAGAACACGCCAGCACCATCAGGCCTTGTACAGTGTCCACAGAGACCAGAAGATACCACATGGAGTTGAGAATCTGTGTATTTTCTACTTAGTCACACATGGCAGGAACAGGAGCATGTTCAGGAGCATGCATTTAGACATCTGTTTCTGTCTTCCACACTCTAACCCCTGAATCTAATAATCGTATTCTTGCTTTTTAAGCTGATTGCTTCTGGTGTTCTTACTGACTTTATTTTATTATACATAGTCACTTTTAATAATAGTTTATGGGCCACCAGTCCTCCTCATTACTTGACCTTCCTATGAATGAGAAAATGGTTCCTTAGATTTTTGTTGAGTGTCATTTAATTTTTATTGAATACAAATTTATGTATATTTTTTTACAGTTATCTGTATCTTATATAAAGTTTATTGTTCTTTGGGAAATTTTGCAACATTTAGAGATGCCGGAATTGAGAAAGGACTTTTAACAGCAGATGCACCTTATTGTTTTTGTTCTGTATGATTTAATATATAATGCCTGTTCTGAACTTATTATGGAGTCAGTCTTCCTTGGTGCTTTTTACTTTAAAATTCTGTTACTAAAATACTACTGTCCAGGGGGAATATGAAAAATGTATAAGACACCACTTAGACTAAAGTCTTCTAAAAATGTGTATTCTGAAATTAGATTTACACTTACTGAGTTAGTACAGATTTTATAAAATGAACATTTTGTTTTGAGAACTTTTTGTTATGTTCATGTAAGATAAATTTCATCAAAAATATCTATTCACTTAATTGTTATCATAACTGTATCTTCTACTTGAGAAAATATTTGGAGGTAATGTAAAACTGTAAAATGCTGTCTCCACACTCCTGGCATCTTACAAGAATTGGGAGTAATTTGGCTTGATTAAACTCTGCCTGGTTAGATTTTAATGTGTTTTATGTTATATGTTTCAGAAACTCCAGAAAGGAACTGAATGACATACGATTTGAATTTACTCCAGGAAGAGGCAAGTTTTAATTGAAATTATTATTTTGGTGGAAGAAGAAACAGTTGAGAAATTGATTACAAGCATATAGTTATAATTTGCTATTCAAAAAATGTTTTGTCTATAAACAAAGGAAGAAAGAAAGAGCTTGTTAGTTGTAAGGATCCTAGACCACTGCTCACTACATGCATCGCAGTGGCACATGTGGCATGGTGAACATACATGTATAAATTAGATAACTAGCTGAACCATGAAAATACCCACTGCTTTTAATGGAAGTGACAGTGAGTGTGGTGTTCCTCCATAAGGAAACAAACTCCACCTCTCTTATAGCCTCTTTGTAATTTGCATATCAAAGGTTACGTTATTGCAACTGCTTAATGGATGGACTGATGTTCATACAGCATCCACATGACAGAAAATGGGGCCATGTATTGTTTTTATTTTTTATTATCTTTTGCAACAGGCATAGAGCCTGGCATGTAGACCATCAAGAAACCTTGGTTAATAGATAAGTAACCCAAGGGGAAAAAATGTGGTTTACATTATTTACTTTATAACTCAATAGTCTAAAGAAGTAAAAAAATCAGATGCCAACACATGGTAAGTTTGTAACTATTTTCCATGTTGTTCAGTAGTCTTCTGCATTCTGATTTGTAGTATCCATAAGCTCATAGCCTTGTGTTCGTTCTATGTGTTAAGGTTCTACATAAATTTCAGCTTCATTTGTTAAGCTTTGAAAAGCCCAAAGTACAAGGATTCACTTGGCCTGAGAGCTAGTCTGCAGTCAACTGCCCTGGCCTCTCTATTGTTAGCACCTGTGAGAAGATGCTGGCTGAACTGCCTTGAAGAGCCATAGTGAATGACAGGCACTTCAAGACATTGATTTGTCTTGTGTATGAGAAGTTGTTTAAGAACTGCCAGTCAAACAAATTATGCTCCTAGACCTTAAGTGTTCGTGGGCCGAGATTTCCTCTAGTTCTGATCATGAGTCCTCTGTAAAAGATCAGATGACTTCCCGAATATCTGAATCAGATAAAAATATGAAATATCTTTTACAAAATAAATGCCCATAGGCCCTAATCAGCTTGCTAACTGGGCTTTCTTTTCAAGTCTACCCATCCTTAGCAATTTTAGATGGGCCTGTGAGATTGTGCAATACCAGTCACAGTTACCAAATTCCATCTTTGTTGTCAGAATATAAAAATATTGACCAGGTAATGTTGTGAATAAGATCTAGTAATTATATAACAGATGTTACAACTATAAGAAGAGCAGATTCTGATTTTAAGGTTGCCTCTTTTCATCTGGTTGCTTAAGGTTGACTACAGTAATGAAAATCAATTTTAATTAAGAACTAACAAAGAAATGAATTTCCAAATTGAGCGGTGGTCCTATCATCACTAGGCTGTTTGCATTGCCTTTGATGCCTCATTTGCCAGGGGTTGATGACTAGTTTCTAATTTTAGTGCCCAGGAGGAAACCATTGCAGTGACTTGGCTGGTAATTGTATCCTCTCCTGGACAGCAAGCACAGGCCTGTTAGTACTGGATGTACTGTGTGTGCAACTCTTGGTGCTACCTGTTCATCAGACAATGTCTGATATAAGTATGTGCACCATACACCACATGTGCACTACATGTGTGCTGTCTACAAATAGGCAGAGTTGTGTATGGCCTAAAATGTGGTGTGCACACGGAAATTCTGTTGTCTTTTGAGGACGCACCCTTTTATTTATTATGTTATTGTATATTCTGGAAATTAGATGTTAACATGTGATTATTTAACCTGTTTCAGCATCAGCTTAAAGTAAAAATAAATTACTAGTAAACTTGAAATAATCATTTCATATTTCTGGTCTAAACTGTTACAGGTTTCATACTTACTTGTATAGAAAATGACTGCTTTGTGCTATACACAGCGACAGGAGTATTTCCCATCTTGTCCAGCCAGCATTAGCCATTTGCCACTTTGATATGAATCATCTGGTGCCCAAGAGGCCTGAAAATAGGACTATTTTAAGCTATCCAGTTTAATGGCCAGGGAGTGGCTATCACTCCGGCACCGGTTTAGTGCTAGCCCCTGGTATGGCTTTGTGTGATGTGTCCTTTCCAGCTGCATTCTGAGAGTGTAGCTGCTTGCAGAAATGTAAGATTCAGATCTTCTTGCTGCTGGCCAGTCACTAGCTATAAATGACCTCCTACTGCAAGCTTGTCACCTACATCTGTTCAGTGCCTTCATTAAAAGGGTTTCCTGTCCTAGAGCTGTGGTTGATCTCCAGGAGGATGGGGATTCTGAGTGCCAGCAGCTTCAGAAAGAGAGTCACCCTCAGACCACAGCCATTCTGTGAGCTCTCCTCAGTCCCCTAAGGTGGGATCATTCCATCAGGGACCTTTATAAACTTTGTGTTTAATCATTATGAGAAGGAGAAGGCCCGAGACGAGCTGGCCTTGGAAGGGATCCTGTTGTGTAGTGAGCCTTCCGTATCATCCCTTGTCATCTGAAATGAGAGAGAAACACAATCTCCGGAAGCATCTAGCATGTACCTTGAGTCTTCATCTTTTCTGGAGAAGGAGGAAGGGAGAGAAAGCGTGCACAAGAATGTAAGATGAGTTTGGAATGCCCTTTGGCTGTGCCTGCCTTCGCCATCACCGTTTGTATTCTTGGCACCATACACCAGGTCTAAACACTCTAAATCCCCCAAATTGTGAGAAACAGGTCGAATGCACGTCTGAATGTGCATATGATGCGCATATGCAGTTCATGTGTGCACACAGACCTACTCTGTGGGCTCATTCATGTAGTCCACCATAGCTGCTTTATCCCTGCAGTTCTGTTTTGCTGTTTGATGCAGCAGCTGTATGTTCAAGTGTTCCCTGACTCTGGGAAGTACTCATGTCAGATCATCCCAAAATTACCCATACTGTTTGTAGCCAGTGCTGCTAGGTATCTTTTAGAATATCCGAAGGCTGTAGAGATGAAATCATTTCCTTTATTATAACACAGGGTTCTGTAATGATTCTTTTGAGCATATCGCAATTTTCAGTTCCTCCTTGAAAAGTCTTTCAGTAGAAGTTAGCAGTGTTACCACGCTCATTCATAACCTCTCAATTAAGTAATTTTTAGCTATATTCACTTGCTACAGCCTGTTCAGTCCCATCTTTATGGGATTGCCAACTCCTGTCACTTATCATTGAGAAACTACATTATTTTACACAGCCACATTTTCTAAGAGAATGAATCTGTTGCTATCAAATGATCAATGTTGTGTTAAAGGGGTTTCTTAATAGCATACATTTAAATAGCTCATCTTAATAGTCCAACCAGCCCATGAGCTGTTTGTACCTAGTGTAAGGTTGTATCAGATTCTACCCATTCAACCTTTGCTATAAATTCTTAACTCAGTAGCTTTGAATGATTGAAAAGGATTGATGATGGCTAGAATTAACCTTGGCAAGAAAGAAAAGCAATGTCATGGAGAGCACTCAGGTGTTCTAGGGTATACCAGAAGATTAATTTAGTTGATGGCCAGAGGGGAAGTTTTTTGGTTCACCAAAGTGAAATAAATATTTTTATAATAAGATCTGTTAGGTAAAAGACAAAACACAAATTGCTTGTGGGAAAATATACTTCATAGTGTTTCTGATTTTTTTTTTCCCTAATAGGATCTGAATTGATGAATTAAAATCATGTGGGTGATTTTAGTAAATGAAAAATATATTTTTATATTGTGCTGGGCTGTTGATTTTTATGTTATGGTTTCTAATACATATTCATCTCACATTTGGACAGATACAGCAGATGGTGTGTCTCAGGAGCTCTTCTCTGCTGGCTTGGTTGACGGTCATGATGTAGTTATAGGTAAATTGATTTTTAGTATGCAGTATCATTTTGTTGATATATCAAATGGAAATGTCTTCAGAAGCAAAATTTTTCATTAAGGCATAATTCACTCTGAAATTTAAAAGAGAATCTTCATAAATTCCTATGTTTATGGTGAAATTGTATCAAGAATCATATTTACTTTCCTTCAAAGGTATTTCATGTATTTCCCTCCCCTTTATATAAGCATGGTTTATCTATTAACATATCACAGATATCACAAAGAACAAACCATACTATAGTTCTGGTATTTAGGTTGGAAGGGGCCTTAAAGGTCATTCAAACCAGTTGTTTTATTGTCCAGGTAAGAAAACAGATCCTTAGTAAAGTTCCCAGTTTCCCCAGAGCCATGCAGCAGGGTGTGGTGTCCCTTTACTTTGAAATCCTGGGTCCTTCTACCATTCATCTTTTTTTTTTTTCTTTCTCTGAATGAAAAAAAAATACTTATCTGCATGGAGCTAGGGAAGCTCACGTGACCCAAGCTTGCTGATACAGCAAGCAACAGGTAGACCTGTCAAGGACTGGGCGGTAAGAAGGCACTGAGGCTCTCAGCATCACTGAGAAAGCCTGACATAGCCACCTCTGCTCAGCCCAGCAGCTCTGTGCTCCCCTGAAAATAACAATGTGTCTACAGGATTTTATTATCTGGTCTGTCACTGTATAGTCTTCATAGTGACTCTGAGTGATGAAGTTAGTTAATATATGAATTATAAAACATTGTGTTAATTATAGTAATATTAATGAGAAGAAAATATTAAAGTAAAGTATTCATCAAAAATAATTCTTCAAAATATTCTTCTGAAAAAATTCTTCAAAAAAAAAAGGGTAATGTTTGAAATTGTACTTTGTTTTGTTTTATATTGTATTAGCTTTGAGACAGGGTGTCTGTGCAGCCCATGCTGTTCTGGAACTCTCTGTGGAATCTAGGCTGGCCTCAAACTCACCTGCCTCTGCCTCCTCAGTGCTGGGATTAAAGGTGTTCCCCACCATGTCTCGTTTCAGATTCTACTTTTTAAAAAATGCAGTTTTTCCAAATAAGTCCTTGCTCAGTAATGGTGGAATGTGGGGCTGAGGGGATTTGACACAGATTAGCACATGTATTGGAATTGACTCCGAGAAACCTGGTACTATAGAGCATTGTAAGGTGTAAATCTCTGTGTTTTATTTAAATGACAATATACATGGGTTTGCAGTGTATGTTATAGTTCTGACTAAACACCAAGTATCGCTGTCTTGTATAAACAATGACATGACAAATCCAAAAGAGAAAAAATAAATTCCTTAGTATAAATTATAGACAAAGTGTATACAATTAGAGCTCTCATTCCTTTTACCAAGTAGTGAATACATAAGACCTGCCATATTCTAAGTGAAATTTGCATGTAAACATGCATATATTATGTATACATGTGTGCTTGTATTTCTTCATTCGTCCTTATCTATCAAACTTTCCTTTTCAATCCTGTGAGGTCTTTTAGCCAGCTGAGTTCTTTCCTGTTTTCTGATCAAATGTAAAGTGAAGATTCAGGAAAAATGTCAACCCAACCTTAGTGCCTTTTTAAAAGTTCGCCTCTGGCTTCTTTCTCTTAACTGTCCAGTTCCTTGTTCAGAAAAAAAAAAAAAAAATTAAAGAAACACGCACCTTTGTTTTTTAGTTTACTCGGAGAAATAATGAAAATAGTTAATGCTAAAACTAGAATATCCTGAAATATCTATTTTTCTTAAGGGGAGCTGCATTCCATGGACAAGCAGACAGAATTAAAAATTATTTGGTCAAGTGCAAGTAGAGTTTAAGATTCCTCACCTCCTAATGTCCTCCAGTAGGAAGGAGGAAATTGTTGGGGAGGGAGTTGTGGGAAGTGTCTGTTCTTCTGATTCGGTTTCAGTTATTGCAGCAAGGCACATAGCTAGTGCTGGACCTGGAGTTGCTCACCTCAGGCCTCGGCCCCTCAAGTCCTGAGATTACAGGTGTGCACTGCCACATCCTGCTCGCAGTTTGAATCAATTCTGGCAAGAGGGGAGGGCTAAGACAAGTGGGAGACTCAGGGACAGCCATGGCTCACAGCTGCTTTAGACATGGCCTCACCACTGACCTACAGTCAAATCTAGTGGGGTTTTGTCTCCGGTTCTCCAATCAATCTCAAGTACAGATTCTTTTTTCTTGCTATTTTTTTTTTTTTTTTTGTTTTTGTTTTGTCTGCAGTAGGGTCTTAACTAGCCTCTAACTAGCCCTATGGCCCTGAGGCTGTCCTCTGCCCTAACTAGCATTTCGTTGTTGTTCAGTTTTTAAAAGAAAGAAAATAAGAAATGAAGACAGCATTCATATATAACTTATTAAAATGTGTTTTAAGTACAGCACATAACCAAAAGGCTTATATTTTTCCTATGCCTTAATTTTCCTATCCTCATAAATTTTATTTTGCTTTATTTACTATTGTTGGGCCTGGAATATTTCTGTATGAAGAATGTTTGGTAACAACCAGATATGTTAACTCCTCCTTATAAGGAAAAAGTACAAATGCCTTTGCTGGGCATCACACCTATGGCTTTTCAGATGGTTCGTGTACTTTTTAATCTGATGGTCAGACCAGTTCTGTGATGTAAAAGGGGACAGATTGTTTTAAGACATTGTTTTACAGATGAACCTGAGATCAAATGAGGTCTGGAGGATGTAACCTGCAATCAGGGCTTCTTGACTCTGAGAGCTTGCCCTTGTCCAGGCATTGTAGACAGAGTTTGGTCCAATATCTTCAGCCTCAGAAAGTGCTGATTCCTATGTGTCATAAGAAAACAAAATAACAAACAAACAAAAACCAGCTTTTTTTCCCCCAAAGCAGCAGATATCACATTTTAGTTGATATTTAACAGATCAAATATATTTACTCCTGTACCACACTAACCAGACTCAGAATTTCTCCACTGTCTCCCTTGTTATCCCTCCCACAGTTTGCTACATATGACCCAGGAGCATCTCAGAGCTTTCGTTTCTTACATTTTAAAGAATTTCTTCTTTACTATACGTCTTAATACAGCTATTTACCCCCAGCATCTTCTAGAAAACTTTGCTGAAAGACTTGTCTCTGCCATCATTTCCTTCCTTACCATGGTCCCCTGAACAAAGTCCAGCCAGACACCTTCTCACTCCACACAAACTGTCATTTTTGAAGCCACTTCTGGAGAAGGCAGGCCTGCCAGTGAGTTGGCAGGCGCAGCAGGAGTGGACAGTGTGGTGTCACAGGGCCTGTGACCTGAGAGTGGCAGCCCCCTTCCTAAGTCGGAGGTTAATTATCTGTCTTCTTAATTGGCCTGTCAGAAGTACTGGGCCTAGAAAGTAGGGCCTTCCTCCACGATCAGCTGTTAATTCGGGTTTTTAAAAACCTACCCTTCTTTGTTCCTCCAACCTGGGGTGGGGGTGGGGTGATTTCTTAGCATTTTACTGGTTCCTCTTCATCTCTCTGACCTGCAGATGCTGATGTATCCCAGGAATCTAAGAGCAGTTTCTTCTGTAACCACTTCCTCTTTTGGCATGGAATTAATCACCTTCTGTTGTTTAACTTTCAGACACAGGTCCTTATTTTGAATTGTGGACTCAGCCAGATTTTTTTTTTTTTTTAAATCATCTTCCCTTCAGAGAGCAGTCAATATCTGAAATTTAATTGTCAGTCTCCAAAATGCAGCCCTTGGTGTTTCCTCCCACCTGCCCTACAGTGGTCCTTCTGTCTCAGGATTGCATCACTCTGTGTCTAGGTGCTCAAGCCAACACCTGGGAGTTACCCTTGACTTTTTTTCTGCCTTACCCTCACTTCCAAATTATAATGCGTACAGTATCTAACTGTTGGTGCTCACCTTGGTTCTCTGTTGTGATAAAATACCCGCTATAAACAGCTCAATGTAGGGAGGGTATATTTGGGCTCACAGCTCAAGAGGATATAGTCCACCACGGCGGGGAAGGCCTGGCAGGGTGCGTGGCAGCTGGAGCGTGTCTCTTCCACTCTTGGCAGACCAGGGAGCAGAGGTCTCAGTGAACCCTAGGTCAATAGATATATTTTATCTGTTAAATAATCAACAACTAAAATATAAAATGATAGCTACTGCTTTGCGGGGGGAAATATAGGCTCCTCTGGCTCCATCCTACATACTGAGGTTAGGTCATATATCCGAAAGGCTCCATGACCTGCTCCAACAGCTGCAGATCAGGTATTTAAATAGATGAGCCTGTGGGGGAGGGGAGAATTTCACATTTAAACCATAATATCCTGTTATAAGCCCCTCTCATTCTTTAGCTAGGTTTATTACCCGGGGTCTTTACTGGTATCCCAGATTCTGCCCCTGCCTCCCTTGTCAGCTAGAGACAGCCAGGTAAGTTAAATTAGACATAAAAGGTCACGTGATCCCAGGTATGTGAAATTCCCAGTGCAGGCAAATACACAAAGGGAAAGCAAAGTAGTTGAGAGGTGGAGGGTTTGAGGGTTTGTTTTGAATGTGATAAATACTTTGGAATTAAAAGTAACAGTGGGTATGCAGCCTTGAGACTGTATCCATAACCACCGAATTGTGAACTTCAAAAGGAGGAATTTGGGGTACGATCACATCCCAACTGAAAAACTTGGCCAGATGACGCCAAGGCTTTCATCTAACTCTGTAGTGGCTCCCAGCCCACGTGCGAGTGGCCTGCACCTCTTTGCCTCCACCACTGCTCAGACCAGCTCTCTTCTCTCAGCTCTGCTCCCACCCATCAGCGCACCGGCCTGTAACACCAGCAAGCTGCACTCGCCTCTCTTCCAGAATGCCCCTTCTGAAGGCTCACATGGGCTTACCCCACATCTCTTGGTGCTTTCCCCCAGCGCCTTCCCTGACGCCTCTGCGATGTCCTCATCGCTTTGTACTTTGTACTTGGAGTTCGCTCATGCCGCAGTTTATGTTTTCCACTTATGACAGTTATCTGTAGGATTTCTTCTGGAACATAATAAAAAAGCATTACAATAAACTTCATTGTACTGCTAACATCCTGGCTCAAAATGTATCAGAGTAAAATTGTATAAATTAATGCAGAAATATGCCTCCCTTTTTAGAGATAGAAATTCTAACATCTGGTTTCAAATTCCACTTAAAGCAAGCAGCCATTGTTGTTACAATGCCCAGAAAGGGTGACAGCAAACCCAAGCTACAACAGCCAGCATTCACTTTGCTCAGATCCTCCCTCCCTCCCTCCCTCCCCTCCCTCCCTCCCTCCATTTTTTCCTTCCTTCTCAAATAGCATCTCACTATATAGCCAGGCTGGCTCAAGCTTCTGATCCTCCTGCCTCAGCCTCCCCAGTACTGACATTACAAATGTACATAACCACACCAGGCTAAACATTAGATTCTTAAAGGTGGCTGATTCGCTCTGTGTTGTTGTATACTGCCCCAGACCCACTGCTGAAGGGCGTCGCTCCTCCCAAATTCTGTTCTGTCCAAGATTCTGTTCTGACCTCTCCAGCTACCTCCTAGCATTTTTATTAGAAAAGAATTGTATTGAGTATAGGATACTAGTATTTAGAGACTCATACTTTGGAGATAGTAAAATTTGAGTAGCCTTTACAAAATGAAATGAGCTCATAGGAGGAAGGCTGTACAAAATGTAGCCTTCTCATGTGTATTTCTTCAACTTCTATAATATAAAATAGCTAACATTTAAATAGATTTAAAAATCTGGGTTTTTTTTTTTCCCCATCAGCGTTTTCTTTTGACTTGGGAAAATGCTTATGGTAGCATGAAAAGGCTGAAAAAAGCAATAGCATATGTTATAGAGCAGTGGGTCTGTGGCTTTTACTGTAGCATAGCAAACATAGATCACAAAAGTCGGCATTACCTCGCCGCAGGGTAATCTGCCTGGAGTGTGCAAAGCTTTACAAAGCACAGTTTGGATTGAAGGAAGGCTGGTGTATGGCACAGAATGATTACTTTTATGCAGAACAAGGGCAGCCCAAAATTAAATGCACTGTTTGTAGACTGAAATCATAAGCCACTTCAGTTATGCTCAAAGTTAGCACTACCTTAGGCAAGAAACAGGAAACACTTTAGGCCTTGTGTAAATAGACAAGTATAAGACAGCACTGCCTTCTGGGTGGGTGTTTGTTAAAAAAGTAAACTTGTGAGATGAAAAAATAGATGATATGCATGTATAAATTTGCTTATCTTGGCTGCCTAGGTTGGCTGTGAAATGTAAATAGACAAGAAGGGAGAGTCCCTATTCCAGTTATTTCAAAGAGGATTACCAAGGAAAACTGATGGGGGCTTGGTGCTCAGAGAAAAATCCCCTCTCACCCTTGAGAAAAAAATTGCCCATTGGAGAATGAAGGCTGTGCAGAACAGCGTGGGTTTTTCTGAATAATAAAATTTGTTCTAAATTTTGCTCTGGACTTGTGCATGGTCTTTGTAATTTCCTTTAGTGAGTTTTGGAACTTCACCAGTAGGAAAAGGAAATAGGGCAGAGGCATAAGCCAGGATGTTTGTAAGGCCTGTGCACAGCTTCTCAAAGCTGCCGCCCTCAGCCTACAAGGCCAGTACAGATGCCAAGGTCCAAATGCCTATGTTGGGGAGGGAAGGCTGCTGGACCAGAGAGTGTCTGAGCAGAGTTTCTGCTGGCTGTTGTAGCTTGGGTTTGCTGTCACCCTTCCTGGGCTTGGTAACAACAATGTCTGCCTGCTTTAAGTGGAATTTGAAACCAGATGTTAGAATCTCTATCTCTGGAAAGGGAGCTGTGTTTCTGCCTTAATTTATACAATTTTACTCTGATACATTTTAAGCCTGGTTGTTAGCACTACAATGAAGTTTATTTTAATGATTTTTTTTTTATTATACTCTACTATGTATTACTAATACATAGATACGGTTTATTTGAAGTATATATGTCCTCCTAGGTTCTCTCTGGGCTCTCAGACATTCTTATTTCTGGAATAATCACACTCCTCATATGAAATATGCTTGCTTTTTGAGGCTCGCCAGACATGTCCCCTCCAAGCACCTGCTCCCCTGCTTGCCCCCTCACATTCATAAGCTGGAGGACAGCCTATCCTTGTATAGATCCCTGGAGAAGTAGGTTCCCATTTTGTGACATGTGGCTTTCATCATGCTGTATATCTGAGCTCTTTTCACTTTTTGGCGAGGCTGGAGGTGCCTTTAATCAAGATCTGTCTTCTGAGTTATTGGCTCTATTACCCTTACCCTTATAGGTGCTGACTTAATATGATGAATATTTAAAGTACAGTTAAACCCATTTTGCAAGCATAGCACTGGACCAGTATATGAATAGATAGTGTTGGACAGTGACATCATTGCTGTGCCTTTAAAATGAAATAATGAATGGCTGAGGTTTTATGTGTGTGTATTTGTTTGCCATTCTCTCTTCCCCTCTTCCTCTTCACATGACTTTTAGGACGGAAATCAAAGGTCTTAGGGTGTCTCTTTTCCACTTGGATATGCATGGAATTGGGTACTTTGCAGAGCATGGACAGTGAGATCCCTACATCACAATCTTCTCTGGGACACTTCTGTACATTTCTGCGTTGCAAACTCAAGTTCCAGCAACAGGAACCATGGGCAAAGAAGGTGGGAGTTAGTATTTTTCACAAGCATCCCGGGTGCATCTTATACTTGAGCTTCTTTACTTTCTGTTTGCAGTAGCCTACAGAGGTCATTCTTGCCTCATTCAATCACTGTGTCTTCACAATATCATTAATCTCCTTTGTTTTCCTGCTTTGTTACCTTATCTCCTTGGAAGTCTGCTTTACAATCATGATAGTCAACTTTTTAAAACTGTGTGTGTGTGTGTTTGTGTATGTGTGAATGAATGATACCGCATGTGTGAAAACCCCATTGGTACAATTTTTAATGTAATGAATAGTTACATTTTTAAAAAAAATTAAAACTAAGATTGTTGGAGCTGGAGAGATATCTCAGTAGTTGAGAGCATTTTTTGTTCTTCTAGAGGGTCTGAGTTCAATTCCCAGCATCCACATGGAAGCTCACAACATCTGTAAGTCCAGTTTGAGGAAATCAACACCCTCTTTTGGCCTCCTTGAACATCAAGCATGCATATGCTATGGAGACATGCATGCAGGTCAAACACATAAAAAAATTTTAAAATAAAAAAAAAATATTGCTGCTCAAGGTGTAGTAGATCCTGCAGAGAGTTTCCTCTTTTTTTTTTTTTTTATCTTTTTTTAGGTAATAGTAAAGCATTTTAGGCTCTAAAGTATGCAACTACTAGAACTGTAGATCACTTGGGAACAGGTGTTGAGTTGTGCACAGCTATTCTCTATCATTCTTCAGCATTGTTCAAGTCTGTTCTGAGTGACTAGAATTATTGAGCAGCACCACACTGCACTTCTGTGATAAAGCCTATAGAAAGAGCAAAGAAATTTTCTTATATTCAGTTCAGTGGTTATTTCTACTGTGTTTAATGATGTTGAAATTGAATGAAGAAAAGTTTTCCTTAACAAAATAGCCTGTATGGCACAATCATGTTATTTTTTTTTAAAATAGTGGTGGATAGCTTCTTGAAAAGAAGACAATTCCTTACATACTCTCTGGCTTTAGACAGCTTTGGAATTGGTTTGAATAATGTCAATAAATGTAGTTGACTAGTTTTTGATCAAAAGTTATAAATTGAAGAAGCTGGAGAGATGGCTCAGCAGCTAACAGCACTCACTGGTTGTTCTTCCAAAGGATCTGGGGTCCATTCCCAGCACCTACAGGGTGGCTCACAGTCTAGTTACAGGGAAGCTGACGCTTCCTTATAGGGACTGGTACATAGACATACATATTGGCAAAATACCTATACACATTTTTTAAAGTTAAATTTAAAAAATTAAAAAAAATTGTGTTGAATTTAATATTCCAGGGAATCAGAAACTATCCCTTTCTTGAGATTGCTATAGCCGGGCGGTGGTGGCGCACATCTTTAATCCCAGCACTTGGGAGGCAGACGCAGGTGGATCTCTGTGAGTTCGAGGTCAGCCTGGGCTACCAAGTGAGTTCCAGGAAAGGCACAAAGATATACAGAGAAACCTTATCTCAAAACAAACAAACAAACAAACAAAAAACCAGTAGTAAACAATGGACGGTTAAATATGGCGGGCTTTCTGATTTTTTCCAAAGTGCTTCTGTGAGTTGACTGTGGCTGCTCCTGGCTGTCCAAATACCTCTTTTGCTCATTAAATGTCATAGCACAGGCAGGGCTCCTGTGATGTCTGGACATGCACATGCACAGACACATTCACAAAAATTATTTTTTTCCAAAATGATTGGCTCTTGATAAGGTATGGCTGACCTGTCCTCCATAAGAAGTTTCTGATTGATGGTGATCATGCAATTCAATACTACCTTTTAAAATGTGCACATAAGTGCTGTTTCTAGGAAGTTCTATAAAATAAATTCTGTCTTCCTGAAGAGGTCCTCTGTCTATATTATATGATTATAAATCAATACAGCAGTAAACTGCACTATAAACCTTGTTTACCAATTGACATTGTCACATTTTGTTTACTTAGAAGTTGGATACCCTCTGTAGAAAACCTCAGTAGAGACAGAGTCCAGTTAAGATTTGTCATTTCAGTGAAGTGTGAGCTTGCCAGTGGGTTAGTGTAAGTCCCCAGAGTCCTGATCTTTTCAGATACCTTAAATTGTCCTATTTTAATCAAAATGTTGATCTACCTTTTAGTTCTAAGATCAGATATGTGTCGAGATTATGCTCAGTACAGCCAAGCTTTCTCTCTGTTGGATAAGCTCCAAATTGTCAATCTTTTCTTATGACAAGGTCATCTTTCTGATAGACTTAATTAAAGTAAGTTTATTTGGCTAAGGAAACTTAGTTTAGTCTTTGTGGAAGGATGCCTTTGCTGGCACACTATGTGTGTCAGACTTATGAGTCATGTTAATAGTTCACTTTGTAAGTTGCATATTTATAGAGTGTGTGTGTGTGTGTGTGTGTGTGTGTGTGTGTGTGTGTGTAGTGTGTATACATTTCACCAATCTCTGGGCTTACATCTAACTATTCCAATAATAGTACAGTATTCTAGATATAAACATATGATCAGTTGTACTTATTAATAATCTAACAGGTATCACCACCACCAAATTAAATTTCACTGCTGTTTCTCTAACTGTATCAATGTATCTCACAGAAATTTCTTATACAACAGGAAACAGAGCCATTGCTTAGCCACTCAGGGAATTAAGAGCCAAGAAAGAAAATAAAGTCCACGTTTTTGTCTCAATATTGGTTAATGTCACTGTGTTGGAATCATATCCAATTATATCTAACTTTGATTCTGCATCTTGAATTGATTAACATTTTTTTTTGACAAAAACCTTCTTGCAAACTCTAAGAAAACCTAGCTCTTAACCTTGTACCACACAAGTTTAGCATCTAGGAAACAGCGTGGCAAATGCTGTTGCCCCAGAATGTGTTTTAAGACAAGGAGAGACTTTCCTGGTCTCCTTCTGACAAATTAAACATGTCCTTCTCATCAGGGCTGTGCTCTCCACATTGTGAAAGTCAACATTGGCACACATTGATCAAAAGCAGAACCTATTTGCTAACCCGTGACATCCTCTCCACAGTGTGGGTTTCCCTGTAGGATTCTGTGCCTGATCAGGTGTAGGACGATCCATTGGGAAACTACAGCCTGGAAAGCATCCATGGCCACAAATTTCTGGGCATGACTGTACATCCTTCTGCCCAGCGCTCACTCAGGCAAACAGTGAAGGAGCTTTCTGTTCATTTGACTTGAAAAACAACTTTTTCCCTACTTAATTTCCTGACAGTAAAATGCCTTCAACCCTTAGTGAATTTCTCAGCCATGAGCCATACATTACTGGAAATGAGAATATCTTACACAAAATGTCTTTTCTGTAATAGAACCCTTGAAGTGCTAATTTTATAACCAGCTCTTGAGACTTTTTACCAGATTGTGTTTGTTGGCCAAGGCTCTGGAAAGCAGTATATCCATGACTTATTTCTTACCTGACCTTCCTTTGCTGTGGGTGACTGTTGCTTCCTTACACCTCTTTTTCACGGTGTTTTGTTTGTTTGGGGGACTTTTTTTCTCTTCGTTTCTTTCTAATTCTTCCATTTGAATTCTTCTGTTTGTCAGTTGTACTGAATCATAAGGTAATAGTTACATACAATGATACACTAATTTCTGGAAAGAAAGAAGACATAATTTAGATGTTATCACTTTTAGGAAGCATAAAAAATGTGATAGATTATTCCGGGTAATGGGCTCAGCCACGGGCATAGCAGGTTTGCTGGGGATGTCAAGATTTCTTTGAAAAGAAAAATTAAAGGTTGTGTTTTGTGTTTGAGAAATATATATATTATATATAGAGATAGATAGATAGATTATATATAATGATAGATAGATAGATTATATATAATGAGTATGAGAAGTTAGATTTTTTTCAGAATGTATTTTTATATCAAATATCTACATTTCATGTAACTCTGAACAGTGGCTTTATGTTGTATTAGCACTGAAAGCTTAGTTTTCTAGATATATTCTGAAATAATCAATGCAGTTCATATATCTTCAGATAGTTGTTAGCCACACATAAAAACCATTGGCTCCTGCTGGTAATTCCCAAAGGGAGATGTCTCAGAGGTTCTTAGAGTTCCTTTCCAGTGCTGGTTAGCGTGCTGTGGTTTCTTTGGCTTCCATCTCTCTCCTCAAAGAGATGACTCTGCAATGTCACCAAGTAAACCGTGGACCCCAGTGCCCACACCAGGTGTGCTGCCACCAGAAGGCCCCGTGGCACTCCTGCTACTGGTTATGTACCCTGTCATCCAGCCCCGGAAGCTGCTATAGTGAGCAAAGCATGTCACTCACTCTGTGCGAGGTTTACCTGCCACACAAAGCAGCCAGAGTCATTGCCTTTGTGAGCCTGAAGTCTAACATGTGCACAGGCATTCAGTGAGCCAGTACACGCTAACCTGTGTGGTTGCAGACCACATGAGGTACTGCTATGTAAGAATCACAGTGAGTTACAAAGGCAGTCATAGACGGGGCCACACTTGGATTTAGGAACAAAGAAGTTCTTCCTGGGAGAGATGAGTGCTGGAGTCTGCTATGTGCTGGCCATGTGGGTAGAAAATGGACTCAGGACTCAGAAAATGGATCAGAACAGCCAGATTGAGTAAGCAGAGGGGGAAGGGTCCAGATCATAAAGGACCTTACAGATAGCCACCAGCCATAATGACTTGCAACTAAATCTAGTTGCTGGATTTTGAGACCCTCTGAAAAATAGAAACTTGGTGTCTTCCTATTCTTCTCGTATAAAAGAAGACAAACAATCAAGCAAACAATGGTTTCCTTTTGACTCAGGTCATTGTGCAGGACCTCTCAATATACAGTTTAAGCTAGATTCCTTTATTGCTTAAATTTGATCCCCCCTTTTTCTTACTAATTACCGTGTTCATTCCATGAAATTTGTCATTTTGATTAGTGTTTTTACAGTTTGATACGTGTGTACAGTGAATTCTGTCTCCTGTCACCCATCCTTCAGCCCCACAAGTCCCTTCCCATAGCCAGGGCTTTGTTTTGTTGTGACTCACTGATTTTCACTTGAACAGACTGTATGACCTTCGGTTTGGAGCTATCCATTGGAACTTCACCATTGATAAACCGCTAATGACAATGACTGTCTCTCCCAGAACCCATCAGCAGCCAATAGTTCATCCTGGAAGGGAGGGTCCATTAACCCTTCCCAGTCGTGACTGGTTGACAGGCCCAGTGCCGGCGATTGCGCTTGCTGTGAGATTGTCCTGGCAGTGGCTCTCTCATGCTCTGCAGCCCTTTTCCCCACCTTCCAGTTCTTGCCTGGTGGGTTCTGAGCCTTGGAGGGTGAAACAGAGATGTCCTGCTCAGGACTAAGCATTCAACCCTCACTTCTCAGCTGAGGACTGCCCTGAGTCTCTGCGTGGAATCCCTCCCCTGCAAAGACAAGCTTCTCTGAATAAGGACACAGCTACCATTTGTCTATGGGTTTAAACATAAATATTTAGAATGCAAGTTGGTGCCACATCAGTTTAGCTTAAAAAAAAAAAATAATACCCGTAGGGCTTAAGACCTTTATGTACCAGGCATAAATTCCATCTTGTGCCATAGGCTTCAAATATAATTAAGAGAGCAGTTTTTTATCCCAAAACATTATTACCTGGAAAGTTGTTATTGTGGTTCATAGAGTTCATAGTAGGTAAGACTGATCACACACACACACACACACACACACACACACACACACACACACACACCCCGGCAGCATCCTGCATAGTACCTCTAGGCACCATGAAAGCTACTAGCAGAGAGGAATCTTTCAGCTCAGTTCCAGTTTGATTCTTTTATATCTTGCAACCAAGATGGGTGGTGTCTTCAGCAACAGGGTTTTCTCATGTAGTTCTGATGGGCAACCAAGAGGAAGGGCAAGGACCTATATTGTTTTGGGGGCACTTGGGGGGGCATCTTTCTTACCAACAGCTCATAAAGAGGTCTCTTGAAGCTGGTATTTCTAGGACCAGACATGTAGAACATTTTTATTCTAATGTGGTTCTTTTTAAACTTATGTCTTTAAATTAGCTTGCAGAGTAATAGGTTTCCATATGTCCTTTTCCCATACATCCTTCATTTAGGGTAACACTCCTTTTTTCCCTCATCCCCCACTCTCACCCCTGCTGAAACCTTACCCTCCCCAGTGATCGTCCTCCCCACTTTCATATTACCTATGTTCTAACTTCCATCAGTATGGCGCATCCAACCCTCCATGACTGAGGAAAGTCAGAACCACAGGGACATACAGTCCTTGAAGACTGGAAAAGCAAAAACTGAAATATTTCAGATTTCTAGATCCATTTGTGTTTGAAGGCTTTGAAAACTCACTGGTAATTTAATGTTTGGGTACCCAGAAGAACTTCAGTGGTACCATTTAGGAATTCTCAGTCCAGTTATTCTGTCAGAAGAAACTTAGAATTTTGAGAAAAGACAACACACAGGCATTAATTGCAGGCATTGTCTTTATATTAATTAGTGACCAAAGGGCCTTCATATATAATCTCAAAGAGAATGAAGTATATTTTCCATTTCATAATATTGCCTTATTCTCACATAAATTGTGGTGTGGGTTGAGGTAGCCCCATGTGTACACTAGAACTATTATGATTATAATAGGGTACAGAAAGCATAAAACATTCATGTTCATTGAGTTAAAGCAAACCTGCCATTTCAAGTCCATTAATTGCAGTAGGATTGAGTGAATATTCTTTCGGGCACTAGCACTATAATTACCTAGATTAAAGTGAGCATTCAAAGGACTGCATGTTCAGAACGCTCACTTTCTTATTTTAGTAAAAAATAAGCTTTTGTTTTTCTACCTTTTGTCCAGGCAAACTGGAAGTGGGCCTTGGGCAACATTTGCTTGTGATTTCTAGATTGTTCATAAGTTGGTAAAGTTGTCCACTCTCACTCATCATTCCTTTGTTTCCATCTTCCCTTTAAGCAGCTTTATTCTCCCCCACTGTGCTTTCAAAGGACAGAGCTTTGGAAGCTTGTGAGCAGCAGAGATAAGTAGCACCTTCAGTGGCATAGAGTCAGCCATGCAGGCTGTGATCTGTATACTGACATTGGTAACTAACTGAATCCAGATCGGTTCTGGTGAACTTTATAACCAAACGCTTGGTTATTCATAAAAGCAGTTGCTTGAGAGGCTGCCTGGCCTTCCATGTGCTAAGCCTCTTTGAGGCTTCCTTACCCCAAGTGCTTGGATCTGAGGTAGTTCAGATTTGAAAATAGTTTTTCAAACTTTGAAATATTTCCCTGTATAGAATGACATATATTGTAGATGTAAGCCAAATCTACTCATAAAATTTATTTATGTTTCGTAGTCACTTTGTAGAAGTAGCCTGAAGGCAATTTCATACAATATTTTCATCGTCGTGTGCCTGAAACAGATCTTCCAGTTTTGTGGTGTGGTATTTTCTGCTAGTGGCATCATGTCAGTGCTTAAAAGTGTTTTGAATTTGGAGCATTTCAGACTTTGGATTTTCAGATTAGGGATGCTCAACTTGTAAGCTTTCTGTGGTTAACTTTTAATATAGCTTCATCTTTATTTAGATCCTGAGAAACTACTGAAGAGACCATGTGTTCAGGGAAGGAGTACAGGCTTGGGGATGAGGCAGATTATGAGGTCTGTCAGTTAGCAAATGCAAGTGTGCAAGTCTGAAATAGTTGAGCTCTCCAGCCCTCAGTGCCTTCTGTACTCAGAGTAAACTCTTTAACCCCAGGTGTAGCCCGAATCTTAAAAGGTCTTATAAAAACAAACCCGGAGCCAGGTATTGGGGTGAATGCTGAAAGATCAGAGAAACAGAACCAGCCACAGCTAACCTCACCCTGCCGATTCCTCAGTTGATCCTGTTTCCTCAAACTGGAAGCCTCTGTGTCCTCATTCAGATGAATCTCAGCTGAACTGCTGCTCAAAAGCCTAAAAGCTTAACCAGGCCAGTTTCTGGTCCTCACACCTTATATACCTTTTTGCTTCCTGCCATCACTTCCTGAGATTAAAGGCATGAGTCACCATGCCTGGGTATTTCCAGTGTGGCTTTGAAGTCACAGAGATTGGGATGGATTTCTCCCTTAAGAATGCTAGGATTAAAGGCATGTGTGCCACCATTTTCTGGCCTCTGTATCTAGTGACTGTTCTGTTCTCTGACCCCAGATAAGTTTATTAGGGTGCACAATATTTTGGGGAACACAATATCACCACACCCAGGCCTACAAAGGACAGCTGGGCTACAGGAATTGTCCATACTTAGGGCTGGCTTGTCAGGCTGAGGCCAGTGACATTCTGTACATTCTGTTTTAGAGCTAATTCATCTACCTCTTGTTTAAGATTTCTTTTATGGAATACCATGCTAGTCGGAGAATCTAAAGCAAAATTGTGGTTTTCCAATTACAGTGGGCAGGAAGTGCCAGTGGAAATAATATGAGCAAACTCCCTCCCGCCCCCAAGGAGTTGGTGACAGGAATGTCCAGCAGCTTACAAGGACTCCACACCTCATCCCAAGAAAACTTGTGTTTTTTTTTTTCTTCAAGGAATGGCCCTTGGAAGCTCCCAACATGCCTGTCTTTCTCTATTGCTGGTCTGTGTTGACTTACCATCATGCATTGTTAAATAAGCCCTTAGATAGTGCAGGGTTGACATCCCTATGACCCCTTTGTGGAACATCAGATATATTTGCTGCAGGCCTTGTAATCTTCTCACTAAATAGTCTTAGCTCTTCTAAAATGTCCTCCATAAAACACTCATTCTCAGTGTAGGTGATTCTTCAGAAAATTTATTAGATCACTTTTAGGTTTATGCCATGGTAGCGTCACATATCTTTCCTGCATGCTATTGAGACAAGTTATTTGCAACCCATTTTTAAAAGGGAAGAATATGACAGAGGAGGACAAACCAATGTGTGCCTACAGTGGGGGCTTGTATTTCATGAGTGAGTGTCTCACACTTGACAGGAGAGCGACATCCAGTTTGTATTTGCCTTTGGGTTTCACATGCTATGTGTTCTTATTTTTAATCAGCAAGCCCCCTTGTATGGTTGGTACACAGTTGGTACTTCACTGCTGAGCTGCTGATTGTGTTGTTTTGTCCCATTCCCTTAACTCTATTTGGTATGCAGAAATTCACCCTTAATTATATATTATAGGCTTTTCCCCGACTTGAAACCATGACTCCTTTTGTTTGAATATGTTAAAAAAATAAATCCCAGACTGTGAAAAAGTGATTTTTTTTTCAAAATTACTGCAGCCCACATTTTCTATCTCAAGTCCTAATTTAATCACAGTTCTCAAGGAAATGAACCTCGGCAGTCTTAATTGAGTGCCTCTGTGCCTGTGGAATACTTTTCCTCTGTTGGCATACCCAAATTGAAATTTGTTGAGCTCCGAGTTTCTACCGCATAGCCTCGGAACCACAGCTTAGTCAATAGCCCATCCCAGATCCTTTTTTTCTGCTCTGATTCCAGTGAACAGTGCCTCTCTAGGCTTTTGCTGTCAAGCAGAGGTTTCACTCTTGTAGCCCACAGCTCCAGTCTCTTCTACTCATGAACTTCTCTTGCCTGGACAAACAGGATTTAGGAATTAATTGCCAGCATTTACAAAGTAGGACATTTAGTTGATGGAAGAACCCTGCCCCGGCTTGTTTCAGAAAGGCGAGATGGTCTCAATGCAATTGGACGTAACTTCTGCATGGCAAACCTTCTACCTCTCCTCACCACTGTGCGGTGCTCTTCTGAACTCCTGGAGGTGACTGAGTCTCCAGCCTTGTACCGTGCATCAGCACTAATTGGTGCCATCCTGTTTTCTTCCTGGACATGCAGAGTGTCATTTGTACATGGTTAGGTAACACAGCCCAGGAGGCTAGCTTCCAGAACTGCTCCGGGGTTGTAAATAGAAGACCTCAGAGTAGTGGGACTTTGGGAAAACTTTTTTTATCTGAGGGTATTTAGAAATAAGTTTCTGTCTATCTGACAGGTAAATAAGGAAACACACTTTCTGATGATAGCTTTGTCTTTTATTTCATCTTAAAAAATACTCTTGGAAAATCTCTCTTGCCCTCCTGCCTAGCTATTCATCCTCTCCCCTCAGCAGCTTTCTCTGCACACCCCCCCACTCTAACACACACTCATGCACTCCATCCACAGCTCTTTACACAGTTCCTTCACATTGCTCCTCTACATAGCAACAGCTCTTTCACACAGCTCCCCTACATAGCTCTACACAGCCCCACTCACATCTCTTTACATAGAGTTAAATATTTCTCTACTGCATCATTCATTCACACTTTACTCATTCACTGTCTCACTCACTCACTCTCTCATCTTACTCTGTTACTCACTTCTTCGTACTCAACATCTCTTTCATCACACATTCTCTCTCTCTCTCTCTCTCTCTCTCTCTCTCTCTCTCTCTCTCACACACACACACACACACACACACACACACACACACACACACACACACACACACACACACACACTCACAGACTCTCTCACCCCTCCTTCTCCTCCCATAGACAAACTGGACAATCATATGTCGCATTTTCATGGTCCAACCCATTCTTGTAACACATGATAAGCCACACAGTTTTGCTCAGGCTAGGAAGTTTATGCTGACCAGCCAGTGAGTAACACTTGACCAAGCAGTAACCCGAGTGTTTGGCTTTTCCAGACAGAGAATGACATTGAAATTTTGGACTTAACAATAACAGTTAGTTGTCTGAACCCTGAGTGGTTGAGGTATGTGCAGAAAGATAATTTCTGCAAGGGGTTGTGTCTACCAAAGCTGCTTCAAGTTTGACCTTGATTTAGCAATAAACCCTTGCGAATTTGTTCTTGTGTATTCTCAGCTGGTCTGTTTTGAATTTGTTCTCAAGTCCAAAATTAGCTGTCTTTGTGACTGAGAATACTGTTACTTTCCTGTGTCAGTTATGAAAAATATTCTAATATTATTATAATTATATAGCTTAAGCAGAAATCATCTTCCTGACCATCCACAGCTATAAGTGTGCCCCAAAAGTGTAAAACACACTACCATCGGGCTGTAGAAAGAATCCCACAGCTGTTCTTTTTAGGGAGGTAAGTGGTGGCACATGAGAAAGTTACAGACAGAAAACAACCGGTTTCCACAGCCAGTGACCCCACGAACTTTGCTTAATGGGGGTTCCCCAGCAGAGTTATTTGTCTGGTGGGTCGACCTGTTAAATACTAGTTGTCACCTGCTATAGACTCCCATAGCATCCTACAGATAGAATATTTTTAAAGCATGAACCGTGTCTGATTTTCCCAGAGGCTAAAATGTAAGAATGCTGCTTGAGAGCTTCTTAAAGATCCTTTTCCCTTCTGTCATTGGAAGTCATCAGCATCCTCAGACAGTATCTGGGTTAGAAGAATACAGCATGTACCTCATAGTTCAACTCCGGAGAACAGTTCAGAGCCAACTGTTGGAATATGAAGTTCTAAACTGTGATCCCGTTTCCCTGAGAAGAAGGAAGGAGAGCTGTGTTTCACGAGTATTAGTCAAAGTATCCACCATAAGGGTCATCCCTGCTCTCACTGAGTCTCTTTTTTATCCAACACAAGGGTCACTTCTGCTCTGAGTCTCTTACACAGATTCCTGACAATTTGTTAATGTGGTTGGTATGCTCACTATGGAATCAGCATGTGTTCCCAGTCTAAAATGTAAAATCTCAGTATTCACTTACATATCCAAGTCCTATCTCTATGATTGAAACAGCAGCAACATCTTCACTCAGAGATTATTGTGCCATCATCACAATGTCCCTTGTTGCTCCTGATTGTTCTTATATGCCATAACTCCAAGACCTCTTCTACTCCCACTAGACAAATTCATTTCATAACTTTACCTTCCAATTTCTACTCAGTTGGACCATCATCACCCAGGTCAGCATCTACCCTGTATTACCCTATCCAACATTTTGAATGGTGGCCAGGGCTAAGATATTCCAGTGTTAGTAATAATACAGGCAGACATAACTATTAAACTAATGATCTCTCTTTGGCTTTGTTTTTCCAGACTAACATAGATGTCTATCATGATAACTGCCATCACAGGGGAAGTATATATGTTGGAATACTTGTATTTTGTTTTTCAGTAGTAGCTTGCTTGGCCATTATACCGTTTAAATGATCAAAAGGGTTATGTGGATTAGCAAACTTTGTGGGTTTTTAAGGTGTGCCAAACGTGCTTCACAACCATTTGGTACTTTATCCACCTATGTGATCTCAAGAGACCTTACGTTGGAAATTGTTTGACCATGGAATTTTATCACAACCCAGATTTCTAGTAAGCCATCACCCCTTTGGACTCCAGGTGAACACTGTAACTTGCAATACTTAATAAAGTGTTATTTACAGAAAATGTCATTTCCATGGCTTTGTTGAGAGTCAGAGGTCACACATGAATGAGTTAAGTAAGCTCCATGTTCACAGGGAGTTTTGTTTGCTTTGTTGACGAGTGTTTCTTAGGACATGGGAATAATGAAATATTTATTCAATAAACATTTGGTGGATGAATTAATGAATGAGTACATTACTAATTTGACTCCAATACACAATTGTGCATATTATGAAGATATATGTAATTCTTTTTGCTATTTGATTTTGTGGGTCTTAATCAAACTGCTGACATTTACTAGCAGCAAAAATTGGGGTTTGCATTTGAACTATTGAGATTTATAGACTAAGAGGGGTAGGCATTCAGAGTTTCTACCTTCAGAATTATTTCTCAGAAGCCAGAAGTTAGATGTGCAATCGTTTTTTACTGTATTAGCCAGGCAAGAATGAATTCATCATTTTTATCTCACCATTTCTCATTAAAAGACTAATGCCAATATCTCCCACAGAACAGTGCCAAATTTCAGCTTGTGTTAAAGTAAGAACTTAGATGTGCATTTGAACAGCACACGGTGGACCTATGGCAGATTAACTCCTTGGTAATGGAAAATATATACGTCTGAGTGACCTCCAGCCAGCCAGAAATAAATCCTGTGCATAATCTTGCCAGCCTGTCAGTTGACTGTGCACAGGGCCCTTGTTTGTCTTGGGACAGCTTGCAGAGCAGGTACCCAGCCAAGGAAGTCTCCCCATCTCTCTTCTAGGCAGCTGTATCTTTGATAAGCTGATGGTGAAAGTATGTCATTGTCATCCTTTGTCATTAAAGGAATCCTGCTTTACTGGAATATCTATCTGTTGGTGGGGAGTTTTCCTCCTTGTTTAGCTTCTGATAACTGTTCAGTTGGTCTTTGAACATGCTTCTAATTCATTCTTAAGCTTTTGATTTATTGCATCTTTTCATTTAGCTCTTGAATTTTCACATGAGGTTTTCTTTTCATGTCAACTGGAAGTGTAATTCTACTGCCAGAAAGTTTTAATATGTTTTTCGTACATCTGGGGTAGGCAACCCTTGATCCTGATTTTTTTTCCCTCTGCTTAGGACCCATTGAACTGAGAATCTAATGGTGATTGATGTGTTTTATTTTGACTTCAAATTTTCTTGTAATTAACAAAACTCCCTGTAATACAATGTATGTGATGAAAATAACCCAAGGGTTACACATACATTGTGAATATTTCATTTTTACTTTTATAAAAACAATCTCTCTCTCTCTCTCTTCCCCCCTCTCTCTCTCTCTCTCTGTGTGTGTGTGTGTGTGTGTGTGTCTGTGTCTGTGAAAATTTGCAAACCTAAAGTTCTTTTGAATTTATATACTTGCACTGAGAGTCCAATTCTTTAGCTTGGTCCCACTACCTCCATCCTCTACTTCACTCTAGCTATCCCCTTGAGTAACCTCTCCTATGGTAAAATCAACTTCTCTTTTATTTAACATCTTAGATTTGTGTTTCTTCTTCTATAAAAATAAAATTATATCCTTGATCCAAATACAACTGGCTCTTTGAGGACGATGAATTAGAAGTGTGTGGCATAACTATTTAGCGGAGGCAGTCTACGGGACAGCATGTCCTCGGTGCTGTTTGTGGGTGAAGCTATAGGTCATGGATAAGTCTCTGCTACTGTGGCTGCTCTGCATGTAAAATATAACCCATAATCAAGCAACCAAGTAGCGTATCTTCTCACCCATCTGCTCCTTACGTCTTCTGGAGGCATTTTTTCTGCAAACAATCAAATACTGTCGTTCTTAAGGTAGTTTTACACATTCACAAATCTCTCAGGTATTTTATATATAAATTCCTAAAATTGATACCTAAACCATGTCACCCACACCACAATTATCTGTTCTAGTGATGATCTGCACCCTTACATGAATAAAATCAAAGCTTCACCTAAGGAATTAAAGATTTCTTCTTCCCTAGAGCAAGAAAATTATCTTGTTTTCCCCCTGAAAACAAGAAAAAGACACAGAAGTAGCAACAAGAAAATAATCCCCAGAGCAGCTTCACTCTCCTACAACTTTACAGGGAACCAGCTGTCAAATCAGGAGTTATCAGAGTGTTTGGAAACCCTTGGCCAAAAGGCTCTAAAATCAAAAGAATGGTGTTTTATGTTGAAGAACATTAGTTCCAGTTCTGTCTGGAATGTTCATAGGTGGGGAACATGGAGGTTTCCCTCCCTCCCACAGTTCACTGTTTGGATCCTCACATCTTCCTCCTGACTGTGTTCCAGGAGCAGCATCAGCTATTATGCAAAACAGAATTCACACCCGCTATGGCTCTTTCATATAGGGAGAGGACCCCATGTCTAGGGGCCCTTGTAGTGCCCCTCTTGTCCTGACTCTTACATGCACTACCCTCCGTAAGGTACAGTTAGCTTGATCTTGGAGGGTTAATGTCTCTCTAAGAGGTAGCACAGATCACAACTGGCTTTGCAAGTGCTAGAGACCAGTCTGCATGCATTCAAGTCCTGCAGTGGTCTCTCACAAGCTGGGTGACTTTGGGCAAGCCCCGTCATCTCTCTGGGCTTCAGTTTCCATTGTAAAAAGGAGACAGTGCTAGTTCAGATTTTGGTGTGTGGCTGCAAGAATTTAAACCGCGGCAAGTATGTATTGTTAATCTTTAATAGTAGTTTTATTTATTCGGACAAGTTTTTATGATTCTGGTATACAAAACTTCTCAATGATAGAGTAAAGTGCTTTCAGTTCACAGATTTCCCCAACCAGTTGTCATTAGCAACCAGTAAAATTAAAATCTCACCGAAGAAACATAGGATGGCACTGGGGGGGGGGGTGTTATTTGGAGGTTTCATCATTTCCTGAATAGCTGAGCATGAGGCTGGACTGGCCAGCAGAGTAACTAATCTCTACTATGGCGTTCTCAGGATCTGTCTGGCGTCTGAGGAACAGGCATTAACTAAATGACCAGGCAGCCATGGACAGAATACGTCAAAGAAAGAGAAAACAAACACACACGAAACAGTTTCTAGGCTGCCTCAGGATTGGCATATTTTGATAGTAGTTTACAGCTTCTTTAATTAGCTTTCCTGTACATATGTCATAGTCAGAGTGGCTGCTAGGAAGTGGAATGCTGTTCTCAGAATGTATGAAATGGCCACACAGTGTAGACGTAGTGCTTTTCTCGGGGGTGGTTCATCTACATCTGCTCACCCTCTTCCCACACCTTCAGTGGACAGAGTTATGATAAGCCTAGGCAAGGGGCAAGGTGACAGAGATACCCACTTTATGATAGAACTCCATGAGCTGAGACCTGCAATTGTTTTGTTTGTTTGTTTGTTTGTTTTTCTTTTTTTTTCCTGGTCTTTTGAACCATGGATCCAATTGAGTTTCAGCTCACAGCTTTTTGGCTGGTTTTCTTTTTTCTTTCTTTCTCCCCGCGCCCCCAGCAGGAAAGAAAAGCCAAATCGGCCCAGAGTTAATGAGAACTTGCTGCCTTAAATCGCACCAGAATAAGAGGCGTGGGCTTGGACTCTCTCCTACTGCACTAGAGCCCACAGTCTGGCTCATCCTTCTCACTGCTGCCGAGCACGCTTCTCATTTTTATTCCTTAGTGCATTATTGATGATCATCCCCACCCCAGCGTCTCCTCCCTGGCTCCTCTTCTGTGTTCCGACTGCCTGTGACTCCGCTTTATATTCAGCCTCATTACTGCACACAGCATGAGCCTCCTCAACCACATCCTCCTCCTCCAGCTCTCCTCACTGCCACTATCAACCTCTCTGTTTACTTGAGGACTGAACTGCCTAAACCGCCTAAACCTCCTGGTGCAACCTCGTGGTCTCCCTTGTCTATCTACTCCCTTGACAGAAGTGATTTATTTGTTCGTGTTTTTTTTTTTTTTTTTAATTGCCCAAGTCAGTGTGACACTTATTCCCCTCACTTTTCTCCTGTTGCTTGTTATGAAAAGTCTCTGTGTAGGCCAACTGTCTAAGGCTGAGACAGCAGAATGGTGTCCTCTGTCTAGTATGGCAGGAATGATACTCTGAAATTCAGTTTTATGTTCCCTGTGTATGGAAGGAACCTATGGTATCTGTCCCTCATGACATTTCCTATAGCAATTCTGATATCATGGCAAAGGTAGCAGACAAAAGTCATGATGACCATTTTCTGAATCATTCTGTCTCTTATGTGTGTGCGTGCGCGCATGTGTGCATGCGTGTGCGTATTATACTTTAGTATTAATAGGTGCACCTGTGCCTATGGGTTTGTATGTCAAAGGGTATGTTTATATGTGGATGCTCTGGTTTGACCACACATGTCTTTCAGTTTTCCTACACTTTTATTTGTCTGAGACTGAATCTTTTCCTGTCCTCAGAGCTCATCAGTTAGCTAGGCTTGCTGTCCAGTGTGTATCAGGGATCTGCCTGTCCCTCCATCCCTACTCCAAGCTCTGAGGTCCAAATGCCTGCCATCACACCCAGCCTTTTCTGTAGGTTCTTGGAGGATGCAAACTCATGTCCTCAGAGAACAACTTGCAAGAGTTGGTTCTTTCATACTTTGTGGGTTTCAGGGATTGAACTCAGGTTGTCAGGTTTGCCGAGCAGCTTTACCCACTGAGCTGTGCACCAGGCTCTCAAGTTTTGACACAGAGACTTCTTACTAATTATGAATGCTCAGCCTAGCTTAGCTCTTATTTTAATCTCTCTTTAGCTATGTTTTGCCTTGGGGCTTTTTACCTTTCTCCCCGTCCCCCACCTCCACCCCTTTCTTTCTGTGTATCTTAATCTCCTGCTGCCTCCATGTCTGGCTGGCACTGCCTGGCTTCTGGCTCCTTGTGTGCCCCTCTCTTTCTCCCTGGTTCTCTTCCCTCTTGTTCTTCTCAAGCCTAGATTTTTTTCCTCTTATTTATTCTCTCTGCCTACCAGCCCCGCCTCTCCCTCTCCTGCCTGGGTGTTGAGCTTTTGATTAGGCCAATCAGGTGCCTTAGGCAGTCAAGACAAAACAAATGCAACCTATCTTTACATAATTAAGCCAATGTAACACACCTTTACACAGTTAAAGTACTATTCCACAGCATAAACAAATTAACACACCTTTACACAGTTAAACATTCCACAACAGAGCTATCTTGGGGACCACAGCAGTATTCCTTATACCTTATTGTGGGTGCTGAGTGACTATCTTGATTTCCTAAGGCCTGAAAACTGTTATGCTATTTATTGTTATACTAACATGGATTCTTTAAGATTATGCATTGCATTACTATTTAGATAACCATTACTTCTACACACACACACTATCTAATGTGTGTTAACCAAGAGTTCAATAAGGAAGTCTTGTGGTTTCATTAAAATGCACTGCTGGGTAATCAGGTTGCAGCCAGCTGTGTGGAAAGGGGTAATGAAGGAAGATTGGAACATCTTCTATAGACAGTTTCAAATGTCAGATACAAAGCTTTCTCTGGATCACAAATGAAGCACACGCAGCCCAGAGTGGAGATAAAAGGTTGGAGTCACTGACCCCAGATGGCTCTGTCATCATAAGGACACATTACAGCTGCTTTTCCTCTGCTACATTTATGCAACAAAGAAGCAATTCAGAAGTTCTTTCCCAGGAAGAAATCTTTTCTTCTATGTTTCATAGTCTGCCACCTCTAAACCTCCAGCATTGTTGATAGCACCCAGGGCCTCCCACATGCTAAGCCTGATTTGGAGCTCAGGCCCAAGTACACAGGCTACTTCCAAGCTACGTTCCCAGCTTACATCTGGAGCCACTTAGCTCTTCTCGGTTGCCTTCTAGATAAGAGAACAGTATCAGAGAGGAGAAAGAATGCCCTGAGAGAAGATTGCTTATCTGTTCAGTTGAGGCAGTGAACGTAATGACATCCAGTGATTTCTCAATGAATCAAGGCTATGCTTAGTTTCATTAAAGTGAATAACCTGTGCTTAGGGGTGTCTAAGAATCTATCAGGCAGAGCTGTGTGTGAGGGAGAGGCCACAGACAAGGACTTCAGTGCCCACTTTAATTTCCCTTAATTTTTTTTAAATTTTAGTTTCTATGTATGAAAACACATGATATGTTCTGTGTCTGACCTACTGGAGTTAACATGATGAGCTTCATAAAGTTCTATCAATTTTTCTGAGAAGGACATGACTTCATTCTTATTTGGCTAAATAGTACTCCATTGTGTGTATATATCATATATTCTGTATCCATTCATTTGTTGATGGACCCAAGCCATTGTGAAAAGTGCTACCCGCCCACCCCCAAAACAGTGAGTCAGAAGATGTCTCATATATGCTGACTTCATCTTCTTTTAGTTCTACACTTAGGGAGGGGTGTGAGTTGTATCGCATCATAGTCCTATTTTCTGGTTTTTGAAGAACTTCCTTGCTGTTTTCCTTGGTGGCTATCCTAATTTACGTACCCACTAGCAATCTGGAAGAGTCCCACTCCACCCCTGAAATTCGCCAAGATTGTCATTGGTGTGTATAACATATATATGTGTGTGTGTGTGTGTGTGTGTGTGTGTGTGTATGGGATATATACATGTATATATGGATAAGATGGAATCTCAGGTCTTTTTCATTCCTCTTTTTCTGCTGAGCTAAAGGTACTGAACATGTTCTCTGTATTTATTAGCCATTTGTATTTCTGTTTTTTGAGATCTGTTCATATTGTTTGTATATGCATATGTTATATTATTTGTTCTTTCTTTTTTGTATTCTGTAAATGAGGCCTTTTTAAGAGGAATGGCGGTCACAGTTTCTCTCCCATGCTCTAAGCATTGCGTTGATTATCTGCTTGGCTGTGCAAGTGCTCTTCAACTTGATAGAAAGTCACACATCAACCTCTGCTTGTATTTGCTCTGTGAGTTCTGTTTGAGAGATCATTGCTTGCCTCAGCCACTTGAAATATTTCCCCTATGGTTTTACTTTGTTGATGTTGGGATTGAAGGTCTGATATTTAGTCTTGGGTTTCATTTGAGTTGACTTCTAGTCAAGTTGAGAAGTTTGACGTGTTTTGGCCCAGTATTCTCTATGAAGATTCCCCTTTAATCAGAACCATTTGATCTTTTTGTCAAAAGGGGTTTTTGATGCCTTTGTAGATGTATTTCTTTCTATGTCTTCTAGCTACTCCTATGTCTGTTTTGGGTGTTTCACTTGTTTGTCCACCCCCCACCCCCCACCCCAAGGAACCTGCTGTTTCTGTTACTGTAGTAGATTTTGAAATCAGGTCTTGCGGTGAGAGTCCATCATTGCCCTTCTTGCTCAGGATTGCATTACTTGGTCAGGGTCTTTCAAGCTTACTTAAGAACTTTAAGAGTTTTTTGTTTTAAGTTGGGAATTGCATTGAACCTCAAGTTGGCTTTTGGTAGTATAGCCATTTTATTAATACTAATTCCTTCAATCCATGGGTGTGTGGAATGGAGGCTCTCATCTTCTAATGTGTGATCCAATTTTGCTATTCAATGGCTTCCTTTGTTGGTTTGGTTTGGTTTGGTATGGGGTTTTTGAAACAGGGTCTCAGTGTGTAGCTCTGGTGGTCATGGAACTCACCATGTACACCAGGCTGGCTCACAGAGATCTGCCTGCCCAGACCTCACACAAGTGCTGGGCTTGAAGGATGTTTCAGCATACCTGGCTCTTGTTTTATAATTTTCATGTAGAGCTTTCCACCTCCTTGGTTAGTTGGGCTTATCCCTAGGATTTCTGTTGTTTATTTATTTGCTTGTGGTTTGTTGTCTGCAGTTTGCTGACTTGAAGCTACTAGGGAACAGTATTGTTTTCCTGATTTCATTCTCAGTGAGTCGTGGTTGGTGAATAGCTAAGCTACTGACTTTTGTATGCTGATTTTGTACCATGGCATCTTCTTGAGTTTATCTGTCTGTTCCAAGACCCGTTTGGTGGAGTCTTGGATTTTCTAGGTAGAGAATCCTATCATCTGAAAACAGGGGTGATTTGACTTTCCATTTCCATATTAGTATTCTAAAAAAAAAAAAAGTGCTATATTGAGTAAGAGTGATAAGGGCATGCTTCTCTTGTTTTCTAATTTCAGGGGAATTGTTTCTCATATTCTCTATTCTGTAGATGCCGACTGCTTGGGATATAGACTCTATTTTTTTTTTTTAACAGAACCTGGAGCTTTATTGTTACTTTATTTTAGTATATGTTCCATCTCTATTTAATTTTCAAGGATTTTATCATAAAATGATTTTTGAGTTTTATCACAAGCTATTTCTGTATCAATTAAGTTGACTGATTTTTGTCCTTAATTAAACAGTTGTGCCTTATTATGTTAATTGATTTGCATAAGTTGTACCATCCTGGCATCCTTGGAATGAAATCACCTTATTCATGTTTAATAATCATTTAATATGATATTAATTTTATATCCTAGCATTTTACTGAGGATTTTTACATTTCTCTTCAAAGATATTTGTCTGTAATTATATTTATTTATTTATTATTGGGTCATTATTTTGTTTTGTATTTAGTATATTGATATATAATTATGCATTCAAAATACTACCTATGGCCTGTAGATTTCATTTATGTTTGTTTTAATGTCCATTTTTTTCTTCCCTAATTTTATTTATTTGGATCCTGATTGTTTTGAACAAGTCTGCTAAGAAAATTACTGTTTTGAGTCTTTTTTAAAGACCAATTCTGTTTCATTGATTTTTGTATTGATCTTTTGGTCGTTATTTCATTTACTTCAGGTCTTACCTTTATTAATTCTTTCCATCTTAATTTCTGTATAGTGCATTCTTGGCTTTTTAAAAAGTTATTTATTTGATACTTCTCTTTGAACATAGGTAGTAGGTTTTCATAGCTGTAAAATTTCCTCTTCACACCATTGTCACTGTGCACCATAGGTTAGATGGTGTGTTGTGTTTCCGTTTTCATTTGAGTCTCTGAATTCTTAAATTTCTTCTCTGATTTCTTCCACGAACCCATTGTACATTCCAATGTTTATTCAATCTTTGTGTGTTTGTCTGCCGCCTATAGTTTCTCTTGCTGTTAATTTCTAGGTTCAATTATGATATAGTAAGATTAAGAAATTATTTGGATTGTTTTTGTTAAGATTATATATTGCCTGAAATATCATCTGTTTGGAGGAAAGGCCCTTATGCTGCTTAAAATGGTGTGTACTCTGCTGTTTGCTAGAATATTCTGCTTATGCCTAAATAAGGCCATTGGATGTGCATTGTTTAATTGGGGTGTTGTTTTGCCTTAATGATCTGTCTATTGGTTAAAGTGAGTATTGAAATCACCCAATCTTGCTGTCTTGGGGTTTCTCTCCCCTTATTTCCTAAAGTGTTCATTTTGTAAAATTGGTATTCCACTATTCACAGTAGATTCAGATCCAGCCTAGATGCCCATCAACGGATGAATGGATTAAAAAAGAAAGCAGTGACTATACCAGGGGAGTTTTGTTCAACCACAGAGAATGAAATTATGTCATTTTAATGAAACTGGATGGGATTGAGCAAAATTAGCACAACTCAGTCAAATATGTTTCCTCTTGTGTGCAGAATCTTGCAGAGAAAACACACAAATATAAACATATATATGGCATGAAAGTGGGGGACAAAGTAGTGTAAAAGGACTGGGTAAGGGTGGGAAAGAAAGACACTATTACATGTTTTCTCTCATATTCAGGTTCTCTCTCTTCTCTTTTCTTCTTCTTCTTCTTCTTTTTCTTCTTCTTCTTCTTCTTCTTCTTCTTCTTCTTCTTCTTCTTCTCTCTTCTCTTCTCTTCTCTTCTCTCTCTCTCTCTCTCTCTCTCTCATTCTCTCTCTCTCTCTCTCTCTCTCTCTCTCTCTCTCGTTCTCTCTCTCTCTCTGAAAGCAGAAGCAGTCTATCTGGAGAGAGGGGACCAGCAGGGAACTATAGTGGAGTGAAGGAATAAATACAAAGTATAATCATATATATAGCACAAAACCCATTATTTTATATATTAGCTAAAAAATCAAAGAAAAGTTAGTCTTCAAATGTTTGACTAAGTCGTTACATCCTTTTTGATAGACTATCAGTTTGAATTGGTTTTCTTTATATCACCTCCCAGTTTGGGTTTGGTTTTCTCATTTCATTGGCTGTGAGCTTAATTGTTGTTAGCTTTGGATTTCATGTCTGTCTTCTGTGCTTTTACTCCAGGGCTGTGTGTCCCTTTCCTCTCAGGATTCTTGCAGCAAGTAGTTTGGCCCATTTCCTTTCAATGAAGAATAAACAGTCTGCATAGGGTTATTGTTAAGTCATCTATTCTGATTTCTGTCATTGTATTGCTATATAACTCACATTTGATTCCCAATTCTCACTTGTTTATACACTCTTCTAGTGAGATTTAGTCTTTCCATGTCATCTCTTAAGATTGCACGTGTCTTGTTTTGTCTTTTGTGAGTAGAATTCACTTAAGTACTGTATTAGTTACTTTCCTTGTTGATCTGATAGAATACCTGACGAAAAACATTAAGGAAAGAAGGCTTTATTCTGGCTCGCAGTTTGGGGGTATTGTTCCTGATGATACAGAAGTCATGGTAGCAACCGTATGAAGTGGTGGGTCACACTGCAAGGGCAGTCAGGAAGAAGAGAAATAAATGTTCCCCCTTCTTGTCATTCAGTTCTGGAACGGACCCATGGTACTGTGCCACTCACTTTTGTGGGAGATCAGTGTTCTGTCTCCTCTTAAACCTTTCCAGAAACTTCCTCGTAGAGACAAATGGAAGTGCATGGTGACTCTGATTCCAGTCAAGGTCCCAATTAAAATTAATTGTCACAAATGTCTTCAGTCATGCTAGTTATGATTCCTTTTCAGTTCTAAGTATTCTGGAAAGTATTTCTTCTTTGATTCTGAAAGATAATTGTGCTGGATATAGTAATCTATGGTGACATTTATTTTCTTTCAGCACTTGAATTATATTATTCCATGCCATCTGGCCTTTAGTTTCCCCCGAGCACTGTGCTATTACTATGATGGCTTTGCTATTTTATTAGTAACCTGGCATGTTTCTCTTACAGCTCTCAGTAATCATCACTCTTTTTCTTGTACTTTCAATTCTTTATGTATGGCGGGAGCAGTTCTTTTCTGCTCATTGCCCAAGGATGGAGTGGATGTCTTCACTAAAGCTAGCCTGTCTTGCAGGGGGCATCACTTGCGAACCAAATTCCCTCACTAAATCCAATGCTTATGGAAACAGCAGGTTGCTCCAGAAGCTAGGACATGGGTCAGCTGTTAGCATTTAGACTTCTTGTAGATCTTGGGCTGCATCTGTATTCCCACTTGTATCTGCCTATCCCACAGCTACAGTGTGTCAGGCTTGCTCTTCCTGTACCCGGCACATCTTTCTGGTACTCTTCCCCTGTCTGGAATGTTCTCATCCTCCTCGGAAAAATCTCCCTCATTTTTCAAGACTGATTGTTTCCTCTAACCTAGACTCTAAGCGGAAGTCTCCTCCTGGGCTGATGAATGCCTTTGTTTGTGCTGCTCTCTTTGTGTTCAGGGAGCTTTTGTCCACGTGGCACACAGGACAGTGTTTCCACTGCTTGTGCTTAGATTTTCCCATACCCAGCAGGAACGCCAGCTCCTGACAACACACTTCACATGTATTTGTCCAGTAGTTGAGTGATCATAGTATGCATATTACAACATATACGTACTTACAGAAAGGGTAAGCCTCCCGCCGGGCAGCAACTTGAACTCCCAATATGCAGCTTCCTGTCATCTGCAGAGTCACAGTCCCCAACTCAAAGGCACCAAGTGGTCTGTGGTCTGCTGCAGAGCAGCTTTCTCCTGAATACACTCAGAAAGGTCTTGAGTAAATACTCCCTGTCCTGCTGAGACCCCAGATACTTGGAAACAGTAGTGATGAAGGTCCAGAAAGATGAGAATTGTAAGGCTTGACAAGGAGCAGTCAAAAAGAGGCATGAGAACCTAGCTCAGATCTCACATGGCCCAGAGCCAAGGGCATATTGCCCGGATACATGGGTCAGTCTTCTAACAGAGTAGGTACCACCTCCTGAGCTGGTGCATGAGGGCACTACAAAAATGAAGAGGGAGGATGGCTCCTGCAGCTTTGCTAGCATGTCCTTTAGGGCAGGCCAAATTTAAAGAACACAGACAGGCTCCACCTCTGACCGCTACAAAACATGAAATGCATCTGTCTCCACTGAAGTTGGTCTGTTATAAAGCTCACTCTTCTGTCTCAAATTTAATTACAGATCATGAAAGGGTTTAAATATTAACACTAGTAAAATATGCCACTGGGTTCCTTTTCCTTTGTTTATTCCAAAATGACTTACGCACACCTTCTGAGTGCTACATGCTGCTGCTCATCGTGTGTCACTAATGAGCCCGGTAGATCTCTCCAACCCGGCTACCTCCGCCTTTGCTGGTTAAGAGGATGGAGTTTTCTCAGCATCTGATAACAACAGGGTCAGAGTGGAGAACATAAAGGGGAGTTCAAAGCCCAAAGCTGCAGGCTGGTATCACACCACCCTCCTGTTCCAGTCATCTCCATCTCTGTGTGGGAGACAGCAGCCTCCTGAAGAAGCCTCTCCTCTTGGCTCCCATGCACTGGCTGGCGAGTCTTTCATTTGTTAATTCAGCTGGTGCCTGGCAGGAGCTGGGTGCTGACCAATAATGGACAGGACAGATGGGTCTACTGGCGAGGATCTTCAGTCTGGCTCCTCTGCCAGTGAGGTGACCATACCAGTTTATCATCCAAACTAAGGCACTGGGGAGGTTCAAGGTAACAATGCAGCCCTGGGAGAGAGCCATGCGGACACACCTTCAGCAGCTACACTGGGACTTTACTGGAGCAGCAGTGTGCAAGTGGCTGTCTTCTCTGGAAGGAGATGCTGATGCTTCTCAACCAGTTTGTGTCCCCTGGCTCTTGAGGAACCTGTGATAGTAACTAGAGTCCCTAGAATGTGTACATTGGTACTCGTGCAGATTACATGATATGCCTTTTATGGGAAGCGTTCTTAGTGCTTGCTTTTTTTAAATTATTATTGGATGTGTACTTTTATATAATCATTGCTATCA